>NW_027069619.1:490135-866707 GCF_002906115.3 Quercus suber
GGATGGTTTTGAGCTATCCAAGCTCCTGTGGATTTGAATTGATGTGCAATATGAAAGTAGATAATTTAACTTACTTTTTATTTCTTATCATTATTTGCCTTGTAGGTTTTTTTCACTTACATAAATTACATAGATTTACAAAATTTAGTGCTGAATATTTGTCAATTTGGGGAAAGTCGTCTGCTTTTGTTAGTTCCTTCTTTTTGGGACATGAAATTCATGCAACTCCTATTTATTTGCTTGTGTGTGTGTGTATATTAATATATATTTTGATAATATTTTGCTTGTGTATATTAATCTGCTTGTTCGTTTGTATTCATATTTAAATGCTATATCAAGGCTCATTTTATTGTGCTTTATTCAGCCACCGCTTGGGAAAGGTATCAACAACAAGTGAAAAGTGGAGCTAGATTTGAACAAAACAATACCAACATCCCTAATGGATGCTAGGAGCAGGCTGCACCAATTGAAAAGCCATCCATGTTTGCTCTCTGTTTGAAACGCGGAGTTTGGAAGTTCCCAACAAGGTCAAAACAAAGGTCACGTAGGAAGTTTTCAATTTCTGGGGAAAGCAAATAAAGTATACTATTGTTTTTTTCTTAAAAAAAAAAAAAAAAAAAAAAGAAGTGAGAAAGGTTTGAAAATTTTTTTAGAGGAAAGGAACTGAGTTTTGCTTTCTAGATATATCCAGTGTAGGGGCTTGTATTAGTTATTTAATGGCTTACACGTGGATTCGTTCATTTACTTATTAATGACACCTATTTGATGTGTGGCATTTTATTTGCCCTCCATCCTTTACTTCCTTTTTCTTTTTTTTCTTTTTTTTAAGAAGGATCGGTACTTCATTTTCTATGGGGCCCACTGTTTTAGCATCAACACAATTTGGGCAGCAAGGGGAGGAAGGGAGAGCATTGATTACATGAGTTCACCCCCTTTAGACTATAAAATGACTAATACGTTCTTAACATTTTAAAGAAATTATAGGTGTTCTAATATATGAATTTTCACATCATTAAAGGGCACAAAGGTAAAAGCATGCATTTTTCCTTTCTCTTCCCCTTGTAAACAAATAAGGGAATGATAAAACTCTCACAATTCTTGTTGGAAACAAATGAGAGATAATACCTGAATTTTCTTTGAAAATTACACAATTTGATTTTACCAAAAAAAGGTGGCAGAGATGAGATGTAGACCAAGTTACTATTTTGAGACAAATCGTGCCGTCTACGGTATATCTGATATAGTTAAACAAATAATTTATGCATATTGTCTCCAAGATACAACAGTCCAGCCACCTTTGCTAATTATCTTTGTGGACCTTGCCCTTTTCTTTTTCTTTTTCTATCTATGTTGAAATTTCAATAAAGATAAAAATCTAAGGTTGTGTTTGGTTGAATGTAAAATATTTTCCTAGTGTAAAATATTTTCAGGTGTAAAATATGTTCGGGAAAGGAAAATATTTTCAAGTGTTTGGCTGCATTATGAAAATTGTTTTAGAAAATGTTTTCATATGTTTTGTTGCATTCTGAAAATGCTATTTTCCTACTAGTTTCTTACATTTTCTCATCCATTTTCTCAACTACCAAACAAATTTTATAATAGAAAATTTCAATATATAAACTTAAAAAAACAAAAATCAAAACAACACCATTCGTTAAACTCCACAATTCGGTCAAACTGAGAGAGAGGGAGGAAGAGAGAGTGATCAAAAATTGAGGGAAAGGGAGAGATCAGTCATGGGTCATAGGCGACGAGATCGAGACGACGAGATCATTGGTGTGATGAGATCAAGACGACGAGATCGGCGGCGCCGATGAGCATTGGGTCGAGAACGAGAACGAAATCGGTAATGTCGACACCGATGAGATCGGTTTTGGGTGGATCGGTCTTGTGTGGTGACAATCTAGATGGCGGCGCCGATGCTGGGGTGCTGGCGGCACTGTTGCTGGGGTGCGATCGGTTTTGGGTGGATTGGTAACTCTCTCTCTCTCTCTCTCTCTCTTTGCGCGTTTGAGACCTAGAAATGGTTTGAAGTGAAAATAGAAATGTAAACCAATTTTCGGGTCAAAACCATAAAACACACGGTCAAATGAAATGTTTTTCCGAAAAATTTTATTTTCCTTGCACAACCAAACACACGGTGAAGTGTAAAATCATTTCCTAAAATGGTTTTACGCCAAAACAAACGCAGCCTAAGATTCTTCACATTTACAATATGTTACAAAATATCTATGTGAGTGGGAAATATATATTTTGCGCTCAAGCTAACGAACTTTATCTAATATACAACTAACACAATCCATGGTCCATGACTAAATCAAAGAAAACCTCTTTACTATTTTTAAGCTAAAGTAAGCAGTCAAGGTTTTACATGTATAGCAGTATATTCAGAAGATACATACTTTTGCGATGCCCTTTTAAAAATAAAAAAAAAAAATAAATCAAGCAATTAATATGCCATGCAATTAAACAACAACAATGGCACAGTAAGAATGAAGATATATATTGTGGTTGAAAGCATTGAATGTGTGTGCAACTGCACATGCATGTCTTCGGCCTGATGTATAGGTCATGTAATTGTAAAGACATAGTCATATGGAACGTTTTATTGTGTAGGTGTGGGAGCAAATTTCATATTTATAATGCAAAAAATACAGAGAATTCTCATATAAGCTAATCCATAGATATTAGGTATTTGCCTAATTGCTGGGTCTTCTAAAAGTTATTCCAAATTTCCAACGTCTTGGATTCAATGTCCTCCACCCAGAGGACAACTTTAAATCATGGACAGTTGTTGAGGGTCATTTTTGTAAAACCAGCCCAACCCAGCAAAGCAGGCAATGAGAATGGCAGGCATAGAATAAGACTGTTAGGCCCAAGCGACAGGAAGAATAGAACACAGGCCCATAACATGAATAAATGGGTCTTGAGGAAGCAAATGGGCCCAAAGGGCCCGAAAAGAGAGAAATGACACCCATGGGCAATGTATGGTATGAAAAAGCGAGAATGGGCTGCGGCAGGCCCAAGGAAATGTAAACAAAGAAAGTAGGAGTTGATGGCAAGCCCGTGAACCCCAAGGATGAGTATGAGGAGATTGGGCCGGGGAAGCCCAATCAAGTTAGTAAAAGCCCATGGGAAAGCAAAGTCAGTAAATGGGCCGAGGAAGCCTAAGGAAAGTAAAAGGGCCGCAGGCCCAAAGGGAAAAAAGAAAGGGACAATGGAGCCCATGAGTAAGAACACTAATAGGCTCTCTTAAGTCACTGGGGGAAAGAATGGAACGGCAGGCTTGAAAGAGGCCTAGCAGGAACATATCATCATGGCAGGAAATGCCAAGTAATGAAACAAGACATGAATATAAACCGAGGAATGGGCCAAGAGAGATGTGAAACCCAGTAATAAGAAAAGCCCAATCCTAAAGGGAAGCAGTGAAAGTACAGAACGACCCACATGAAAGAACGAAGAAGTATGGCAGACGAATGCAAGCAAAGCTCCAGAACACAACAAACACATGGGCCGCAAGCGGGCTTTTGAACGTACATAACAGGAGAGCATGCGCAAGGCCCAGGTGCCACCAGCCTGTACCCAGCCAATATGGGTCATGGTGGAGCCATGGGTTAGTGGAAAGAGGTAAATGGGGGTGTGGTTTGGTGGTGGGGAGGGGGGAAAAGATTTATTTTACGTTCCCTGTCTAAACCCTTTTGGGAGGTACATCCTGCTGGGATGACAGACCGCCCAAAAGAGGTAAGGTTGGGGAGGGAACGTTGGGTGCATGCCATAGGAAGAGAGAGAGAGCATTTAAGCCACGACAGAAGACAGTGCCACGGCGGACAGAAACGACACCAACCTGTTTTTGTCTAGCGAGGGTAAGTAGTGTACAGACGGTGGTCGGCAAGCATGCCCAGACCAGAAAAAGGCCGTTAGGGGGTGAAATGGTAAAAAACCATCACGGCAGGCCTTATAAAAGGACCCTTGCCATGCCCTGAAAAAGGGACCGAAAAACAAAGGAAGAGAAAACATAGAAAGAAAAGAAAAAGAAAAGAAGGAAAGATAAGAAAACAAATAGTGAGGATAATGGGCATGCACCAATAGATCTTTTCTTTCCTCTCCCCCTCAAAATCCCACTCTCTAAGGAACAATTAAGCAGTAAGAATTTTCCTCAAACATCTATCACTTAGGTCTGATTCCCTCAAAGTCATTAATCCCCACGGCAGGATATTCTCCTAGGAGGTTAGTTTCATTGAGAGGAAGCGTTCTTCCTCTTTGATTTTTTGCCACTGCAGACTCGGTTTTGGCTTGATGTTTATTTTTGATTAACTTCCATCATCGTTCAATCAATTGTTCTTTCTTATAAAAGCCATTGTTATTATTACCATTATTACTACTGTGATATTCGCTTTTTTATTATTAACAAAAGCTACTGCACTCTGTTTTCCTTTCATTGTCATTATATCTGCCTACTGTAATCTTGTTGTAATAGCTCTGCTTGCCGTAAGGGTGTTCCTGACAGACAAGACAAAGTTTGTGCACAAGCCGGCCCAAAGTGAGTTACAGTTGGGCCGGTCTCAACTTCCCTACTGAGAAAAACATTCGGGCCCATCATCGCAGGAGGCAGCCCAGCCCAAACACAAAAAAGGCCCCTACAACAGTCAACATGGCTATGGAATCTGTTAAGTAGATGATGCCTCTTAACATGTGGTGATTCTACTTAAACTCCAAGAAATGGTCCATGCTATATAATATTATTCAATGTATTTAAAGTACAAGTATCATAGCTAGTAGCCACTAGTTAGGAATAACTCCAAGTAATAAAGTTTTAATTCCTCCATTTACTGCCTTAATAATTAGCGAGCAATAATGTTGAGTGTACAATATGCATGTGGGATATTCTTCCTTTGAATTCAAGTCACCAAGACAGACTTCAACAATTCACAGAATCAAGTCAATAAACTCCCCCGGACCAATCCTTCACCCTACAGTTCCTCAACTGCATCTTTGAATTAGTATATGCAGAATTGATACCTTCATGCCCCCATCCTAAACACTTCTACTATCTGCATTTTTGTTTTACTTATTCCTTTTCACTTTTCAGGCAAGTGATTCATTGAAACAAATCTACAAAACATTTAGAACACAAAATATCCTCACAAAGCAGCCAAATATATGTTGGAATCACATATTATAATTTACAACCAATACATTTCACTTGTTTCATTTTGTTTTATTGGTATGTTACAGACATACCTAGTAAGTTTTAAACTCATGACCTCACCTTCCAACTAATTATTATAGGAGAAGGAAGTGCCAGTTGAGCTATAGCTCATTGGCACATTTCTTCTTCATTACCAATAACTTGCCAATACTTGCATATTGAGCTATAGCTCATTGGCACATCATGAATTCTCATTCTACCCCGACCAACCTTGCTGGCTAAATACCATCCGGCCAAAGGATTTAGACAACAATTTTTCTTCTTAAATTATACAATTTTTGAAGGCGACCATTAAATTTGAACAAATCTAAAATATGTGGATAATTACCACATGAAAAATGATAGGAGCATCATTCAATTGGGTACAAATACATGGAAAGTTTTGTATGCATCAAATAATTAATCAGTTGATCTACTTCATAATTTGAAAATTTAAGCTTGGATGAAGTTGTTGTATCAAATCCACATCTAATTTAATTGATATTATTATATGCAACCTTCTTGATATCTCTAAATAGATTCACAAAATTGAATGGAAAAAACTACCTGAATAGGTCATAGATTAGATTCTTATCGTATACTAACTTACAATGAAATGGATGGATCAAAGGAAAACGCGTTCCAATTAACTTCTTACCATATAGGCATATACACATATAATAAGTAACCTAAGAGTTTCATGTATTCTGCAGGGGAACCAAAATAGGCATCACCTGGCTTTGTGGCTTTGTTTTTTGTGCAATGGCACCATATGGATGCACTGGCTTAAGGTCTGAATTAAGTTAAGAAGAAGAAGTGCAAACTTTTTCATGTTTCTTTCACTTCACTAGCCATTCTCTCTTTCAAATGAGTAATAAAATAGTGCAAGAAAGCATGTAACATGAGACATGTGTGAACTGTAATAATAATACTAATAATAATAATAATAATATCTAAAACATGGGTTATTTATGTTTCATGCAAATGGTTTTCTTTTTTTTTTGAGAAGAATGCAAATGGTTTTCTATCATATATATATATATATATATTTTCTATTATATAGTCACGAGACCCTCACTTTCTTATTAGGCTAGCTCCATTTAACAATGGAAATTTAACCTTAAATGCTAACTACATTACAAAATTCGTAACCCAATTGTCAATAACATTTCTGCCTCTTGGAGTTATTCCTTGTGTTAGTTTGTCAGGGCCCAAGCCCACTCTTGGGTCATATTACTGTCTATTATACTTGTATTGTTGTACAATACCTTCATATTGCATTTACTGCTTGTACTCTGTTTTGATAACTTGATTGTTTGGGTGATTTAAATCATGGAAGTGATGTATCAAAAAAAATATATCGTATCAGTTATTGAGTCAATAACCTCTAAAATGTAGCGAAACAATACCGTGTTGTACTAGGATATTTTGGGCGTCTCTGCCGGTATTGGTATTTTGGTTGGTACAATAAAAAATAAAATAAAATAAAATATGTTAGAAACTTGTAAAAAATTGGGGAAAAAAATGTTCAAGCTAATATATTGGGTTTATGTACTTAGACTAATATTTAGGTTTATAAAATATGTGTATTTTGCATGGTAAACTACATATTTAGTTCCTATCATTTATACCAGATTTCAATTTAATCTCTAACATTTTAATTGTGTCAAGTTGGTCCCTAACCTTTTAATATCATGACAATTTAATCCCTACCATTATTTATTGGATAGAAAAGTCTGACATGTTAAATGGTTCAAATAAAAAAGATATATTACCACATCATCTTCCACCTCGACTAACACATCAATGTTTTTAATTTTATTTTTATAAAATGTCAGCAAAATTTTAAATTAGAAAATAAGAAAAACAACAAATAATTTAATCCCTAACTCACGTCTATCAACAACAACAAAAGTCCATTTCCTCAAAAGACAACAAAAATCCGTAAGTCACGGTCACAATTTCTTCACGTATTGATCCTCTAAAGAGAAAGGTGACACATGATGACAACGATTGGATCTAAGGGGCGACAGAGTCGCCGATTATCTGATGGCCGACGGTATTGCTGATTATTTGAGGGCTAATGGTATTATCTTCATCTCAAGTTTTTTTTCTCTTTTTTTCGAAATGGACCAAAACGTGAAGCCTCAGTTCTATCATCTATGCAAATTTTTGTTGTTTTCCTTTTCGTTCACCTTTAAGGTTCCCTTTTAATTATACATGTTGGGTTTTGTGGAGCCTAGTTTATGTTTGATCCGATTGACGACCCGACCCGACCTAACCCGAATAATGTTGGTAGTTTTTAATGGGAGATTTTCTGAGATGGGCTATGTCTTGGGCCCATTTTGTAGCCCATTGTGAATCATGTGCGTAGGATATTAAAGCCGTTTTTGGTGATTAGGGTTTTGTCTTGTCATGTTTTAGAGAGAGAGAAAAACACTATAGCCGCACTTTGTATTTTTTCTCTAATAATATTGAAATCCTTGCAACTCCGTAGACATAGGCAAATTGCCGAACCACGTAAATGCTGTCTTATGCGTGTGATTGTTTTTCTTTGACGTGTGTTTTCTTTATTTTTATTTCTCACAGGTTGGAATTTCAGTTGAATTCCCTACATTACAGATTTTTGGGTACAAGGAGATAAAGAGCCCCAATTTTGTTCACCATACTGCTTTTAATTATAAGTTTTTGGATTTTCACGTATGTGATCAAATACTGTTTTTTCAGTGATGATTTTGCAATCATCTCTTTATCTTCAACATTAGGCTCACCTGCATTGATTTAGGGGTAGAAGTGGTAAGTGAAGGGGGCTAAAAATACTAAACCTTAAAAAATGTCTCGGATTATTTTTTGAAGTTAGACATATAATGGATGAGGTCGTACTGTATTCTTCAAAAATAAGATCAGCCTTAACAGTCAGCTTCCCTTGACGAGGATTTGATGGGAGAATTGTTGCACTATAGGGGTTGCAATGAAGGAGAAGATATTTTGGATTCTAGGGAGATAATGTTTTACATGGGTCTGAATCAAACTAAAAAGATTTGATTTGGGTTTTCTCAAAAAAAAAAAAAAAAAAAAACTTGTTCTATTAAAAAAGAAATACACTGATGTGTTAGTCCAAGTGGCAAATGATGTGGCAATTTTTTTTTATAATTTAGACCGTTTGACACATCAAACTTTTCCATCTAATAGATAACGGCAGGGACTATATTGACACAACATTGAAAGATTAGGGACCAACTTGATACAATTGAAATGTTAAAGACTAAATCAAAATCTAGTGTAAAGGATAGAGACCAAATATGTAATTTATCCTAAAAATTAATATCCATACTTACACAAATAAATACAAACATACGCGCACACACACACACACATATATATAGCAGAAATCCAAAAACGGTGCACCGGTAATATTTCATTCCTCTAGGCAAACCAAAACGGCATATTGTACAAAATTAACTCTCTTGATTTGAACTTTAAATGTTTCTGTTGGAAATACTACAAGATATTCGTTGAACTACATCTTACAAGGCTCTTAATTTTAATTCCTTAATTATACTATTAGTTACATTTGATACTATTTATTATTATTATATTTTTGTTAACTGGGTGTCCAATGCTTTGATACCATATTGGAATTGAGAAATAGATTTCTATCTTTGTCAAATGGATAACCTTTGAATGAAAATTTTGCGAATATTGCAGTTGCAACTTGCAACCAAATAATGCGACATAAAAAATAAAGCACATTTACATATAGAAATTTAAAGGAAAATTTAGAAGTGTCTAGTTTTTATTTTGTTTAATTTAGTTTTAAACAACTAAGAAAGACCATTGAATACCTTAGATGGTCATTCAAATTATATGATTGAATTGAAATATATTGACAAATTTAAGAACCAACGTAAGACTGAATATCATAATTATGATAAACAACAGTTGAACATTATTTTAAGTACATTGGACTTATAATTAACGCACAAAAGAAACCTGTGTCATCGTGTATGAAAACACCAAACATGTACATAATGGAAATTGCTAAATTATGATTCTTTAAGATTTTTTTTTTTTTTCAAATCAAGGGAAGAAGCATTAGACCAAAGAGCATTGTGACTGTTATCTCCAAATGGCAGCATCATCTCATCTCCACCAAACCCCATGTTGTTCTCTTGTGGGAGATTCATCATGTCCATGAACCATTGCTGCCTCTGCATGGTGTCCATGTTCATCTCAAAACCTGGTGTCCTCTGATGATGATCATGAGGCTGCTGCACATTATTCATCTCTGATGGAGTAGTACCAGTACTAGTACTCCCCACCACCATTCCTTCTGTTTTTGCAGCAGCTGGTTCACCTTGGACTTGCTTTTGAGCCACTTTGTTGAGTTGACCAATCCTTCTATATATATTCTTCAAATTCTGATCAATCAACCACCCAAGATCATTCAAGTCCATCATGGTTAAGTTGTGCAGGCCTTTTCCAGTCAGGCTTTGGAACATGACCTCTGTCATCTCCTTCTCCCGGTTGTCTTTCTGTTGTTTTTTCAACTGCTCATTGGCTTTGGCAATCCTTTGCCTCAGGAAACTCTCCTGGTTGACCATTTTTTGGTCTGTTCCATTTCAGGCATGTTCTTGAACAGTCCAAGAACATGTTGAATGCCATGCTCAGAAGCCCAAACTTCAGTTTGAGAATCATATGGGCTATAAATAATGGCGCGGACTTAATGCCACATAGAGTGCTCAGCTCACTTACTTTCTTCAACAGCCCCTTCTTCCTTTTCTTGAAGGTAGCTTTTCTAGTAGAGTCATTAGTGATGTATGCAAGCTTGACCTTCTTTCTAGTCATGACCGATAGAAAAGGCGAACAATAACAAGAAACAATATGGAAGTTGAAACCTTTTTCTTTTTTGTGTATACTTTCTTGCCCAAGCAGACTATGCTACATATAAAGCTGCAAGAGATTGTAGATTAATACAAGAAGATTTTGCTCTTGTATATCCTGGTTGGAGATATTAATGAGCACTTAATGGTTTGTGTTGGGTGCACACATTGCATTCATGTTGAATTTGGGCTAACAATTGGGCTTTTTTCAATAAGTTTGAGCTGTAAATACGAGGGTTGAGAAGGGATTTTGTCATTAATGGGGGTGCTCTCACAACAATTGCATGCTTATCAATATAGGATATTATGAAATCTCAGCAGAGGATAGTGTTGCTGTAATGCAATATAGAGAATTTATTAGGGTGAGTTGGTTGGGGATTAATCCATGTGATTCTCTTTTTTGGATGAGAGACAGCTTATCTTATTTGCATTATGAAATATTGATTCACTCATAGTCATAACCGTTGGATTTTTGGGGATGATTGT
The DNA here is from genome assembly GCF_002906115.3 of Quercus suber. NCBI lineage: Eukaryota > Viridiplantae > Streptophyta > Magnoliopsida > Fagales > Fagaceae > Quercus > Quercus suber. The sequence goes on from NW_027069619.1 coordinate 500,693, forward strand.
GTAGAACTCATTGACACAATGAATTATCAGTCTTTGATTCACTCATTCATGCATCAAATGTGATATCTTTTTAATAAGGTAATGAAGCATATGCAATATATATATATATATATAAGTGAATGTGTATTAATGATTATATAAAAAAAAAAAAAATGTGTAAGACACTAAGATGCCAATTTTAGATTATGTTTTTTGTAACGTGGAAGTGATATGATCTCCACGTGTTTATAAAGACAAAGTTTTTTATTTTTTATTTTTTTTAATAAAAAAAACACTAGCTTATTATTCAAGGCATAAAAAGTGATTATCTTATTATAGAGTGTTGAAAGTAGAAACAATGCATAAGATATACAATCAAACTATAAATCTTTAGCTCGATCCACCAATAAACTTCATAAAATGCACAATAGCGAAGCCAAAATTTTAGTTCTGAGGGCAAGATTGAAAGAAAAATTAATTTAAAAAACATTAATCGATATTAATAACAAAATAAATAAATCGATTCTCTATTATATATGGAATTTTGACATTTCTCCATACATAAAAATAAAAGAAAACAAAAATAAATAGTTAAATAAAACCAAATGAATAGTTGATAAAATATGTAGATTGAAACAAGTAATTTGATTTTAAAATAAATTAATGTAAAAATGTTAAAAATATAAAAATGTACTTCAAAATTGTATCCTAACCACCTTGAAAATTGAAAATGGTAAATAATAAAATAGTGTAAGTAGTGAGTCTAAATAGCTAATTATTTGCCTACCATATAAGACAATTGTAGCAAAGTGTGTGTCAATGTATGGTATACACATTATACATTATTGTTCTGTTAAAAGGCATGAATAAAAATGAAAACACAAATTTGAGTCTTATGCAGGACCAAACAAATTTATTTCAATTAGAAAAAGACGAAAAAATGGTATGTACTTACATGGCTGTTTACACTTTTCATTTACAATAGAGAGGTTATGTTTGGGGCAAAATTGAGATGAAAGAAAAGCCACCCCTTCCACCCCTAAATATACATTGACAAGTAATATTTTCAAGCTATGAATGCAAACGAGACCATGTAAGATGTTAAACATAGACTAAGACGAGTTATATTATATGTCCCTTCATTTAATCACCCGTTTAGTTTTTTGAGAGAACTAAAGTAGTCAGTTGCCTCTTAACAAAATGGCAATATATATATATATATATGGTTGTGTTCAAGTTACATCTGGTGTAACTATAAGCAATGTTACATCACTCAATAACTTGCTATTTAATTTATATTTTGGAAATCTCACTGTTGGATTACTTGGTTTATATGTTCTTAACATACATGCCAAAGTCTATGAGAATCAAATGTTATTTATAATTCAATCCATAATCTCATTTTCTATGTCTTATTTTAAACTATAAAAACTTAAATTCAAATAATTGACTAATAACATAGTTATTGATCTTTGATCATCTTAAAATTTTGCAAACCTAGAGAATATACAAAGATAATGTAATTCAATTATGGATTTATCAAAATTTGCATCCAAATAAAAAATATTGAATAGTGTAACATTACTTAAAGTTACACCAAGTGTAACTTTAACATGCATGCATACATGCCAATTTTCATGCCAATCAGATATTATTTACCATGTGATTCATAAACTCATCTTTTATAAATTATTTTAAACTATAAAAACTTGAATTTAAACAATTGATTAATAACTTGACTAATGGTCTTTAATTACTGTGAAATTTTGCAAGCATAAAGAATATATGAATATAATGTAATCCAACGGTAGATTTGTCAAAATTTGTATCTAATAATAAGTTATTAATTAGTGAAATATTGCTTAGAATTACACTACGTGTAACTTGAACTCAACTATATTTATATATATATATATATATATATATATAATAGCGTAGTAATTTTTTTTTTTTTTTTTTTTTTGAGAATGTATAACAGCATAGTAAGTTAGTGACAATTAGCAAGTGGCCATTACATATTTATTTTTTATTTTATTATTATTATGATATATTAAGTATATATTCTTTTATTTTATTCTCTCTTAGTGTAGGGTGTTTGAAATTGAAATGAGAAAATATACAACAATAAATAATCAATCATTTAGCCAACCTTTTAAAAAAATAAATAAATAATCATTTAGCCGAACCAACTTACGACATTCTGTTTAATGATTGCAAAATTAAGGGCACCGTCTTGCGCGTGAAGCACAACATTGCAACAAAGCTCAAAAAGTCCACACTCCATAGTCCATAGTGAAAAAGAGTGGGAAAATTATAAACACAAAACCCTTCAATTCAAATCTTTACAATTGCCTCTCAGATCTATACCTTTGCTATAATCCATTGTTGTCAATTGTCATCCTTTTCCGTTTTAACTAAACAAGGTAGTTCTCTCTCTCTCTCTCTCTCTCTCTCTCTCTCTCTCTCTCTCGTTAGAAATTTTGAAAGTTCTTATTTCCGTTTGTTTCCTGAGAAAATGAGTAAAAAGAATGAGTAAAAAGTTTGAATCCTTATGTGCTGTGTCACTCTATTTCCCAAATGGAAAACAACCAGTTCTTAAATTTTGACTTATCTTTCTTTCCTACACTTTTTCAGCAACCAAATGGTGTTTTCTTTTGGTTTTTTGTTGTTCCATATTATTATCCCCTATAATCTATTGACTGGAAATTCCATTAAAAAAATTTATAGTTTAGGGCACTATTTTCCATTATTTCTTTCAATCGCCACTTGTATTACTCATAAAATTTTAATATCTGTGTTATTTGCATGTCAAAATAGTGTTCTTGATAATTGGCAATGTTTCCATTGTTTCCTTCAGTCACCTTTTGTATTACATAGATAATGTTTTCATATTTGTGTTCTTTGGCACTGTTTTCATTGTTCCCTTCAGTCACCTTTTGTATTACATGAACAATGCTTTCATATCTGTGTTGTTTGGCACTGTGTCCATTGTTCCTTCAATCACCATTTGTATCAATGTTTCCCTTGCTCTGTTATATAAGCTGCATTGTATTTTATCTGAAAAATGGATTTTGGTTTTGCAGGAAAGGATGAAAGTCAAGATTTTACGTATCCTTTTCATGACATTGCGCTTCATTGTATGGTTTTCACATATTGAACGATTGATGTTGTTATATATAGTTGTATAATCTATATATATATATATATATAACCAAACTTTTGAAGTTCCTACAGTTTTCCACATTAACATAATATTAAAAAAAGCTTCATTGTATGGTTTTCACATATTGAATGATTGATGTTGTTATATATAGTTGTATAATCTATATATATATATATATATAACCGAAATTTTTGAAGCCTACAGTTTTCCACATCAACATAATATTAAAAAAAAAAAAAAAAAAACGTAATAAAACTTTTTTAAAACCCAACTCTACCTTTCCCTTTCACAAAGACACTGCCTTTCCCTTTCATGATGCTATGCCAAAGCCCAAACGGGCTCTCCAAATCCCCGACCTCCACATTTGACAAACAAAATGCAGACCCTTTCTCTTCTCCAAATCCCCAAATCCACTGTTTCCCTTCTCCTTCCTCCAAAACAAAGATCCACCCATTCTCCTTCCTCCAAAACAAAAATCAAAATCCCGACTATTAGTGAACTGAAAACCAACGTAAGCAACCTCCTTCTCTTTCATTCCGGTCTCTATCTCCAATGATCCAAAAAACCCAATCATTGCTTTGAGGTACGCTTCTTTTCATCTTTTTTTTCATCTTCTTAATTGTTTCTCCCTCAGCCTCAAGCCTTAAATCTCTCTCTCAATTGAAGTTTTCTGTTTTCAACTTTTCCGGTCCCAACTCCACCAAACCCTTTTCCCATTTTTCAACTTTCAAAGCATTTGATAGAAGAAGAGGAGAAGAAAGGCAATGGATCTTATTGTGGGCAAAAGAAAATAAAAATAAAGAGAAGATGAAAGAGATGACAAGGAGATACAAAGGGCACTGAAAGAAAAAGAAAAAGAAAAAGAAAAAAAAAAAAAAACCTTCTAAAGCGTCTTCTTTTCCTTTTGGTCATCATTCGTGAAAGAGCTTAGGATTTTTTATCTGGAAATTTGGATCAGCGACTTCACTTTTTTTTTTTTTTTTTGGGTGCAAAGAAAACTGGCTCAAATCGTCCTTTAACTTGGAGTGGAGCCTTGATTTTTTTTATTTTTTATTTATTTGAGAAGTGGGCTTGATAGTATATATGATATTATCAAATAATATTTTACTTTAACGGTATCATTGCATATTGCATGATAGTGGGCTTGATAGTATACCATTGGGTTCTCATTAGATAAGTTTCTGTTTTTTTTTCTTTTTTCTTTTTTTTTTGAGAATCAGATAAGTTGTTATACCATGATCTTGATTTTTTTTTTTTTTCATCATATTGAGAAATTATCAATAGCTTTCCCGTGCATCGCACGAGTTAGCGACTAGTTATTATTATTAGAGTGTATGCTTATTAGCCTACTTTAATAATATTCAATGACTTGTTTCTCAAAAAAAAAAAAAAGTGTATGCTTTATTGAATGTTTATTGGAGTAAGATGAATCCTCTGCATCGAATATGGTAGATAATTGTCGGGCTTCTATGATTATTGAATTTCCTGGATTGTACTTCATATATGTGTATTAAGTTCACATTTATTCGGTATCAATTCCAGATATTATAAAATTTTTGGTCCATTGAATTGTGATCATATTGCAAAAAGCCCCCTTGATGCTATAAATCAATTTAAATTTGTGGATAAAATTTAATGTTTTTCCTTCTTATTATCAACTCTATTATCAAGCTATATATTATAGTTTATAACCCTAGCTCATTCCCATTTTGGGCATATATGTTGGTTTGATCGTTCCACATGTGATTAATTTTAGTACTTTGATAGTAATAGGACAATCCCATTTTACATGGTTGATATTGGAGCTTCTCCAAAGGGATCTAAATATCTTATTATATTGATTGTTACCTTATTGGTATAAACTTGAAGTTCATTTGTTGGTGATATAATATATCTTGAGAAATTTATGGATGCAGTTTTCCCTTGATTCAATCTCTTTTGCAAATATTTTTCGGGGCTCTCAAATTGAGTATGTTATCTTTATCTCTTTCATATTTATTATTTTCTTAAATGAACCGTACATTTCTTAGTTACTAGCTGTTTTTTTTCCCTGCTCTGTCCTGTACACAGCTAGCGTATTGGGATTGCTTCTCTTATAATAAATTTATTTACTTATGAAAAAAAAAATTAATAATGTGATTCAGGTGTTAATGTGTAAATGTAAACAATTGTAACTTGAAGTTTTTAGGTTGGATAAAATATTTCTGTTATTTTAAAGATTGTTCAGAATTATCATATTTTGGAAACCTTTATGCAATTCCATCAGTGCGAACATTAAGTTCGTTTTTTAAAAAAAAAAAAAACATGTTCCTACAGAGTCATAATTCTTTAACTTTGTATTAATGGTAGATGGCATGCTGTTGCTTCTTGGACTTGGAATGCCCAGGATGAAACATGTGAGATTTGTAGCATGGCCTTTGATGGCTGTTGTCCTGATTCTAAGCTCCCTGGGGATGATTGCCCACTAAGTACATTACTTATTTAACAATGTTCCACTTTGTCTTCATGTCTTGCCATTTTACAGCTATTTCTTCTGCAGTTGAATTCCCAAAGTTTTTAGTTGTTGACCTATAATTTATAATTTAAAAATAAAAAATAAAAAAACACGGATACCATGCCTTCTTTTTTGTATGTTTGAACATTTTCTGATGGTCTTGCTTGAATCAGTCAAGTGGCATCCAATACATAATAAGAATTGCTTTATGGAACAATTGCATATACAATATATAGTGCATAGTTAGCCTAAATGCTTGAGCATTTAGATTTTCTCTACTTGGTTCATTGAACTTCCTATATATGAGCTTCAGACAACTACAATGGGATCTTATGCTGACCCTACCATGGCATGTTGCACATTGTTAGTAGTGCACAACCCCCAGATTGGTTCCCATTACTATGTGGTCTTTTTATAGTTTTTATAGTGCACGTACATTGGAGGTGAGCTTCGTAGAGCTATTTGAAATTGTGCTCTCTAAAATAGTTATGGTTTTGATAATTGCTTAATGAAAATAGTTAAAGTGATACATATTGAAGATTGGAGCTTCTCAACATTCATAGAAGCCTATCCCTTTTGAGAGCCATTTATAAGTAAAGAGCTTCTTAGGATATATAAACCTCTGCCCAAGCTGAGTATCTTAAGTTATTTTAGATAGTTAAAATGACTTCAAACTGAGGCTTACAATTATGATTGTCTCTAGTTTCTAACAAAATCTGGCTGAGCCCATGTTCTTCCCCCCAATACATATGGCATCTCATGAAGTAAAACTATCACATGTATCTAATACTTACTTTTGTTGAACTTGGTTCGTAGTATATTTATATTAACACACTGCGACATAGTGATTTCTTTTTTTTTTCTTTTAAATCTCGGTGGAGTTCACAGAGGCATGAAGAATTCATCTTTTTCTTTTCTGGTGTGCTTTTGTCATTGAGATATGGGAAAATAAAAATAAAAATCCCTCTGAGTCATGTTAAGTAACAATATTTCAGAGGTAGAGAATCACATTCATGATGTAGTTTTTCAACTAGGAGTTGAGAGTTTTCTTCATAATTTCCTTGATTTGATATTGTATGTCCTTAAAAGTTGTTAGTTATTTTTTATATTAGTGAAAGATTGCATTCTTTTCCCCCCTTTCATTTGTTCCTCTTGTATGTATTCTTCCTGTTTACCTTTGTGCTTAAATAAATTCTTATACTTATCAAGGAAAAGAAACAATTGAATCTTCTTGTAGTAGTTGCTAAAATCTTAAGGCAGGAAATAATGATATTTGTTTTGATCCTATGATATGGCAATTTGGGGTGCAGGCAACCATGCATTCCATCTCCATTGCATCCTAAAATGGGTGAATTCACAGAGCTCTCAAGCACATTGCCCCATGTGCCGTTGGGAATGGCAGTTCAAAGAATAAGAGAGAAATTCATTGAGACATATTTGTTGTTTATTGGTTAATCTAAGGTGGGGCAAATCTTTGATCTGGAAGCATCAGTTTTCAATCACTATACTATATTATATCCTGTTATGAGAAACGAGAAGCTTCTTTCTTGAAAATCTACTTTAGAAATCTTTGAAAACCTTAAATACACACCAAATAATTGAGGTGTTTGATAATCACAATAGTAAAATTATTAGTACAAAATATGTCATGTTCTTCTTTTAGAGGGGAGGGTGGATGTTGGTAAAGCTCGTTTGTTTCTCAAATTGGTGAAACTACCGTTTTGGCTGCTTGTGACCTTTTGTTTTTGTCATTGTTGATTGATGATGTTGATATCTTACTACTGCCCAATGTGGAAAGGATTCTACTTCCACGTGCCACCTTGTTGCTCTCTCAAGCTTTTTTTATATTCTACAATGTTGATGATATCTACATTAACTCTATAGCGCCTTCTTATCATAACAGCAATTAAGGTAGTGGTTGAGATCATGTGTTCAAGAGCTACAACCACCATCATATATAGTCTTAATCATAAATACCAAATAAGAATTGTGCACAAACCAAAAGAGAGAGTCATAAATCAAATCTAAAAGTTGCAACACATCAAAAGAGAGCAAATCACCAAACCACAAAGCCAAGACCAAGATCTTTCTCACTATCCCAATTTGCAACCTACAAATATCAAAGAACCAAACCAAAACACCTCTAATTTTATCAGCCGCAGCCCCCAAGAGAGAAAGACTCTTTTTACACACAAATAACTGAAGTTACTTCTATTTAGAGAGTTGTATTGATTTCTATTAGGACGACTAATGTTTTCAAAATTTAAAAGCTACGAAGCTTTCTTTTATGGTTTGTGTGATGCATTTTTCTTGGTTGACCTTGGTTATTTGATCACAATGTCCAACATAATGGGAAAGAAAACACCTACTCTAATGGTTGGTAAGGAGGAGATTGTTTTGAAACCTATGACCTTAGCCAGGATGAATAAATTTAAAGGATTGAAGCCAAAAGTCATTGTAGGAAAAGAAATAGAACCTGAAAATTCTGGTGTAGCAACAGAAGCTACCAAAACAAAACCTGACCAGCCTATAGAAATGCCTCAAATTCCAGCAGATTTGTCCAAAGATTGCACTGATTTTTCTTTGAAAGCAATATCAAAGCCCTTATGTCCTACACATGAGTACTCTACTAACTTTGTCAAAGGTACAAGTTTTCCAGTGAGCAACATAGGAGATAGACGCAAGTGATCAAGAAAAAAGTAGATGCAAGTGATCTAGAGAAGCTTGAAGTAACGCAACAAAGTTGGAAGCTAGAGTTTGGCTGCTGCATTGATGGGTGGACTAGTTAGTTACTTGTGGCAGTTGTATTGTTGATTGGTTAGTTAGTAAGAAAGGATTGAAACTGTTTGTATAACAGAATGTACCAATTGTACTCCTATAAGTAAGGGATCAGGATTGTAAATGAGATATAGATGAAAAAACACAATACTTCCGTTTTGACAACAATTCCAAGGGCTGTGAAGTTGGAATTTCCGAGGTTCAAAGGGGAAAATCCATCTGGTTGGGTCTATAAGGCTCATCAATTTTCCAATTGTATAGCACCCCCCTAACCAGAAAATTCTTTTAGCTTCTTATCACATGGAGGAGGATGCTCTTGTTTGGTTTCAGGAGGTAGAGGAATCTGGTCAGTTCACCAGTTGGGAAGCTTTTGTTAGGGCCTTACACGTCAGATTTGGAATAACAGCCTATGATGATCTAATGGAAACCTTGACAAGACTAAGACAAGTGGGCAGTGTGGCTGTCTATAAAGGCCAGTTTGAAGCTCTATCAAATCAAATTAAGGAACTGTCAGGGAGGCACAATTGAGTTGTTTCTCGAGTGGCCTTCGAGATAAAATTAAATTACCTGTTAGGATGTTGAATCCATAGAACCTGAGTGCTGCATTTGGACTTGCTAAAATCCAAGAAGAATATCTGGTGGCTAGCAGAAGAAGCACCAAACCTTGGAGTGATGGGATCAAACCTCAGTTCTTGGTCCTCCACCAATGATCAAGAATGAGTCTAAAGGTACAAAACTACCCATCCAGAAGATTTCCCCTTCTCAAATGGAAGAGAGAAGGAAAAAGGGGTTGTGTTACTATTGTGAAGATAAATGGCTTTTGGGACATAAATGCAAGACTCCAAGGATTTTTTTTATGGAGGGTATGGAGGGTATGCGTATAATGATGTGCAAGACATACAATTAGAGAAAGTGATTGATGAACATAACTCTCACTTAATTGCAGCAGCATCAGGAGGGGAAAAGTCTTGAAGGAATTGCAGAAATTACTCTATGAATTGTTGGGTAGTCCATCACTAGGTACTATGAGAGTGTGGGGAAGAGTGAATCATCAAGACATGGTGATTTTGATTGACAGTGGCAGCACCCACCATTTTCTGGATGTTTCAATTTGGAGGCTCTTGCAATTGCCAATATCAACTCAGGATTGTTTTGAAGTGAAAGTGGCTAATGGGGCTGTTCTTCAGACTGAAGGAGCTTCTCATGGAGTTCAATTCAAGATTCAAGGTCATTTTTTTCAGGTTGATTTAAATGTCTTATCCTTGGGTGGTTGTGATGTTGTGTTGGGGATTCAATGGCTTTATTCATTGGGACTGATCCAGTGGGATTTCAAGAAGCTCACTATGCAATTTGACCACCTACGCAAATCGGTTTTACTACAAGGCTTAAAACCCTCTGTTCCTGTCCTTCATGATGGGGATCAATTCTTCAAGCCTACTGTCAAAAAGGGATTAGCATTATAGATTATTTCTTGCACCCCTCCATTACCATCTGTGCAGCAATATCCAGCCATTGATGACCTATTATCAGAATTTACTAAAGTCTTTGAAGTTCCAGTTGGTCTTCCACCACTAAGAGGTCATCAGCATCAGGTTGTTTTGGAGGAGGGCTCTCCATCAATCCATGAAAGGCCATACAGATGCCCCTTTTATCTAAAAACTGAAATAGAAATAATTTTTCATGAGTTAGTTGAGGTTGGTTCCATTAGAGTGAGTCAAAGTCCATTTTCCTCACCTGTCTTATTGGTTAGAAAGGCAAATGGTAGTTGGCGAATACGTATTGATTATCAATCTCTAAATAAAGCCATTGTTAAAGACAAGTACCCCATTCCAGTTGTAGATGAACTGTTAGATGAACTTTGTGGTGCTTCTATTTTTGTCCTTGATGAGTCACATCTTTAAACCTTATTTGAGAAAGTTTTTTTTAGTTTTCTTTCATAATATCTTAGCATTCAGTAAGAATTTGGGGATCATGTTGTTCACTTAAGGGCTGTGTTAACAGTTCTACTTTCTAATCAGTTGTACGGTAAGAAAGGCAGGTGTGTTTTTGGTTGTGGAGAGGTTGAATACTTAGGACATCTCATTTCTGACCAAGGAGCCAGAACATATCCTAAAAAAACTGAAGCTATGCAACAATGGCCTATACCTGTGACAGTTAAAGCCTTAAGGGGGGTTTTTGGGACTGACTGGTTACTATAGGAAGTTCATACAAAATTATGGTATCATTGTAGCACCCTTGACTGCATTACTCAAGAAAGATGCCTATCAATGGTCTGCACAAGCAAAATTAGCTTTTGAGGCTCTCAAACAAGCTGTTTCAAACCCCCCCCTGTACTTGCTCTTCCCAATTTTTCTAAACCTTTTGTGGTGGAATGTGATGTCTCTGGTATTGGTATTGGAGCTGTTCTGATGCAGGGTCACAGACCATTGGCTTTCCACAGTCAAACTCTTAAAGGAAGAAGCTTACACTTGTCTACCTATGACAAGGAATTTTTGGCCTTGATCACTACAGTGAAGAGATGGAGACCATATCTGGTGGGGAATCATTTTATCATCAAAACTGACCAACAGAGCTTGAAATATCTTCTAGAGCAGAGGGTGGGCACACCTCCTCAACAAAAATGGATAACAAAGCTTTTGGGGTATTCTTTTCTTGTTGAGTACAAAAAGGGTAAAGAAAACAAGGCTGCAGATGCTCTTTCTAGGAGATTGGAGGATTCTACTTCTTCCCCAAATCCTTTACCTTGGACTAACACAAACAAGATGCTCAGCTATACTTGATTTCCTTTCCTTGTCCTACGTGGTTAGATCTGCTAAAGGATAGTTACAAATCTGATTCTAAGTATCAGCAGTTACTTAATGATATGGCAGCCAACAGTCCTCATACTTCCCATTTCTCTCCTCAAAATGATCTGCTACTTTATAAAGGTAAGGTGTTCCTTAGTTCCAGTTCTCCATTATAGTCTTTGGTCCTTCAACATGCTCATAACAGTCCACTTGGGGGCCATTTTGGTTATTTGTAGACTGACTGTTCATCGAGTGCAACATGATTTCTTTTGGTTTGGTACGAAGGACATCAAGGCTCATATAAAGACTGAACTTCGCAAAGAAACAACCAATTTTGCCTGTACATGAACTATGAAGCCTACATTACAAGGCTTAATTGCAATCAATTTCAACTATTAATACAAATTGAGAGCACATTACCACAAAAATGCAGTCAAACAAAGCATAGTATGAATATTTAATGACACACTGAAAGACATCTGTCTTTAGGACCTATTGCTTACTACCAATGTCAAACTGCATCTGTCTTTAGTACCTATTATTTACTACCCATGTCAAACTGCCTACTATCAACACAACAAGAAATCACACCCATGGTCTTTAGATCTTGCTGTAGCTTTCAAACAAGCTACATCACAACCAACCTAGATTACTACTAGCAATTTCACAACCAACAAAAAAAAAAAAAAAAAAAAAAAAAAGTAGCATTCCACTAATGCTACATAACTTGTGCACAGCAAAATCTACCTTTTCAACTTTGAGAGGTCTCCAATAGAGACTCTCCATCATTAAAACTAACTAGCCGTGAACCTGCCGTTGCGCGTGATAATTATTTTTATGGTGGTTTTATTAAATTTTTTTTACAATTTAAACTAATCTAATAATAGTAATGTATTTCTAATTATATTTTTATTTAGGTGGAAATACAACACACGTCTAAAAAACTTTACCCACGTAAAGTTTAAAAACACTTTGCCCACCTGTGGTTGATCCTTAGCAAAACGTACCCACCTCTAACCCTACCATTACTCTAACACCAATTCACTCAAAAAAACAATAGCAATTGAATTAAAACTCTTTCCTTTGAAAAAAAAAACTTCCCTGTACATGTACACTCCCTATTCCAGATTGTGATCCACTTCATCAAGACAAAAACTTAAAACTCTCAGCATCAAGAGAAGTTGGCAGCCTGATCAAAACCATGTGAAGGATCTTGAAGATTTTCTCTCTTGATTTAAACCACAGGTAAGTTTTTGATAATTAGGGTTCTTGATTTCTTTTTCAAAAATTGCTAGTAGATTTTTTTTTTTTTTTAATTGCTGGTAGATTTCTACTGTAATCTTGATTTATTTTCTTGATTTATTTTTAAGTTTTTTTGAAGATTTGCATCTTATTGTTCGCAGATTACGTTTTTGAAGATTTTTTTGAGAAATTGGGTTTGTGCTATACATGATTTTTTGCTCTGTGCTATATATTTTCGCTGACTTCTCATTGGAGTTTTGATCCAATATTTGTGCTCCACCCACCACGTATTGTCGTGCTTCACCATCTAATTCTATATCTAAGGTGCTTTCTCATATTTACAACCTTTGCTGACTTTTCATACATGTACAAAAACAGAGCAGATCAATGACTGATGTTATCTCAATGTGTAGCCTGTTATGATTTTTTTTTTTTTCCCTGCCAAGAACAAAAAAAGAACTTTTGCTATTATCTGTGCTATACATTTTCTTGGGTCAGCGTTTGTGTGTGTGTAAAGGTTGGTTTGGAAACTACAAGATATGCTCTGTTATGAAATTGCGAGTCATGCTCTGTTATGGTTTCTCAAAGGAAAGAGTTTTGATTCAATTGCTATTGTTTTTTTTTTTTTTTTTTTTTTTTTTTTGTGAATTGGTGTTTAGAGTAACGGAGGGTTAGAGGTGTATAACGTTTTGTTAACAAATCAAACCATAGGTGAGTAAAGTGGCATTTTTTAAACTACAGATGGGTAAAGTGTTTTTTGAACAAATCACATGTGGGAAAAGTGTAATTTCTCCTTTTATTTATTATAGGAACAATCCAAAACACAAAAAAAAAAAAAAAAACGTAAACTAAAAAAAATTAATAAAATTTAACAATGATTATTTGAACCAATATTAGAATAAAATTTTATTTTTGATAATCTATTAAGGTTATTTTCTTTGAAGAAATTATAATTTCGGCCACCCAAAACATATTATCAAATAAACAATTATTAGCAAAATCTAAGAATTAAATTTCTATACAAGCATTGTTATAAAATAATAATAATTAAAATAAAATTGCAAAAGTTAAAATTTATCACCTATCCGATTATTTTCGTTTGGCTAACCTTTACTTTGTTTTAAATGAATGAGTACTTTGTACACCACAAAGGATTAGAAAATAAACAAAAATTAGTAAAGTCTCATAGTTTAACATCTAAATTGAGCACTATAAAAAATCATGCTATGTAACAGAATAAATACCAAATTATCCAAATCATGCTATGTAACAGAATAATATTATATTTTTATATGTTATATTTAATTCTTTAGAAAGCAATAAGATAACATTTAACAATCAAAGAGAATAAAAAAAATAAAAAATAAAAAAACAACAACAACAATAGCAATTTAAAAACAAAACTAAATTGCATTAACCCAAAATAGGGTTTTAAAGAATATAAAAAATTTTCAACCTAAAGTAGAGATGCAAGAAAAATAAAAAAATCCACCAAAAAATTTAGAGAGAGAGAGAGAGAGAGAACCATTTTTTTTGGTGAGGGAAAACTATGCATAGAATAGAAAAGATAGTGATAAATTTATAGTAAGAGGGTGTGAATAAGAAGAGACAAAAATAAAGGAAGATGAAGGGAAAGAGGAAAAATGATATTAATGTAGAGGGTAGTGGGGAGATGAAAAGGTAAAGGAGGGAGAAAGATTGAAGAAGTAGTGGAGAAATGAAATGGTAAGGGAAAGAGAAAGGTTGGAGAAGGGAAAATATTAAAAATAAATAAATGTTAAAAATAATTATAGGAAAATTAAAAAAGGAAAAAAAAAACCCTAAAGCTTGAAAGGTTTCAACGTTGTTTTTTTGTTTGTTTGTTTTTTTTTCCTTTTTTCCTTTTTTTTTTCCCTTTAAACTAAAAAGGCTCACACAAAACCCTAAAACTGAACTGAAAAGGATTTGGATTGGGCTTAATAGTGGAACTAAATAAATAAGAGGTGGACTGGATTAATTATACAGATTTATTATAGAGTGATAGTGAAAGTAAATAAATAAGTAGTGGGCTGGATTTATTATAGGGTGATAGTAGAAGTAAATAAATAAGTAGTGGGCTGCATTTATAGGACTAAAAATTGTAAAAACCATTTTAAAATTGTAGGACAAATTATAATTTAAAAAAAAATTATGTGGCAGCTGATGTGGCACAACGTGAGAGCAGTAGCAATAAACGCTACGTTTCAGCTTTTAGTAATATATAGATATAGATGGTATTTTGCATAATTGCTTTGCATTCATTAAATTTCATTTTTAGTGATTTTCCTGTGCATCGCACAGGTTAGCGACTAGTAGAATTTAATTGTTACAGCAAGTGAGAGAGAAAGGTGATTCGAATCTTGGTACTCCTCAAAACGAAGACCAAACAATATCAATAAGATACAAAACTCTTTAGAATCTTTATGGATCAAAGGACCAACCATCTCACTTTAAAATTTTAGGCACAAAAATTTGTTGTTAACGTAGTAGAAATCAATCTAGACATAGCTCATGTAATCATATATATAATCCATAGATACTAAGAAAGAGTTAGATAGTAGGATACTAGGATTGCTAATGACCAAATAATTCATGACTTAATTATTAGAGGACTAACCAACTCACTTTGTCTTAGCTTTTAGTCACAAAAAATTGGCATATAAATTGGTTTGAGAATTGAAATGAATTATTAGGTCATTCAAGCTTGCGCAAAAGAAAAGAAATGCTAATTAATCATTGCCGTTCAAGACAAATAAGTTGGTCATTGTCAAAGGCAGTAGTTAGAGATAGACTTACGGAGATTCGAGGGGGAGGCTTTTTTCATTTCTACGCAGTTTCTAGATGCAAACCCAGCTTCTGGACGTGGACAAAGGGGTATTTGTTGTTCAGTACTCACTACAGGACATTACATATAGTAGTTTTGGTGACATTTTGAGGAAAGCATCTTGCTTTACGACATTTGCTCCTTTAATCTTCCCAACTTTTCTATGTATTGCTTTTGTCTTCATGTTCACATTGCCTCATAATTTTGATTTTGATCCTTAAAGTTAAACTATTTGGATTTTAGTCCCTAATGCTGTTTTAACATATAATAAGAGACAGGATAGAATTTCAACTTATAGTAAAAGATTTTACCAATTGAGCTAACTAGGACACGCTTCCTAATGTTGTTTTTTCATCCTTTCAAATCCATCCCGGCATGTTAATGTGAACCGTGCAATTTATGTTAGTTATAAGTCAAATTAAAATATGTCAAGTCAACTAAAGATTCCAAAAAAGAATTGTAAAAATTCAAATAAATAACTATCTAAAATTAAAGAGACTTAAAAGATATACCCTATTTTAAATTTCTTTTTGGGAAGCAGCAAAAAAAAAAAAAAAAAAAGACCCTTCTATGGAACAAGCATGGATCTAACTCACTCCAAAGTCGAGACCTGCGATCCTCAAAACACCAATAAATCTTCACCAAAGGCGGCACACAGTCAAACCATCACCCACATAAAAACCTAGTTTGTCACCAGTAAGCCCATAGCCTCCAACTCCAAGCCATGTTATATCTCCAAAATTGGTCATCAAAATGGGAGAGGCCATCCAAACAAAAAATCCACAATCCGCCTTCAATCCACCACCAAACATCTCACAATTTGCAAAAAATGCTAACCATATCAACATTATAACACAAAAGGACAAGTCAAATTACAATTAGTGATCATAACAACTAATATAACCCAAATCGTCTTTATACACATGCCCGTATAACATACACTAATCAAGTACAATCCAATATTCACTCTGTTTTGGGTTGTTGAGCCAAATATTGAATTTAATAATTGGATATGTGGCGAAGATATATAAAGAATTGGCTAGGTAGAAATGAAATGCAAGTAGGATTGCCAAGTCATAAATAAATTAATAAAAAAAGTAAAACCCAGAGTAAAGATAAATGGCATTAATCTATTAGAGATTGAGAGGCAATTTTCTCAATCAGTTTCTCCAAGATAGAGACACATGCCAAGCACATGAATTAATAAGGCAACGGTTATCTCAAAGCGACTATAAATAGTTTCTTAATTTTAATATTTGCGAGATGTTTAGCAAAGAAGACACAAATCAGTACATATCATATGGCAATGAAGACAAGATTAACTGTCAAATCCTCAAGTATAAACAGAAGGATTATACTATGAGAAAGTGTATGCACAATCAGACACAAAAATCCAGAATATCATTTGTATTTGTATCAAGTAGTATGTAGGCAATCTGTAGACTTGTAAGAGGCTTTATACAAGTTAGTTTGTATTCAAGTTCTTAATTTAATTAGGCATTACTCCATTTTAGTAGGTTTTTACCCTTTTTTGCAGATTATTTTATTTTGAGTAAGCTTGGTATATATTAGGCTTGATAATTTAGGCATCGTAATCTAGGCATTTTCTTATTCTCATTGTCAACTTGTGGATTTCACAAAAGTCTGATTAAGTTTAGCATGGACAGAAAAACCACAAGTAAAACAGACTCGTGTTGGAAACTAAAATTAAATTTTTTATACATTTAAGGCTTAAAATTAAAATTGCCTCAAATTTTAAGGATATCGTTTACAGTTTAGTCTACAATTTATTCTGGTGCATTTAAGGTGATTGCATGGTATACAGTAGATTTCAATCTACATCCATTGTGGTATTTAGTACTCCTATCTGTTAAATTACCGATTCTCCCAAAAGCTTAAGCTAAGCTAATAAGTGAGGACCCAACAAGTGGGAATTTAACATTTTAAATGGGAGGTAGAGTAAAGTCAGGGATCGAACTCAAGATCTCCTGCTCTGATACCATGTTAAATTACCGATTCTCCCAAAAGCTTAAGCTGTTAGGAAATGGTGAATTTAATTACTTAACCATAAATCTAACACTATCTCCATAGGTAAATTATAATGTCCCATTCAAATGCTGAATGATATATAAGACTGTATCTAGAGTTCCAAACCATGTCTAAATGTCCTACTTGAATGGGACTAACACAGGGTAATTGCCCTTTAATGGCCAATAAAAATTGTTGATAAGGAATTTTCAGAACTTCAATCAAACAAAGAACTGTTGTCAATATGGTAGAAGTCAAATTTAGGTCTTGTTGGGTTAACTGTAAACGTGTTCCAGGGATTGTTCATTGTTTGTGTTTTTTTTTTTTTTTTTTTGTTTCCAAAAAATGAATTTACTTTCAAAATGTGTTTTGGAAATCAAAACCTATAGGGTTCAACAATTCCTTGCCAAATTGTCAACAATTTAAGGCTCCCGTGGCGTGCAAGCGAGGACTAATTAGAAAGAGTATCCTAAGCTTATTGACCGTCACCTATTCTTGTTCACAAGACACTTCACCAACCATGACATTGACACCTATTGTTTTGGTAAGAATACATGACATATACACGTCAAACTGTAAAGCCATTTTGGACAATCCAATGCCACCAAAACATGAACAGAGTTTGGAAACATAGTACCTGAATCAATGGTCTCAAATTATATGAACTTCGTGGCCAAATCTATACCTGAAACTTGAAACCAAAACGGATATGAAATGAAGTCGGCCTTTGTCTAAGGCCAACTGGTATGATTAGCCTATCATTGTTAAGGTTGATTTTTAATATCTCATGTGATTAATTTAACTTTACAATCTATTATTCATCATTCATTTGTCTGTGCTAGGCGACTTAATTAGATTTTTTATTTATTTATTTTTATTTTTATGAGAACGACTTAATTAGTTGATCCTCATGTTTTGCTTAGGAATTTATGATCTACTCTAAGACTAGTACGAAATCTTATCCTAGATATCCAAGTGATAAGTATCAATTTGAGCCAGAAACTTCATGCCAAAAATAGCTTTAATCTGTGCCTTCAGTACTTAGTAATTAAAAATGTTTCCTTCAATGGAAATAGACTACAGGAGTTTATTATATCCATCAACATCTTGTAAAACTAGTACGACATAAAAATTATGACTTGAGATCCACTTGTCCCAATGAGTCAAAGAATAATATATAATGTGAGTTTTTAGACCTCTTAAAACAAAACCAGATTAACCTAGTTATTTAGCCAAGTGATTAACTTAGTCAAATTATCAAGTTCTAGGTTAACACATATAAATCATATCATGCAAAGTGCGGAAAATAAAGAACACATGATATGATAACCTAGGAAAACCAAATCGGTAAAAAACCTGGGGAGGATTTAAACTAGCTATCCTCATAGTAAAATTGAATACACTATGAAAGAATCGAAGTTTTACAATAGCGACTTAGACCACTAATATCCTATTCCTACCTCATGTAGAAAACTTACTGACACAACCACGTGCAAGCTCTGAGACCACGAACTCCTTCTTTCTTGGATTCTCCAGCAAGTACAAGCACTCCTGCTTGTGTATCTTTAAGCTCTTTTGTGCAGCAACCGAATGATCATTAAGCTCTCAATGAAATTTCCTTCTTGATAATCCTAAGCATGTGTGAAGGCAACCACCTCTCAGATCTCACAAAAGATTCACACACATAGCAAATAATGCAACCTCTAAAACGTGGCTAGGGTTTCCCTTTTATACCTAGGGCAAAACATAAAACCCTACACATCATATGAGCTTAGGGCTAAGTTGGAAATTCTGCAAAAAAAAAAAAAAATATGCACGACTTTCGATCAATTGATCGAGCCAGACAGAATTGCACACTCAATTCTGCAGTAACTCAATTCCAATTTTACATAAAAGGACTATACTTTGAGCAAGTCTAAACAAGACTAAAAACTATTTTGATCATAGTTTGCCAACATACAAAATGAAGTTCTAATACATTAGTTCTTAATTACTTAGAACCTAACAAACTCCCTCTTTGGTAATCCGTGACAAAACACAAACACAATGCTCAAAGTTACAAGTAAAAAGCCCTTTACAAAACTAAAGCCCATTGCAAAATAATCCAACCTAACTACTATCCATCAGTTACAAGTGTAGACAACAGCACAACTGAATTAACTTGTATATTTCCTGAAATACTCAAAAAACGCATAAATGCATGTGTGGAAAATACAAGTAAAACAAAAATAAATTCTTGACTTCACAAAACACAAAACAAAGACATATATCATGAATAACTCATAAATATAAATCAATAAGCAGTGAAACAAGAAACATAGATAACAATGTATCTCCCCTTATCATGAATAACCCAATCAAAACAAAGAATACATAATGAGCCAAAAAAAATGTAAATACACAATGAAGCACCTAGATACAATCTAATAACTCCACAAGCTCCACAAAAAAAAAAAAAAAAAAAAAAAAAAAAAAAAAAAAAACCTCCCCACAACTACAAAATCTCCTCTACAAATGTACTCCCCTTTTTTGTAACGAAATGCCAAAGGGCAATCAAAATCCATCATCAAAAGGAGGTAGCGAAGGCAAACGTCGAAGATGCGCCAAATCTGCTCGCAAAGCACGAAGCTCATCAAGCATGTCCACCAAAATCTGACTATGAGCCGCCTGAACGGTCATGAT
Source organism: Quercus suber (assembly GCF_002906115.3). NCBI lineage: Eukaryota > Viridiplantae > Streptophyta > Magnoliopsida > Fagales > Fagaceae > Quercus > Quercus suber. The sequence goes on from NW_027069619.1 coordinate 520,687, forward strand.
AGTCTCCAAAGTATGACGAATGTCAAAGTCATCAGAAGTAGATGGTGGAGGAATAGCAGCAGCAATAGGATCAGCAGACACCTCACCAGGAGTAGTACTTGTAGAAGAAGGAGGGGGTGCGGTACCAAAAGGCTCAACATGAGGGCGTTTAGAGCTCTCTCTCATATGAGCAGCCCTCTGCCTAAGAAAATAGGCACCTATGGGAGCAATTATGTGTACAGGCTTAGAAGCGAGGAAGTCATCTAAACTTAAAAACAACAAAATCCTATGAATGAAAACAAGATTGAAAAGAGCATGAGCAGTAAAGGAACTTCTATAAACTTCATTCAAAGAACGAAGAAACAAATGAGGAAAACTAATAAGAGTATCTGTAACAAGAGCATACAAAAATGCACATCGCTCTAAAGGAATAGTGTGCAGATGAGTGATAGGCCACAAAGAATGACAAGCTATCCTAAAGAAAAGATAGTGTAACTTAGTGAGCTCAGCAGTAGTGATTTGAGTATCAAAACCCCACTGGATAGAAGACCCAGTGATGTAAGACATGATTTCATTCAAGAGAGGAGACTCATTATAGGGACAGGGTGCTAGACCAATGGTACCCCTAGAGCATCAACCACTACCGTAGGAGTAATGGTGAACTCTACACCTCGTATTCAACTCTTTATTAAAATGTTGGAATCATAGATGTGGATAGAGATGTTCGAGTAGAACTCTCTAATCAGGGTAGCTAGAGGTGGATGACCAATATCCAACAATGGTAGCCAGCCCCTACGCTCAAAATTAGCCCTAATGGCTGGATCAAGCTCATCTAACAACACCTTTCTCTCAGCCCAAATTTTTCTCTTAATGTTCAGTGTCTCATACAGCTCTCAATTTTTCTCACTCGGAAACAACTCGCTCAAGGAGGAAGGAGCAGAAGAAGAGGAGGATGACCTATTGGCTCTAGTCTTCCTAGGCATGGTGCAAGGTTAAGGACAAGACATAATGATAGAACCAAAAAGAACAAAAAGAAAAACCAAAGGCAGACTGTAAGTTAGCACAAAAAAAAAAAAAAAATATATATATATATATATAGAAGTAACAATCTATATGATGCATGAACAGATAAATGTCATGATGCATGCTCTAGTGCAGTGATAAATAAGTTCAATTTAAGTTTAGAAATACAAAATTGGCTTGAGCATAGAGTTTATAACAAAAACCCCAAAATTTTGAAAAACCACTTGTTCAATTTATACTAAATTGACCAGTTGATCATCATACAAGTTAGAAAACAGTTTATAATGATTAAAGTAATCAATCCAACAAGCCAATTTCATCAATTCAACTTAATTTGAAAAAAATCCCCAATTCGGGTATATTCAAGCCCTAGAATTTTCAAATTCTCACAATACATCAAATTGATCAAATTAAACACCATAGATCATGTTTATAACATCCCCCAACAAAAACCCATTGATCAATTTCAAGAAAACAAGCTTGAATCATCAAAATTTCCAAAAATTCTTAGGTTCGAATTTAACCCCAAAATGCATGATTTAATGCATGAAACTTAAAAATAAAAAGCAAAAGGAGGGGTATAAAGGTCTTACCGGCCTTGAGAGAGAAAATCCTTGCAAAAATAACAGAGGAAAATGACAAAAAATTGGATTGGAGCCTTGACCGATGGAATAGAGAGAGAGAGAGAGAGAGAGTTTGCAAACTTTTTGAAAAGTAAGTTGAACAAGTGAGAATCAACCTTTTTAAAAACTCTCTATACGATTTTCGATTGATCGAAATTTAGGTTCTATCAATCGAAAATGCTTCGATTAATCCATTATCAATCGAGCATCGATCGAAACAAACAAAGGCTGACCAAAATTTTTAATCGCAATTTTGATTAATCGAAGAACAGGTTCGATCAATCGAAATTTTGGAAAAAACAAATTTTTGAAAAAAAAAAAAAGCAATTTTGTGCAAAAACTCCTCAAAGCATTGAATTTTATGAATAAAATGCATGAGTATGAGATGAAATATTTTTCAAAAACACAAGGTTTGAGCCCAGTTTTCTCAAAATTAAGATTTTCAATCCATTCTCTTAAATTCTCAAGCATCAAATATGTTTTGCATGAAACTCAAGGAATTTGTAAACTTGGTTGGTCAAACCAAGGACACACACAATAACATGTACAAAGTTTAGCAAAGTGTAACTTGTGTAGTGTGTGCAACTAGCAAAAAACTTGAGATACATGTAAGGTGATATGTGAATAGAAATCAAACACAAAGTCTAAAAAATTCATCACATAGAATTTGAAAGAGACTGTCACCTAAAGAGTTACATCATATAACTCCCGCATCTCCTAGATCATAAGCTTGCAATCATGTAAGTTTCTTGATTTGCCTCATATTATACACACAAATTTTAATTTAGCAGAAACTTATTAAAATAGCCGGGATAATGTACGCACCAATTTTAGTTGTTTGATTTAATTTTAAGTCCAATAATGTACACACCAATTTAAGCATTTAAACCGAGGCTACACCTTATGTTCTTTTTGTGCATGTGCTACACTTTCTCGAGCACAAAATCTTACGATATGCACTAAGGTGTTCACGATTGGCTAGTGAACAGTGGTGAGATGGTTATTTATGCCTTTCTCAAAAGGTTCAAGTCTGGCAGTCAAAGACATGTGACTTCAAGATCAAGACAAAGTGATCAAAAACTATAAACATCTTTCCCACACAACATGCACTGCAAAGCTTCAACTAGTAAAGTGCAATAAATAAGCTCATCCAAGCTAAATAAGGTACAAAGACATGTTATGTGAAAATAAATTGACCAACCTTGTATTCAAAACCAAGAAAATAATGCAAAACACAATTTGCTTCCTTTTTCCTTTTTATTTTTTATTTTTTTTTATTTATTTAAAAAGAAGAAACAAAAACAGTCTTAGAATGAAATGCATGAATGTTATGCAATGCAAGTCCTAGAAACAAAAAGAAAAACAAAAATCAAAGAACAATGGTCACAAGGAGAAGAGCAATGAAGCACAAGGACCAAGAAAGCCAAAGGTGACTAAGGACATCGAATCACACCAATTACTTGACGAAGTGTCTCAAACTTACTTCTATCAAGAGGTTTGGTGAAGATGTTAGCATTCTGACGTTTAGTAGGGATATACTCAAGAGCCACAATCTTCCTTTCAACTAAGTCCTTAATAAAGTGATATCTAATCTCTATGTTTTTAGTCTTAGAGTGCTAAACAGGGTTCTTAGAGATATCTATAGCACTAGAATTATTACAATAAACAACCATGGTTTCTTGAGCTATCCCATAATCACTCAAAAGCTTTTTCATCCAAAGAAGTTGTAAACAACAACTTCCAGCAGCAATATATTCTGCCTCAGCAGTAGAGAAAGATACAAAATTTTGTTTTTTACTCATCCAAGCAGCAAGATTGGCTCCTACATAAAAACATCCATCAGTGGTGCTTTTTCTGTCATCGGTATTGCCGGCCCAATCAAAATCAGAGAATCCAGCTAGAGACAGATTTGACTCTTTGCTATAAAACAATCCAGAATCTGTTTGCTTTACCTGCAATCCTAAGGAATAGTTTAGTTCACCAACCATACTCATTTTAAACATAGCCTTCATTTCATCTGCAAAAGATTTAGCAAGAGAATCATTAGTAGCACCAAAAAACAACATCATCAACATAAATTTAAGCTACTACAAAGTAATCCTTATCCTTTCATATGAAGAGAGTAGAATCTGCAAATCCTCTTTTGAAGCCATGCTCAGTGAGATATGTAGTCAACCTATCATACCAAGCTTGTGGAGCTTGTTTCAAACCATAGAGGGCTCTCTCTTCAACTTATAAACATCATCCGTCTGTAAGGATCAACAAAACCCTTTGGTTGTTCAACATATACCTCTTCTTGTAGCATTCCATTCAAGAAAGCACTCTTGACATCCATTTGATACAGTTTGAAATTTAGATGACTAGCTATAGCCAAAAGTATCCTAATGGATTCCAATCTTGCTACCAGTGCAAAGGTCTCATCAAGATCAATCCCTTCCACTTGTGTGTAACCTTGAGCAACAAGTCTTGATTTGTTCCTGATAATAGTGCCATGTTCATCTGACTTGTTCTTGAAGATCCATTTAGTTCCAATCACATTTACTCCCTTTGGTCTAGGAACTAATTCCTACACATCATTCCAAACAAATTGATGAAGTTCTTCATGCATAGAATTAACCCAATCAGCATCTTGAAGTGCTTCATCTACCTTCTTCGGTTCAAATTGGGACAAATAGCATGAGTGAGTAATTGCACTTAAGGCTTTAGATCTTAATCTCATGTTATCATTCAAACTTCCCAATATATTTGTGGTAGGATGATTTAACCTTACTCTAGAGGATGGACCTTTAACTAGAGATGTAGAGCTACCTTTTTGTTCTAATGAAGGACTAAACTCATGTTGTGCTTGTTAAGTCTCATAAATCGGTGTGGATGGTTCTCGACTTGATGGCACAGAAACTGCATCATTCAGCACCATCAACTCTTCATCACTATGCTTCCCCACATAATTAGCAAGAAGTGAGTCATCAACCTCCATAGACTTATCTTGAACCAGAGCAGTGTTTTCCGAATGTGCTTCTGAACATACTTCATCATTGATCACAACATTTGAAGATTCCATAATTGTTTTGGTTCTCAGATTATACACTCTATATACTCTACTAGTAGAAAAGTATCCCAGAAAATATCCTTTGTCACTCTTTTCATCAAACTTTTCCAGGTTCTCTCTATCACGTAGAATGTAACAATCACTACCAAATATCCTGAAATATTTGACAACAAGCTTCTTTCCTCTCCAGAGTTCATAGGGAGTTTTCTTGGAATCAGGTCTGAAATACACCCGGTTGAGTGTATGGCAAGCAGTGTTAACTACTTCTCCCCGGAAGGATTTGGGCAACTTTTTATTGTGTAGTATGACACGTGCCTTTTCCTGAACAACCCTATTCTTCCTTTCCACTATTCCATTCTGTTGAGGTCTCTTGAGTGAAGAGAACTCTTGATGTGTGCCTTGATCATTGCAGAAGGTAGCCAGCTTGGTATTCTTAAATTCTCTTCCATGATCACTTCTGATTCTGGCTATCACAATTTCCTTCTCAACTTGCAATTTCTTGCATAGATGTATCATCTTCTCAGGAGCCTCAGCTTTATCTTTCAAAAGCACAACCCAAGTATATCTAGTAAAGTCATCCACAACAGCTAGAATATACTTCTTTCCACCTAAACTCTAAACTCTGGCATGACCCATAAGATCAATGTGCAATTACTCTAGAGGTCTCGAAGTTTGAGCACTAGCTACAGACGGTGTTTGGATTTCACTTGTTTACCTATCTAACATGGTCCATAGATGCACTTATCTATCTTCTCAAACTTAGGTAAGCCAATAACTACATCACACTTGGAAATCTTCTCTAATTGCTTGTGACTTGCATGTCCCAACCGTTGATGCCACAAGTCAACTTGATCGATCTTTGCACTAAAACACTTGTTGCTTATATTTTGTGTTATACCATAATAGTTGTCAGTAGTCCTTACACTAACACACATACAGTCACCTCCTCCATCAAGTATCTCACATTCATACTTAATGAAGAGAACATTCAGTCCATTGTCACAAATCTGACTGATGCTGAGTAAGTTAGCCTTCAACCCATCAACGTATCAAACATCTTCAAAGACTAGCAACCTAGGAATGTCCACAGTTTCGATGCCTCTGATCACAGATTTGCTTCCATCTCCAAAAGTGACTGTTCCAATCTTTCCTTCAAAGTGTGTCATTAATAAACCTTTGTTTCCTATCATATGCTTGGAACAACCACCATCCAAATACCAAAGACAAGAATCACGTGCCTTTAAGGCAGTTAAAGCAGTATAACACGAATAATTATCATCACATGTGATTAGACCAAGATGCTCAAGGAAAGATTTAGCAAAAGCAACAAGAGACAAAAACAACAAGTAGGCAAGTTGACATATAAGCAAAATGATTTTCCAAGAATCCATGATAACAGGGGTCAAGGATCAGCTTAGAGATACAACAAGAGAGCTACTTGCTCAGATACCACTTGTGAGTTTTTAGACCCCTTAAAACACAACTAGATTAACCTAGTTATTTAGCCAAGTGATTAACTTAGTCAAATTACCAAGTTCTAGGTTAACACATATAAATCATATCATGCAAAGTGCGGAAAATAAAGAACACACGATATGATAACCCAGGAAAATCAAACAGGTAAAAAACCTGGGGAGGATTTAACCTAGCTATCCTCAAGGTAAAACTGAATCCACTATGAAAGAATCGTAGTTTTACAATAGCAACTTAGACCACTAAAATCCTATTGTTACCTCATGTAGAAAACTTACTGACGTGACCACATGCAAGCTCCGAGACCACGAACTCCTTCTTTCTTGGATTCTCCAGCAAGTACAAGCACTCCCGCTTGTGTATCTTTAAACTCTTTTGTGCAGCAACTGAATGATCATCAAGCTCTCAATGAAATCTCCTTCTTGATAATCCTAAGCATGTGTGAAGACAACCACTTCTCAGATCTCACAAGAGATTCACACACACAGTAAATAGAGCAACCTCTAAAACATGGCTAGGGTTTCCCTTTTATACCTAAGGCAAAACATAAAATCCTACACATCATATGGGCTTAGGGTTGAGTTGAAAATTCTGCAAAAAAAAACAATTTGCATGACTTTTGATCGATCGAGTCTAATTCTCGATAGATCGAGCTAGACAGAATTGCACACTCAATTCTGTAGTAACTTGATTCGAACTTTACATAAAAGGACTATACTTTGAGCAAGTCTAAACAAGACTAAAACCTGTTTTGATCATGGTTTGCCAACATACAAAATGAAGTTCTAATACATTAATTCCTAATTACTTAGAACCTAACATATAGAAAAACAAAAATCACAGATACAGAAGAAGTGTTCAACAATTCAACACCATTATAACAGGTTCTAATGGGCTTCATGAACAAAATTCGACGAGAAACAGATAGAGGACCATGTAGAAACAGTACCAACATTTAAAAATAAAAATAAAAAACCAAATAAAGAAACATGACGTCCAATACAACATAAAAATTATGACTTGAGATCCACATGTGCCAATGTGTCAAAGAATAATATATATAAAAAAAAAAAAAAAATCACATATATAGAAGAAGTATTCAAAATTACTTAGGGTGTGTTTGGATATCGCTTATTTTGTTAAAACAGAAAAATTATTGTTGAAAGTTTTGTAGATAAAGGTAAAAGTTAGTTGAAATAGTACAGTAAGACTTATGAATAGTGCCAAAAAGTGCAGTAGAGTCTATAAATAGTAACAAAAATAAGCTGAATAGTGAAATACACTTATCAAAATCCTTTATTTAGGTGGCGTTTGGGTATTGCGTTTATTGCGTTGCATTTTCTGCGTTTCTTTTTTTTTTTCTTGGACGTGTGTCTGGCACTGTTCATTGTCCATGAAAAGTGATTTTAGGCTTATGAACAGTGCCAAATGCGTGAACAGTAACTTTTTTTATTTTTTTTTTATTTTAAGCATTATTCACACATTTTAAAATTATTTTGTTACAGTATTTTCAGTTTCAGTTTTCAGTTTCAGCAAAATAAGTTTTTTCCAAACAGACCCTTAGTACAAAAACAAGTACCCAATTCAACTTTATTAAAAAATTAGACATCCCAAGAGATTATTAAAAATTAAATTTCTGATTAGTGACCCACATGGGGAATAAAATAAACAAAACCATATTCAAACGCGACAAAGAATCACAAATATAGAGGAAGGATCAAAACTTCAAAAGCAAACTTAACACCTGAACAATCCCAAGCTCCAAAGCTGTATATTTTATTAAAAAATGTAAACTAACCAAGGATCGCTAAATGCAATTAATGTTTGTCTGTCTTTTTGTAAACCCGAATGAGTCAATTATTATGGGATCTTGCTTAGGGATGACAATTTTTGCCCGACTCGTGGGTACCAGGTCCGGCCTGACCCTAATGGGCCGGGTTTTACCCGGTCCGATTAGGAATAGGGTCAGGTATGGGTTTTTAAAAAAAAAAACCTGAAACGGGTCCAAGTTTTATAAAAAAAAAAAATCCAAGACCTGACCCGAAACCCGGCCCAGATAAAAACTCGGTACCCTGAAATTATAAAAATACCTTATATATATATTGAAAGTTCAATATGGGTATGAAATACCCTTGAACGTTTAGACCCCCAGATACAAAAAATACCAATTCAAGCTTTATATCAAACAATTAATGTGCGGAATATGATAACAAGCTTATAACAGAATTGATAAAACAATCTAAGCCAAATATAAACACATCCACAGCAATAAATATAAGGCAAAGATAAAGGAAAGAGAGATGCAAACATACGGACAACACACGATGTGTTATCGAAGAGGAAACCGAAGTCCTCGACGTAAAACCTCTCCGCCGCCCTCCAAGCAGTGATAAAATCCATTAAAGAATATAGTTGGAATACATGAACAATAGAAGACCCTCCAAGCCTAATCTACCAAAGTACTTAAGCCCTCCAAGCTTCTTGCTCCAATGAGGTTACGCCGAACCTATTTCTTCTTTAGCTTGCCGGATTCTGCTACTTGACCATAGCATCAACCAATGTATATTGGTTCCTTTCCAAACTGCTTCCCTAAGCACCAAATGGACCTTCTCACAGATGTGGGTGTGGTGAGATAAGGGTTTAGTAAATAACCTCTCAAGGGTATGACAATGGAGAGGAAGAGAGTAGAGGAATTTGTAGAGTCTCTTTAGATGAAGATTGGGGATGAGGCAATCTTGTTTTTCTCTAGGGTTTTCTCTCACAAAATTCTCTCTGGAAGCTCTCTCAAAATGATAGGTATAAGAGCATCCTTATCAGATGTGGCAAAAATTATGCCATTTTGCCACACTAAAACCCTACTTTATTATTTTACCACATCATTTTACAACATCGCATTTATCAGATGTTTTATACTCCAATTCTATACATTAAAATAATATTTCCTACACATTAAAATAATATATTAAATTCCTCTTCCCATCATCATCGTCCTCATCAAACACCACTGCAAACCAGAAAAACCAGAATTACAACAGCTACTACAACCACAACCAGAAAAATTGTTGCCGCCACAATCACCAGGAAAAAAAAAAAAAAAAACCACCACTGGCCATCACCCCCACAGCCCACCACCACTGCCACTATCACCACTCATAGCCCACAGCCCACCACCACCATCAGATCAACCCAAATTGCAGCAAAAAAAAAAAAAAAAAAAAAAAAAACCACAACTAGAGAGAGGCAGAGTGAAAGGCGGATAGAAAGGAGAGGGAAGAGGGTGAGATCGACGGCGGCCTCGGGGTGAGATTGGCGAGATCGAGCGTGGCTGAGCGTGGCTGAGATCGAGCATGGCTGGAGCGTGGTGAGATCGAGCTACGCCGTCGTCATGGGTGAGATCGTCGTCGGAGCTACGCCGTCGTGGCTGGAGCGTGGGTGAGATCGAGCTACGCAGTTGTCGTGGGTGTGAGCGTGGGTGAGATCGTCGTCGGAGCAACGCCGTCGTGCTGGAGCGTGGGTGAGATCGTAGTCGGAGCACGTCGTCGTCGTTGCCGGACTGGTCGAAGAGAGAGGGAACCGAAGAGTGAGATCGAAGAGAGAGGAACCAGAGAACCAGAGAGTGAGAGAGAAGAGAGACGGAACCAGAGAGTGAGAGAGAAGAGAAGAAAAAATGAAGAGAGAGAAGAGAGAAGAGTGAATAAAAAACCATTTTTATTTTTACCACATCTGACCGTACCGTTGCAAATTTGCAATGGTACTGTAGACATGTGGTATAAATTTTGAGATTTGGCACATCTCATAATGCTCCATTTTTATGTTTGGTGTGGCAAATGTGCCAAATATTTAGCATTTGGCACATTTGCCACACCTGCTGTGGATGCTCTAAGGGTGTATATATAGTAGGGTGAGAAGGGAATGCAAAACGTCAGTTTTTGCCAAACAGGGCAAGTTGACGACTTGGTCTTGCGGCTTGTCCAAGTTGCGAGTTCAAGTCACGACGTAATGGCCTGGCCAGTCTGGAACTTTTGTCTTGTAGCGTGACAGCTGGCGCGACCCTTCAGCTTCCTAGTGTACCTCTCACGTGCTAGCTTTTGGCGGCTTACCAGTCGCGATCCACCCGCGAGCCCTAGCCGCGAACCTTTGTTTTTCTTGCACACTCTTGAGCTTTTCTTCACATCTTTTCACACACTACCCTTACAATTTTCCCACCTAAATACAGGGTTGCTAAGTGCTAAATTACAAGCAAATTGGTCACGGAATAAAGCCAATTAAATGGTTGATTAAATTCAACCTTACATATATATATATATATATACCTATAATCTAACCCTAATCCCTCATTTCTTCAGCAGAATCAGCACTCACGCCTCCCTCCCTCAGTCTGACACTCCCTTTCCCTCAACTCAGCCCCTCATTTCAGCTCAATCACTCTGACACACCCTCAGTCCGACACAGCCTCACACTCTCACATCACTCACTCACTCTCAATCTCACGGCCTCGCTCTTACTCTCACGCCTCACCTTCTCACTCTCACGGCCTCGCTCTTACTCAGGACCTTGGCTTTTGCTCTAGTTTGGTTTAGTTTGCTTTGCTTTGCTTCCGCTACCGTCTGCCTAACCCCGCCCACTCCCAGGTCCTAGTATTTAGTAAGTTAGGTTTCCTTTTTTCATTTTTTTCCCTTTTATTATTTGTGTCTTGCTGCATGTTGTGAGATTTGTATGTGTGAGCTAACTGCTAAATGCTAATTGCTAGTTGTGGTTGTGTGTGTTTAACTGGTTCGGATCTGCCCTTATTGGTTTGTTCATCTCTCTTGCCATTTCTACAGTGGGTTTTTGTCATGGGTCTGGTTTGAGTTGAAATGAAATGGATTTTCTCCCTTTTGTTTCTTTATTTTTAAAATCAATATAATTTGGATTTTGTGATGGGGCCTTATATCTTACCCAATTATAAAAAAATTATTTGTTTTAAAATTTTGGATTTTTTTTTTTTTGGATTTGATAAAGAGGCAAAATGTCCGGTTTTTAATTTAATTTAAAATTTTGATGGTTATTGATACTTGATATAGTTTGATCATTTTTTTTTCATCTATAGTTTATTTTATTTTCTAGATTTGCTTGATGAGTATAAGATATTATTTAGTCATTAAAGGGCAGTTAAAAAGGTAGTTGGTGTTCTTGCTAAAGTTGAACCTCTAGAACAAAGTCAAAAGTCAGCAAATGCTGTGTGTATATGCTCTCACAAACTAGTTTCTTGTTTCCCTTTGATGTGTATTCAGAATTGGTTATGGAATGAAATCAACGTTTAGCAATTGTCTAATTTCTATTTATAAAATCAAAATTGTATTTTTATATTTGCTAGTTACAATTTGATGAAGTTTATTCCATTTTTTAATTCGTTGTTGTTGTAGGTTCTTCAACTATGTTTGAAGATTGTACACTTCAAACAATTCTTGATGATGGAGAGCCTAATGAAGAGGATGGGAGTTGTGTCACAATTGTGGAGGATTAGACATTTTGTAATAATTTACTAATTTAGTAGCCTTTTTAATTTCTTAGACTTGTTGGATTAATTTGTTAGTTTGTAATTATTCTAAGCCTTTTTAACCTTTTGTAATTTCTTAGCCTTTTTAATTTGTTGGTTTGTGGAGGATAAGACATTTTGTAATTTCTTAGCCTTTTTAATTTCTTAGACTGTGGGATTTTTGTAGCTTTTAAATTTCTTGAACTTGTTGGACTTATGATACTTATTTCTTGGACGTGATGGATAAATTTTATTTTTATGTTTAACTAGTGATTTTAGTTATGATTTATTGATTTATAGATGTATAATTAACAGGTGATTTATTGATTTATGATTAACCTATGATTTGGATTGATTTATGATTTATTGATTTATGATTAATCTATAATTTGGATTGATTTGGCTACCATATAATGGGCTTCAAAAAATCTAGGCAAAAAATCTTATTGGGCTTGAATGGGCTGGAATCTAGGCAAAAAATTTTAATGGGCTTCAAAAAAAAAAAAAAATTTTCGTTGGGCCAGATTTGGGCCCGAGCGGCTAAACGGGGCTCACGGGGCGGGTCTAGGCCCCAGAAAAAAACCCGATTACTAATCGGGCCAGGTCTAGGTTGCGGGTTTTGGCCCGCAGGTCAGGTCCGGGTATGCAAAAACCCGGCCCGAACCCGGCCCGTTGCCATTCCTAATCTTGCCGTTTTCCCTGTTTTTGCTATATATCAATGTCAGAAGTACTGGTGTGTTGCAGTCATGCAATTATTTTATTGAAAAACAAGGCTGGCATTTCATTTCAATGAGAAGAGGTAGGTCCTGTGTGGCTAATTTGGCTTAAGCTATGTATGTGTCTCACAGAAACAAATGAGAAAGAGAGTAGGGATGGCAATTTTTACCCGACCAGCAGGTACCCGACTCGGTCCGATCCTAATGGGCCGAGTTTTACCTTGTCCAATAAGGAATAGGGTTGGGTTTGGTTTTTTAAAAAAAAACCTGAATCGGGTCTGGGTCGGGTTCGGGTTTTTACAAAAATCTTGCCCGAACTGGGTCCGGGTCGAGTTCGGGTTTTTACAAAAATCGGCTCGAACTCGGACCCGACCTGATTATATATATAATTTATAATTCCTCAAATACCCTCATATATATATATATATAATGTTATAAACCCTAAAATTTCTATTACTCATCCTCATTTCATTTCAGCTCACACAGCCCGCCTCTTTCATCTCTATTCTCTTTAGTCTCACTCACACAATCTCACTCTCTCACACACAAATCACAATCTCACTCACTCTCAACGTCACCTTTGGCCAACTCTCTCACCACCGATCTAACTCTAGTTGTCGTCCCAAGCTTTATCAGTGTCACTGATCCCAAGTTCTCTACTCTTTTAACTCCGTTTCGTCCTCACCGTTGCCGATCTCGCACTGTCACACAGTCCTTTGCCCCTTTCATCTTCCTCGCCCATGGCCACAAGCGTGACATGGCCTCACTCCACCTTATTCTCCATTTTTTTTTCCTGGGTTCAGTTGGCCTCAATCATGTGAGTTTGTGTTTGCGTTTATGATTTCTGAAAGGGAAAAATGAAAATCATAGATCTAAAATTTGTGTTTGGTTTGTGATTTTGAAAAGGAAAATCATAGATCTTGTAAAGTTGAAATTAATCAACCGTCTTGTTGGCTTTATTCCGTGCCAAATTTGCTTGTGTTTTAGCAATTAGTAACCCTATATTTAGGTGGGATTCATGTAAGGGTAGTGTGTGAGAGAGTGTGAAGAAAAGCTCAAGAATGTGCAAAGTCGCAGAGACTCGCGGCTGACTCGCGACTGTCAAGCCGCCAACTGCACCACACGTGAGAAGCATACAGAGAGATGAAGGGTCACGCCAGCTGTCGCACTACAGGACAAAAGTCCCAAGCTGGCTAGGCCGTTACCTCGCGGCTTGAACTCGCGACTCAGACTAGTTGCGAGGCCAAGCCGCCAAATCACCCTGTTTGAGAAAAACTATCTCTTCGTATTCCAAATACACACCACTATATATAGACCCTTATACCCACAAAATGTAAAGAGCTTCCAGAGAGAATTTTGTGAGAGAACCCTAGAGAAAAGAAAGATTGATTCATCCACAATCTTCACCTAAGAGACTCTTCAAATTCCTCTACTCTCTTCCTCTCCATTGACACATCCTTGAGAGGTTCTTGACTAAATCCTTTTCTTACCATACCCATATCAGTGAGAAGGTTTATTTGGTGCTTTGGGAAGCAAATATGAGGGACTAATTCATATTGGTTGATGCTATGGGCTATAGCAGAATCCGGTAAGCTAAAGAAGAAATAGGTTCGGCGCAACCTCGTTGAAGCAAGAAGCTTGGAGGGCTTAGGTACATTGGGTAGATTAGGCTTGGAGGGTCTTCTGCTGTTCATGTATCCCAACTACATTTTTTAGTGGATTATTGACCGCTTGGAGGGCGGCGGAGAGGTTTTACGCCGAGGGCTTTGGTTTCCTCTTCGATAACACATCGCGTGTTGTCCTTGTGTTTGCATCTCTCTTCCCTTTATCTTTGCCTTTTATTTTCTGTTGTGGATGTGATTATAATTGGCTTAGATTGTTTATCAATTCTGTGTTTGGCTTATGTTCATGTTCCGCATATTAATTGTTTGATAATAAGCTTGAATTGATAATTTGTAATTTGGGGTCTAAACGTTCAAGTGTGTTTTTACACACATATTGAACATTTAGATCTAATTAGGCCAAAGAGTATTCCTTTTAAAATGAGTTTAAAACTATCATCTATAAGTTTTATTACCTACTTATCTCCATAATTTATACTTTATATACTAAAAAGAAAAAAAGGCACAGAGAAATGGGCAATGGCCATTCAATTTTTTTTTTTTTGGGTTATGCCACGATTTGGGCCGCGGATTGCGCCCAAATCTAGCAGGGCTTAATGGGGCCCGGCGAGGGCAGGTCCGGGCCTTAGGAAAAAAACCCGGTTAGTAAACGGGTCGGGTTTGGGCCATAGTCTAAGACTCGCGGGTCGGGTCCAAGTATGGAAAAACCCGGCTCGAACCCGACTCGTTGCCATTCCTAAAAGAGAGAGAGAGAGAGATATGTTTGACGAAAGACATGATGATGGGAACAATATATTTAGTGAGGTGGTCGGAGTAGGAGACAAAATCAGACTCTAAGTGAGTGTTTGGATTGAGCTGAAACACTCACTTACGTCTGCGTCTGCGTTAATGTGTGGTTTCCGTGCACTATTCGCAGAACATGTAAGTACTTTTTTCAGCAAAAATAACTTTAAAATTGAGTCTCACGGTACTATTTACACATTTAAAAATTATTTTGTTACAGTGTTTTTAGTTTTTAGCAATAAACAGTAGGGGTGTGCAGAAAACCCACCTACCCGCCAAACCCGACCCGCCGGGTTGGGTCGGTTTTTAAGGCTTGGTGGGTTGGGTTGGGTTACAAAATTTTTTTTATAGTGGGTCAAGTTGGGTTTGGGTCATAAAATTACAAACTCGCCAAACCCAACCCGACTCACCCATATTTAATATATATTTAAAATATATTATATATTTAATAATTTAAAAAAAAAACCAGCTGTAGAGCAACACTTCCTTGGTTCCTTTTACTAATACTAATTTAATATATATATAAAATATATTATATAATTAATAATTTTTTTTAAATAACTAGTTCTTCCTATTCTATATAAAAGCCAATTAGTTCACACAAACCCTAATAAATCACTATTGTTGTTTAGTCATTAGTGTTGTTTGCCTTGAAGGAGTTATATTGATACTGATCTTTAGGTTTTTTTAATATATTAATATTTATATTTTTTTTACTCAATTTAATAATAATAAATAAAAAAATTTGTTAAACTCATGGGTTCAACCC
Source organism: Quercus suber (assembly GCF_002906115.3). NCBI lineage: Eukaryota > Viridiplantae > Streptophyta > Magnoliopsida > Fagales > Fagaceae > Quercus > Quercus suber. The sequence goes on from NW_027069619.1 coordinate 536,242, forward strand.
GACCCATGTGGGTTGGGTTGAATTTTTTTTTGACCCACCATGGTGGGTTGGGTCAAAAAATCCCCTCAACCCGACCTATGTACACCCCTAATAAGCAGTATCCAAACAGACCATAAATATTGTCATGGCTCACATCTCACCTTGGATGTATCATGTGTCTCTAAGCAGAAAGAGAAAATCTAAACCGCAAACTTTTGTTGCCATAACTTTGGCGCAACTTGTGAGCTGTGGGTCCATATGAAAGTGACAAACAACCAATCGCAATTTGTAGTTGTGAGAAAATAGTGAGATAAAGACCGTGGTTCTAGAATTAGTGAATTATTAGAACGAAAATCCAAAAAAAAAAAAATGTTTTAATTCTAAATTGGTCTAGAGCACCTATCTTCCTCTAACATATTATGTGGTGATTGAAAATATCATTCATGTTTAGTTTTAGTCACATCACTGTTTCAATAAAATAGCTCAGTTTTTATTAAAAGCAAACAAGGTCTCCACCACAAATTATCAAATAAAACATAGTTAATAGTTTGATAGACACCTATTTCAACGAGTGCATCACCACACTGATTTGCTTCCTTAAAGATGTGTTAGATTGTTGAGTTAGGGAAAAGTCTTCAAAAGGCTCTCCAATCATCGAGAAGGGGTTACATAATCAAATTGCAAGTGCGAGTGTTGTAAGTTTTGTCTTCCCATCTCTTGTGTCTTCTGGCTATATTATCCTTATAAAAAAAATAAAAATAAAAAGAGAAAAAGAAGAAGTAGATGCACAATCATTTCTACACTGATTGATTGAATTCTGAGTTGATGTGCTAGAGTAAACCAACAAAATATCTCCATTTTTTTTTCTTTTATAAAATGTTAATTGGAAATAGAAAAAATTCGGCCGACACTAAAAGTTTTACCCAATTTTAATTTTTATCTCAAATGTTATGCAACTATGATGAGAATAAGTCAGTATTTTTTCTTTTATTTATTTATTTTTTTTCTTTTTTGATGTAAAGCTAGAAATTCAGTATTTTTTCTGTGTTTATAGTAAAATTGTTGAAAAAATCAGAAACATATATTTTATATATATATATATATATATATATATTTTTAAAAAAAAAAATACAGAAACATATATTTTATATATATATATATATATATATATTTTTAAAAAAAAAAATTTATGTTGACACATAAATAGTGTATTGGTCAAAACCGTCAAACATAAAATGGAAGAGTGGAAAATTTGGAATAAATATTTTTATTCCTTCTGTGTCTCGTCTTCTAACTTTACATGAAAATAAATGCATGGATCGTTATCGCAACCTAAACCCTAAACCCTATTTTTCTTTATACACACGTATTTTTTGTTTTATTTAGCTTCTTTTTTTCTTTTTCTTTTTTTTCTTTTTTTTTTTTGGGTTTTAGGCAATCGTATTGTTTTGGTCAAATATTTCAGTGGTGAAACTTTTTTTTTTTTTTAGAGTCAAAATTGTGTATTATTATTACGTTACTGGAAAATCAGAAATAACAACATGACTAATGTCTGTTGGAACATGGTCCATCCAGACCAATAAAGGAAACGAAACAATTGCTCTCTTGGCTAAAGCATGGGCTGCGCAATTGCCCTGCAGCCTAGTATGAGAGAAAGAAAAAGTTCATAGCGAACCTACAATAGACATCGTGTCTTTGATAATCTCACCGGCCCATGGAAGAATGAGCCCCATCCGCTGTCCTCAAAGCCCTCCAAACCACCTCAGAATCACCTTCAAATTCAGAAGCCGTTAATCCCAATTCCACTACAAATCTTGCTGCTCTTCTTGGGCTAGTGCTTCCAGTACCTCCACAGAACCCAGGTAAGGAATTTTCTCAACTAAGGCCGCAATAACAAGCCCCTTGACATCTCTAATTATGACCCCAATCCCTGCTTCCTCTGACTAGGCAAAGACCATGCCATCATAATTTGTTTTATACATTCCATCCCCTGGAGGTCGCCATTTTATACTTCCTTTTGGTTGCTGCACTTTTGTAATCTGGAATTTTGATTGAAAGTCTGAGAGGTACCCTCTAGCTGCTTCAAATATTTTTTTTCAGTCGGCAAGCCTCTCTCATTCAATCTCAGCTTGTTTCTTTGGTTCCAAATGATATATGATGGATTCGAATCATTTGATGTGTCTTTTTCTACTAGCTCTCACAAATGCATTAGAGCCACACATTCATTCCATTCCATCTCATGTGCAGAAAGTGTAGGACTCATGTTATTATACAACACTAGTCATTATCAGTTTTTTAATGCCAAAACCCATAATTACAACTATTAAACCACAAATAAGGAAATTAATAATAACCACATATATAGAAGATGTAGTCATAACCAAATAATATTCCTATATTCCTATATTAATATCTTACTAACTTGTAACTCATGCATATACATAGATACACTTAAAGATATACAATAAGATGCATAATATAATTTCTATATATAATTTAAATGCTATTGATAGTCATTTTTATATTTTATTAACTCTTTAAAAAATTTGTAAGGATATTATTACGTATAAAATGTAAGTTGTCCTTTTTTTTTCTTTTTTCTTTTTTTATACTGTGAAACACTTTTTCTTTTTTACGATTCATTTATTCTAGACTTTTTGGTTTTTGTACTTAATAACAGGGACAGAGCCATTCTTTGGCTTTGGGGGGCCATTGTTATTGGTTTTAAATTGAATCCATTACTGATATCACTTTTTTATCCATTAAAAATACCTTGTCACATAAAATTTATTGTGAAATTATTGTGAAAATATAGTGAACATAGCATTACTCAAACTTTAAAATCAAGCAATTTTTCCCTTAATATTTTGGAAAATAGCAAATATGTCATATTGTTATACTTTCAATTAAACCCTAATAAAAGCTTATGATTCTTAAAATATTTATTGTGTAGTGTCTAAAATACTCCTACTAAATTTTATGATCTCAAAAATTTTCTTCACGTATTTTGAGTTTTAGATGGTAGTAGTTCTCAATTTCTTATTTTATTATTTTATTCTGACCTTTAAAAAATTGACACCTCAATAATTGTGAAAATATTGTAAGAATATGTTGTGTTAGTGTAACTGTGTATGCACATATAAATATTTAAAAGAAAAAACTAAAAGAGAACAAGCAAAACCAGCTTACTATGGAAAAAAAAAAAAAGGCTAATGAACAGTGAATATTGTCAAATAATTGTGAAAATATTGTAAGAATTTGTTAAGTTGGTATAACTGTATATGCACGTGTAAATAATAAATATTTAAAGGAAAAGACAAATAAGCACATACAAAACCGGCAAACAAAAAAAAAAAAATAATAAAAAAAGCCTAATGAATAGAAAGGGTCGAACAAACCAAATGTACAGTACAAATTACTGTATTTAAAAGAAAAAACTAAAAGAGCACAAGCAAAACCAGCTTACTGTGGAAAAAAAAAAAAAAGGGCCAATGAACAGTGCATATTGTCAAATAATTGTGAAAATATTGTAAGAATTTGTTAAGTTGGTATAACTGTATATGCACATGTAAATAATAAATATTTAAAGGAAAAGAAAAATAAGCACATACAAAACCGGCAAAAAAAAAAAAAAAAGAGCCTGATGAACAGTAAGGGTTGAACAAACCAAATGTACAGTAAAAATTACTGTATTTAAAAGAAAAAACTAAAAGAGCACAAGCAAAACCAGCTTATATGCCAAAAAACAGTACATATTGTCAAATAATTATGAAAATATTGTAAGAATTTGTTAAGTCGGTACAACTGTATATACACGTGTAAATAATAAATATTTAAAGGAAAAAACAAATAAGCACATACAAAAAAAAAAAAAAAAACTGATGAACACTAAGGGTTGAATAAACCAAATGTACCGTACAAATTACTGTACGCGCATTTCCGCCTATATATAAGATACAAGAGTTAAAAGTGAATATATATCATATGAGGCCCAAAATATATCAAAGTCTCGATAGAGATTTAAAATTAGATTATTTGTGACATATAACATCATTCTTTGTCTTATTAGCAAAGAATAACATTTCGGCATCCTTGTCTATATTGGGTTAACAGGTGTTAAAAAAAGCTTCAGCTTTTTGGAATCATACTATTATCAGTTTATAACCTATGCATGTGCATAGCTGCAATTATATGCATGGATGCTCAACCAATCTGAATTTGTTACTTAACAATCGCATCAATTTATAACTATTTTGTTATATAATTTTTGTGGTTTCACTCAATCAAATAAAAAATGCAAATGTCAATGATCAATCAAAGGTAAAAAAAACAGAGTTCTATAATGATACGTCCTGTCACAGAAAAAAAGAATCAAAACCAAATAACTTATAGGGAATTTTTCCTTAGCAAATCGCCATAACTACAGATTGCCCTTCAATTCTCTCAACTATAAGTCTATCACCTTTCCTCTATCAGTGTCTCTCTCTTTCCCAAGTGCATTTATGCATTATACCAATTCCCATCATACTTCAGAATCGAATTATTCCACTTAAAAAGCATATAATAGTTCCAAAAAAAATTAAAAATCCATACAAAGTTGTAGATCTACAGATATTATAAAATCTTGTGATTTGAAACTAGTGAAATTCAGAATCTTTTTATCTCAATCAATTAGAGAAGAAAAAAAATTAAGTAATACAAATGAGAGGATACTTTTACTCTTCAACAATAGTACTGCATAACTTCTCTTCATAGCCTTTTTTTTTTTTTTTTTTTGAGAATCAACCCCGGTATTATTAAATTAAGAAGGGAAATCAGCAACAAAATTTTTTTGAAAAAAAATTCTAGTGGAATAGACTCCATCCACTGCTAAGAGAAAGAAAACCTAACTCTCCTTACTAAGGCATTATATGTAACTAAAATAATTGTAAAGAAAGTTTAACATTTGAAATATAATGAAGTCAAAAATTTAAGAGCTTTATATATAGCTTAATTGACCCCCCTAATATTTCTAATGAGAATATTAAATCCCCCTTTCATTCATTGTAATTATCAAATTTATTAAAACAAATTTTATTGAAAATTTTACGTAGAAAGTTTTTATACAACACATTATGATTTTTTTTTTATTATTAAATAACCTAAAGTGAATTGGGACGTTATTTGATTTAAAATGTTTATAATAATTTTTTTTTAGAATAAGTTTTGTAAAGTTGTGATTTACAACTATTTTGTGTTGGCTTTAATTCCGTGCCAAATTTGATTGTAATTTCTTCAATCATTTTTCCTTGTATGTGTGTGGGTTTCTAATTGTAAGGAATGAGTGTAAGAGAGTGTGAAGACTCAAGCTTCAAAGGATGAACAAGTGATTTTTGCAAGTGTCTCGTGAGAAGCTTACTCGCGAAAGAGCCACGTGTAGAGCACATGACTGGAAGATGAAGAGTCATGCCACGCTGGAGGTTTTTGCAAGTGTCTCGGGGGTAAAGCCAACCTGTGAAGAACTCGCGAAACTCTCTGTTTGGCAAAAAGTGAAGTTTTGCTTTACCAAGTCTTTACCCACACTATATATACTCTCATTACCCACAAATTGTAATGAATGATTTTTCGAGAGAAAACCCTAGAAAATACACTTGAGAGTTAGAGATTGTATGTGGGTCTTGGCTTGCTTCTTCTTTCTTTTTTTTCTTTTTTTTTTCTTTTTTTTTTTTTGTCTTTTTTAAGTCATGACATGACGTGCTTGATCAAAAGGAAGAGAAAGATGGAAGCTCCCCACACTGGTTATGAATACCATGGGAAAAAGAAAGCTATTTTACTTTTTTGTTATTTTAATAAATTGATGATTATAACAATAAGAGAGGGGAATTTGAACTTTAGTTCTCTTCATCAAGTGAATTCAATTATATCAATCAAGTACAAGACTCTTGATAAAAGAAAATTGTTTTTACTATTGTAGCAATCATGATAATTAGGATAGTAGATGGGTTAATAATATCGATATTAATGTCACTTGATTTTTCTTTTCTGGCATCAGATCGAAACTTTATTCATGAAAAAAAAAAAAGTGAAGGGCATCAGAAACTTGTGACTGCTCTTAAAAAGGGAGGAAAAGAAGGATAAATAAACATAAATATTCAGCAAATTAATAAGATAAAATAAAAATAGAAAAGAAAGAAAGAAACAATGCCACACAACTATAGGCCCCTCTTTTTTTCTTTTCTATTTCTTAAAAGAATCAAAATTTTAATAAATAAAAAATTAGACACACAACATACGACAGTAATGGAACATAAAAGGAAACATTCTTTAACAAGATTGAAGATTTTTGTTTATATATAGCTATTTGTAAACCTTTTTTTTTTTCCTTTTTTTGAGGAAAAGGTATTTGTAAACTTTATGCAAAGCCATGCATAGTGGGTCCTCTTTTCTAACCATGTTATTTTAAATGAGCCAGTAAAGAAGGATTAAGTGGATCTAGGCCTGCTTTTTTGTTTTGTTTTTTTTGAAGACATGACATTCTTGATCAAAAGAAGGAAAAAGATGAAAGTTCCCCCACACTGGGTATACATACCATGGGAAGAAAGCTATTTTTTTTCTTTTTTCTTTTTTGTGTGTAATTTTAATATATTAATAATTATAACAATAGGAGAGTGGAATTTGAACTAATTAGGTTCTCCTCATAAAAGAGATCAAATAAATAATAATATCACTTAGGTAGAAGACTCTTGATAAAAGAAAGTTATCCTTTCTATTGAAGTAATCATGCTTTGGAGGGGGGAGGAGGTTAATAATATTGATATCAATGTCACTCGAATTTTTTTTCATTTTTTGGCATCAAATTGAAATTTTATTAAAGGGAAAAAAAAAGCATTAGCAACTTGGCTTCTGTTTCAGCATGAATTTGCTTGAGCAAGAGTCGAGCAAAATAATTACAAAGTCTCTATTTGCATCATTTATTTCGCTAAAGCGAGTTTGAATTTCACTTAAGAGAAATTATTTTATTAGTAGTTTTTTAGACCCCAAAAAGTACTATGTAACCAAATTTTAAGGACAAGGTATTTATTAATCAAATTATTAAACGCCCTTGGTTATGGTTATGCAATCAACACCAATGTTGTGTAAACAAGTAAGTGCAATGGAAATAAATAACACACGATTTGGTGACTTAATAAAAACCAATAGAACAACAGTTTCAAAGTAAAAACCACTAGGAGGGCTTGACCTTAATTAACAACCACAAGGCAAAACAAATCTAGTAACTAAATTGAAGTGTTTACAACATAGAATTACCCAACCCTAAATTGATACAACCTAGTAGTACGTACTAACGTTACCCAACACAACTTTGAATCTGCATACTCTTCAGTTATGGAGTTTGTTGCACACGAACCTCCATCCACGACTTCAATTACGCACTTGTGAAGATTTTGGTCCTACACTTGATACTCTAGAATTTGCAGCAACTTCATCACCACTAGATCTGAATATGCTTCAACTTTGATTACCGGTGGAGGCTTTTCAAAGTAGGAGGCACCAATACTTTCGGAGTCACAATCAATATAGCTCCGAAAAAAAAAAAAAAAAAATTACATGTCCCCTAGGGTCTTCTTGTATGTAGGCTTGGAAACATGAAACCCTAATGACTTGAGCTGCAAGGGCTGAAACACGTTTCTGGTCTGTTGCAATTTGATTGATCCAAATTTTAGCTTGATTGATCCAAATTAATGTTCGATTGATCGAAGAGCCATTGAAGAGCTTTTGAAATTACAAAAACTAGAAACTAAAATGCAAAACTTGACAGCTGTCTTGTCTTCATAAATAAACTTCTAAAGGAACATACAAGACACATTTTGTTCACAGTCTAAACTAAACACTAAACCCAACATCTTTGTACTTGAATTTTTTCAGTATCAATTAGAATTGAAACTGAAAAGTTTCTGTGTGTTTAGAAGTGGGGTTTTTTCTCTCTACTTCCTTTACACAGTAGAATTAGAGTGTCCCTTCTTAGAAGGTGCTTGAGTATCCTGGGAGTAATACTGTTATTCCTAGGTTTGTTGGGTTCTTTTTCGGGGGGTTGGGAAACAGATTTGAGTGTGAGTGAGGATGGATGAGTTGGCTCAATCATGGAATCGGCTTGCTCTCTCTGATAGAGAGGGGCCAGGTTGTTGTTTACTTGATGAAGAAAAAGTTGCGAATTTTTCCATTGCTTCAAAGTTTTTAACCAGACGAGCCATCAATATGGAGATTATAGCGAAGACGTTCACCCCATTATGGAGGGCCAGAAATGGTTTCAAGATTCAGAGCTTTGGAGACCAAAAAATTCTTTTCTCTTTTGACAATAAGGAGGATGTGGACAGAATTTTAGAAGGCCAACCATGGAGTTTTGACAAACATCTAGTGGTGATGAGTTGATATGAAAATGAATCGCCACTAGAAGATATACAATTTGAGAAAACTAAGCTTTGGGTTTAGGTGCATGGAATTCTGATCAAATATATGACAATTGAGGCGGCAAAGAAAATTTGTAGCGTGTTGGGAGAGGTTTCTACGCCGAAGGATCCAAAACTATATAATGGGGGTCATTTTATACGTGTGCAGGTTTCCATCAATTTATCTTTATCGTTGAGCTGTGGGAGATTAATATCTGTTGGTGAAGGAGGAAAACAGATCTGGATTTCATTCAAGTATGAGAGGTTGCCAACTTTATGCTATTGGTGTGGGCGACTTACTCACGACGATAGAGATTGTGAGTTGTGGATTGATAGCAAGGGCACTCTCAAAGTTGAACAACGTGAGTTTGGACCACAATTGAGAGCACCTCCCTTCGTAGCAGATAGGAAAAACGCAATTTTAGTTCCTGGTTACTATGCAGCGAAGAAAAAGGGGAGTTCAGGTTCATCGGTTGATCATGATTCTGGTCAGAATTTAGGTTCAGGCCGAGAGAGGATGCCGCAGCAGTCACAAGATGTAACAGTAGGCAGGGATGAAAGCATTGAAGATGATTTTATTCCCTCATTAACTCGCAATAAGGGGGACGAAAATAGAAAGGAAGATACGGTTTTAAAAGTCAGAAATAATGAGGGAATTACGTGGAATTGAAGACTCCTAATATAACTGAACCTGATATGGAGGCAAATAATGAGGTGGTGTGTTTGGCTAAGAAATTTGGTGTGGCTTCACTTCAAGGGTCAGGAAAGAGAACATCAAAATACCCTAGCTCACGTGACAATTTAAGTGATGCTTCCCATCTTAAAAAGTCACGTGACTCCCAAGCAGCTAGGGCTCTCCATCCAGAATCAATTCGTGCAACCCCTACTTGGAAACACAGAGAAAAAAAAACTACAAGCAACACGTCAAAAACCTCCAAGTCCTTAAGAAAAAAAAGAGCAGCTAGAGCAGAGGCAAATCAGTCTGAATTGACAGCCAAAAGATTTCAGGCGACCCTAGGGATGAAATCACACCTTCAATAGTGGCGGGAGCTGTTGTTCAACACTGCCAACAGCAATGAGTTGCTTAGCTTGGAACTATCACGGGCTTGAGAACCCGCGTACAGGGAAGGAGCTTGTTGAAATCGTACAGGCAAAAGATCCTGCGGTAGTGTTTTTAGCCGAGACACTTACAAATGATGCAAGGCTAGAGTTTGTTCAAAGTAGTATTGGTTTTGATCATAGATGGGTTGTACCAAGAGTGGGAAGGAGTGGGGGATTGGTTCTTTATTGGAGAGCTTTGGTTAATTTAAAGGTGGAAGTTTCTGATAGAAACTATATTGATGCAATGATTGATAAAAATTCAGAGAATGAATGGAGATTAACCGGTTTTTATGGTGAACCCGATACAGCTAGAAGACATGAAGCTTGGAATAAGCTAAGGAATTTAAATTCACAACCAGAGAAGCCTTGGCTTTGCTTTGGAGACTTTAATGAAATTATCAGATAGGATGAGAAACGTGGGGGTGCAAGAAGACCCCATTGTCAAATGCAACAATTTAGGGAGGTGATCGATGAGTGTGGATTTATGGACTTGAGGTTTGAGGGTTCGAAGTTTACTTAGAGCAATCACTTTGAGAATGGAAGTTCAATTTGGTAGAGGCTAGATAGGTGTTTGGTCATAAATAGCTAGTTCATGAAGTTTGCAGGTTCAAGAGTGTTCCATTTAACTTGTACGTCATCGGATCACGTTCCAATTCTCATCTCACTCTCGGGTTTGATTCCATCGGTTCGGAAAAAAATATTTCGTTTCGGAAAAAAATATTTCGTTTCGAACAAATGTGGCTCTCAAATTCAAGTAGTGAGGAAGTGGTGTACTCGGCCTGGGGTAGTGGAAGTGGGCTCAGTGATGGAGGAAATATTTTGAGGAAAGTGGAGAGGTGTGGGAAGGAATAGAGGCATTGGGAGAAAAATGTTTTTGGTAATGTAAAGATGGAGTTGAATTGGTTAAAGAAGGTTTTAGCCAATGAAGAAAGGGTTGCCATGATTAGTGGGAACAATTTCTGGGTTAGGCAGATCAAAAAAGATGTTGAGGTTTTACAAGATAGGGAAGCAACTATGTGGGCTCAACGTTCTAGAGTACTATGGGCAAACCAAGGGGATAAAAATTTAAAGTATTTCCATTGTTGTGCCACAAAGAGATTTCGGAAAAATGCTATGGAAGGAATTAGAGATAAGGAAGGGGTATGGAGAAATACTCAAGAAGAAGAAGGTGAAATCATGGTAAATTACTACAAGTCACTATTTACTTCAACTGAGGGCAGTGTTCCTGCTAGCATACTTGAATGTGTGCCTATCGTGATAGATAAAGAGATGAATGCAGCCCCATGTAAGGAGTTTGAGGTGTGTGAAGTCATTAGTGCCCTCCAACAAATGGCTCCCCTTAAAGTACCTGGACCTGATGGTATGCCACTACTCTTTTATCAACATTTTTGGAGCACGGTAAATCATGATGTCGCTTCATCCATATTGTCTTAGTTGAATTCAGGTACCATACCATCTCCCCTAAATCATACTTTTATTATTCTTGTGCTGAAAATAAACTCTCCTGAATATGCACATCAATTTCGCCCCATTAGCCTTTGTAATGTGCTTTACAAAATATACTCCAAAGTCCTAGCAAATCGCCTAAAATAATACTTCCATCCATTATCATAGAACACCAATCAGCCTTTACTAAGGAAAGATTAATTTCGGATAACATTTTGGTGGCTTTTGAAACCTTACATAGTATGAAGAAGTATAACGGGGGCTTTTATGGGTATATGGAACTAAAACTGGATATGAGTAAGGCCTATGACAGGGTGGAGTGGTATTATTTAGAGGGGATAATGAGGAAGATGAGTTTTAGGGAGAGGTGGATAAATCTTGTGATGGATTGTGTGAAAACAGTATCATATTCTGTTTTGGTGAATGGAGAACCATGCGGTGTGTTTTTTCCTACAAGGGGGATTAGGCAAGGAGACCCACTTTCCCCTTTCCTATTCCTTCTTTGTACGGAAGGGCTAAATGGTTTGATTAAAATTGCTGAATTACAAGGCGATATCCCTGGCTACTCCCTATGTAGGAGAGGCCCTAAACTAACTCATCTGCTCTTTGCAGATGACAGTCTTATTTTTTGCAGGACTACAATGAAGGAATGTGACAAGGTGATGGACTTACTAAACAAGTATGAGGAAGTCTCGAGGCAAAAAGTAAATAGAAGTAAGACTTCTTTGTTCTTTAGCAACTCTGTATTGAAAGAAGTCAAGCACGGAATAAAGGTGAAATTGGGAGTGTCGTAAATCATGCACTATGAGAAATACCTTGGGCTGCCCTCTCTAGTTGGTAAAGGAAAAAAAAAGAGAGTTTTAATTATATAAAGGAGAAGGTCTGGAGGAAACTTCAAGGGTGGGAAGCAAAATTACTCTCCCAAGCCAAAAGGGAAATGCACTTAAAGGCTTTTATTCAAGCTATCCCTACTTACACTATGGGATGCTTTAAATTAACGGTAAGTTTGTGCAATGAGATTGAATCCCTTATTAAGAAGTTTTGGTGGGGACAACAGGGTAATCGTAGAAAAATACATTGGGTTAAATGGGAGGATATGACAAAATCTAAAACCATTGGTGGTATGGGTTTTCATGATCTTGCCACGTTCAATGACTCTCTTTTAGCAAAGCAAGCTTGGCGGCTCCTGTCTAATAAGGCCTCACTCTTCTATAAGGTATTTAAAGCTCGCTTCTTCCTAAATTCTTCAATAATGGAGGCTACTGATTCAAGGATGGGCTTCCATGCTTGGAAGAGTATCCTTAGGGGGAGAGATATTATTCAAAGGGGGGCAATTTGGAGGATTAGAAGTGGGGAAAAAATTAATATATGGCAGCAACATTGGCTGCCAAGAAAACACCCTCCAAGGTAGCCAACTTGTCCATTAGAGAGTTTTGAAAATCATACGGTGGATTGGCTTATAGACCCAAACACAAGAAAATGGAATGAGGAGCTGATTGATGGTTTATTTGTGGAAGAGGATGCTGAGTTGATTAAGAAGATTCCTCTTAGCCGAGTTGCAACAGAGGACACCTTGTATTGGCCATACTCCACTTCGGGTCACTACACATGCAAGTCCGGTTATATGTTCCTCAAACAAGAGTCAGAGTTGGTAGCAAGCCCATAAGTCCTACCAATTCGTGATAAACAGGTCTGGAAGGGGATATGGCAGCTGCAAGTTCCACCAAAAATTAAAAATTTCCTTTGGTGAGCTTGTCGTAATGCTCTTCCTACCAAACAGGCACTGATGAAGAGGAAAATTATAGCTGACCCGATCTGTGAGAGGTGTCTATCTGCTGTGAAGGAGACCGAGCATGCTCTTTGGTCGTATCCGAAGTTGGAAGTGGTTTGGGGTGATCATGAAGAATGGTGTTTCAGGTTTGAGATTGAGTTTACAGATGTTAAGGAGCTACTGTCATGGCTAATTGCAGAAGGAAAGTCACTAGATTTGTTTGCATATATGACTTGGATGGTGTGGAATCAAAGAAATAAAGCTCGTGTGAATCAACAAGCTGTTCCGCTTCATCAAGTGGCTGAACAAGCGAAGCAAATGCTAGCACAATTTAGAACTAACCTGCAGATTACTGGAGTGCAGGTTACGGACAGCAACAATGGAGGTTTGAGATAGAGAAGTCCACAAGCTACTTTGGTGAAAATTAACTTTAATGGCGCTGTTTTTAGTGAATCTAATAAGTCTGGAATTGGAGTGGTAATCTGGGATAATAATGGGGCTGTGTTGGCTTCTTGTTCAAAAAAATTCCATCAAGCATACAAACCTGAGGAGATTGAGGCACTGGCTGCTCTGAAGGCTGTGTCCTTTGCGCTTGAGTTGGGTTTCCGAAGTTCTATTCTTGAAGGGGATTCTCTTGGTCTAATTAAAGCTTTGAAGGCAATAGAGTGTTGTCTATCTCCAACAGGTTTGGTGATAAAAGGTGTGAAACGTGAACGGTTTTTAGACCCCTTAACCCAACCAGATTAACCTAGTTTATTTAGCCAAGTGATTAACTTAGTCAAATTATACAAATCTAGGTTAACACAATTAAATAATCATATCAAGAAATAAAGCAGCGGAAATATAAATAACACAATGATATGATGACCTAGGAAACCACACGGTTAAAACCTGGGGAGGACTTACAAGCTCCCCGCTTGACTTCTTAATGCTACCCACCAGTAGAACTTACTAACACGACCACGTGCAAACTCCGAATCCACAGACTCCTTCTTTCTTGGATTATCCACAAGATACAAGCACCCCCGCTTGTGTTTCTTTAAGCTCCAATGGCAGCAACTGAGTTGATCATCAAGATGTTGAAATAATCTCTACCTTGAAAACCCTAAGTTTATGTGAAGGAAGCTCCTCAATGATCTCATAAGAGATTCACACAAACAGCAAAGTATGAGCAACAATACACTTAGAGCAACTCACTAAAACGTGGCTAGGGTTTTGCCTTATATACTTAGGGCAAAAACATAAAACCTTAAACGTTTAATGAGGTAGGGCTGAGTTGGAAAATTCTGTAGAAAAACATTCTGGCCGACTTTCGATCAATCGAGCCAGGCCGAAATGAACCAATTCATCTGCAGTCTCTTGATTTCAACTTTACATGAAAGACACAACTTTGAGCAAGCCTAAAAAACCTGTTTTGATCATGATTTGCCAACAATACAAATTAGAGTTCTAAATACATAAATTCCTAAATCTTTAAAACCTAACAAACTCCCCCTTTAACAATCCGTGACAAAACACAAACACAAAGCTCAAAGTTTACAAGAAAAAACCCTTTACATAAATAATGCTCATAAATACAAAAAATTCAATCCTAACTACTATCTATCAGTTGCAAGTGTAGACAGCAGCTCAATTGAATTAACTTGTATATTCCTAAAACACTCAACAAACGCATAAATGCATGTGTGACAGAAAACAGTAAATCAACAGATATGTAAACTAACTTTTCCCTTAAGTTAGATACAACAAAAATAAAACATTCTTGTAAAGATTCACACAACACATAATAAAGACATATATTAATGAATAATCTCATGAATATAAATCAATAAGCAGTGAATCACAAGAAACAATAATCACATATAAATGTATCTCCCCCTAACATGAATAGCCCCAAAAATGATATACAAAGTAAAGCACCTAGATACAATCTAAAATCTCCACTAGCTCCGCAAAACAAAAAAAATCTTCCCCTATCTACAAGAACTCCTCTACAAGTGTCAAAACTCTACTCCCCTTTTTTGTGACAGAATGCCTAAGAACAATCACAAGCCATCATCAAAAGGAGGTGGTGAGGGAGAACGAAAATGCGCCAAGTTAGCTCGCAATGCACGTATCTCATCAAGTAAGTCCACCAAAATCTGACTATGAGCCGCCTGAACGGTCATGATAGTCTCCAAAGTACGACGTACATCAAAGTCATCCAATGGAGGTGGAGGAACATCAGCAACAGCAGCAGCACCAACAGGATCATCAACATCCTCACCAGTAGGACCTGTAGAAGAAGAGGGAGGAGCTATGGTACCAGAAGGCTCAGACCTAGGATGTTTAGAGCCAACTTGAAGGTGAGCAGCCCTCTGTCTAAGAAAAGACGCAGCTATGGGAGCAATAACATGAACGGGCTCAAAAGAAGGGAAATCATCTAGACCAAGATAAAGCAAAATCCTATGAATAAAGATAGGATAGACAAGAGCATGAGAAGAAGATGAACTCCAATAACCTTCGTTCAAAGAACGAAGAAACAAATGAGGAAAACTAATAGAAGCATCAGTCACTAGAGCATACAAAAAGACACACCGCTCGAGAGGAATGGTGTGAAGATGAGAAATAGGCCAAATAGAATGACAAGCTATCCTAAAGAAGATATAGTGTAACTTAGATAGCTCAGCAGACGCGATCCTAGGATCAGAACCCCACTAGATAGAAGACCCAATGATGTAAGACATGACATCACTCAACAAAGGAGACTCATCATAAGGGTAGACTGGGTGCTGGACCAAGGATACTCCTAGAGTATCAACCACTACAGTAGGAGTAATGGTGTACTCTACATCTCGTATCCAACTCTTTACCAAAGTGTTGGAATCATAGATGCGGATAGAGATGTTCGAAAAGAACTCTCTAATCAGGGTAGCAGGTGGAGGAGGATCAGAAATATCCACCAAGGGTAACCAGACCCGACGCTCAAAATTTGCCTTAATGGCAGGATCAAGCTCATCTAAAACTACCGCACCCTCAGACCAAACTTTCTCCTAAGGTTCAGCTTATCATAAATCTCTTGGTTTTTCTCACTCGAAAACTTCTCACGATCAAAAGAAGGTAGGGAAGGAGTAGGTGAGGGAACAGACCTACGAGCTCTAGTTTTCTTAGGCATGATGCTAAAGAAAGGACAGAAACACAGAGAAAGAACCAACAGAATCAAAACAAAAAAAATAAACCCAAGGGCAGACTGCAAGTTAGCACATAAAAAATAGAACAAAAGTCTATGTGATACATGAACCATTTTAATGACATGATGCATGT
The DNA here is from genome assembly GCF_002906115.3 of Quercus suber. Taxonomy (NCBI): domain Eukaryota; kingdom Viridiplantae; phylum Streptophyta; class Magnoliopsida; order Fagales; family Fagaceae; genus Quercus; species Quercus suber. The sequence continues at coordinate 552,268 of NW_027069619.1, forward strand.
TCTAATGCAATAAACAAGTTCAATTGAAGTTCAATTTCACAAAATTGGCTTGAGCATAGAGTTTCTAACAAAAAACCCCAAAAATTTGAAAAACTACTTGAATGTTTTGAAACAAATTGATGAATTGATCATCACACAGGGTTGAAAACAGATTAGAATAACCAATTTCATCAAAACAACAAGCCAATTTTACCAATTTAATCAAATTGAACAAAATCCCCAAATCGGATCAATTTCAAACCCTTGAAATTTCAATTTTTCACAAATCCCAAAATTGATCAAATTTTCCAACAAAGATCATGTTAATAACATCATAGGAACAAAACCCATTGATCAATTTCACAAAATACGGCTTGAATCATCAAAAACCCCAAATATGCATAGGTTCAAAATCCCCAAATTAAAATGCATGAAATGTGAAAAACAATGCAAAAGGATGGGTAATATGGACATATCGGCTTAAGGAGAGAGAAACCTTGCAAAAAATTTGGAAGAAAACGACAAAAAATTTGTTGTGGAGCCTTGCCAAGTCGGAGAGAGAGAGAAAGTTTGAAAAGTTTTTGAAAAAGTGACTTTGAAAAAGTCAGACCTAAAAGAATTTTAAGTAATTTTTGATCAATCAAAAAACAGATTGGATTGATCGAAACAGGCAGCGGCTCACAACATTTTGAGAAAAATTACAGTTTTGAAAAACGCAAACCACATTTAGGGCACAACTCCTCAAAGCATTAAAATTGATGAACAAAATGCATGAGTATGAGATGGAATGCTTTTTCAAAAACCCAAGTTTAAAACCCAGTTTCTCCAAAGAAAATTTCAGCCATTCTCCTTTTAAATTCTCAAGCAAAAAAAAATGTTTTGCATAAGACTCTAGGTATTTTCAAACTTGGTTCGTCAGACCAAAAACACACACAATAACATGTACAGTGTTTAGCAAAGAGTAACTTGTGTAGTGTGTGCAACTAGCAAAAATTTGAGATACATATGAGGTGATATATGAATAGCAATCAATCACAAAGTCTAAAAAATTTACATAGAATTTAAAAGAGACTATCACTTAAAGAGTTACATCATATAACTCCCACATCTCCTAGATTATAAGCTTGCAATCATGTAAGTTTCTTGAATTTTGCCTCATAATATACACACCAATTTTAAGCATTAAGCATCTAAACCGAGATTTCACCTTATGTTCTTTTTGTGCATGTGCTACACTTTCTCGAGTACAGAATCTTAAGATATGCACTAAGGTGTTCATGATTGGCTAGTAAACAGTGGTGAAATGGTTATTTATGACTTTCTCAAAATAATCAAGTCCGACAGTCAAACAACATGTGACTTCAAAATTAAGACAAAGTGATAAACACCATAAACATCTTTCCCACACAACATGCATTACAAAGTTTCAACTAGTTAAGTGCAATAAATAAACTCATCAAAGCTAAACAAGGTACAAAGGCATGTTTTGTGTAAATAAATTGACCAACCTTGTTTTCAAAAACCAAGAAAAATAGTGCGAAACACAATTTGCTTTCCCTTTTTTTTTTTTTTTTTTTTTTAAAGTCATAGGAAAAAAAAAAAAAAAAACACAAAAACCAAAGAACAATGGTCACAAAAGAAAGAGCAATGAAGCACAAGGACCATGTCAGAAAGACTCAATTAGATCGAGACTTTTGCATCCAAAACCTATTAGATGCACCACGAGCATTGGAGTTCCTATTCACGTTCGAGTGATTTCCAACTCCAGGATTGGAATAAAGGTTTAAAGCCTTTACCAATTCACCAATGAGTACCATAGGATCTTATGCTTGAGGCACATACACTTTTGGTTTGTTTGCTCTCTTTGCAGCTTGAAGCTTGTAACAGTTAGGATGAATGTGTCTAGACTTTCCACAAAAATGGCAAATCCAAGCAGGTTTACCATGCATCTTGTCCTTAGAAAGGGTAGACTCCTTAGGTTTAGACTCTTTCAGATCAACTCTAATCTTCCTAGATGGTGAAACTTCTATGGGTTTGACAACCTCACTCATAGGGGGTTTGATAGTTTCACTAACAACCTCACTCATGAAAGGTTCAGAAGAAGATGAAGGAACAAAGTTTGTGGAAGTAGGAGCAGACACATTGATGCTTTCAATAAAACCTAATCCAGATTTGTCAGAATGAGTCTTTTGAACACTCAACATCTGATCAAGTTTAGAACTAGCAGATCTAGCAACAGATAAATCATGTTCCAAGTTTTAACTTTATCAAGCAAGAGCAAATTTTCAGATTTCACATTGTTCAAAAGATCATTAGCATCAAATAATTTAACAAGCAAATTCTTCTTTTCAAGCTCAAGAGATTCAATTTTCTTCAGGCCAAGTTCAACATTCATAGCATCCTTTGCAGCAACTTTATAAAGTTTATTATAGGCCTCTTGAAGATCTGCATCCTCAGAAAGTTCCCCATCATAAGGGTTCTCTTCAACAGATACGCTTTCATTGACTATAGTAGTAGCAGTGAAAGCAATGAAGTTTCCATCCTTGTCACATCCAGACTCATCATTAAAAACCTCATTATCACTAAGGGTTACAGCCATAGCTTTACCCTTAGACCTCAAGTAAGTAGGACATTCAGACTTAACATGACCATACCTTTGACAACCAAGATACTGAGCACCCAAAGAATTGTTTGAAGATTGACCAAGTTTTTCTCTAGGTTTTTGAAAGTTATTAACCTTAATGGGATCATTCTTCCTAAAATTTTTAGGTTCAGCAGTGTTTGTACCTCTTGCCTTTCTGTTGTTATTTCTAAGAAAGTTTCTAAAGTTCTTGGCAAGGTACGCAATCTCTGTAGCAGAGAGCTCATTATCAAATCCACTAACCTCAACATCATCAACTGACTTAAGAGCTATTAATTTGGATTTGTTAGCTTTGGGTAAGTCTAGCTCATAGGAATGAAGAGATCCTACAAGCTCATCAACAGGGATGGAGTCCACATCCTTACTTTCAATAATGGCAGTCACTTTGGGCCTAAAGTCCTCAATTAAGGATCTAAAAATCTTCCTAACAATTTTAGGTTGATCATAGACTTCACCCAGATTAAAAGCAGAATTAACAATATCATTTAGTTTAGCATAGAATTCATCAAAAGATTCATCATCAAACATTCTAATGCTTTCAAATCTAGAAGTTAATTGCTGCAGTTTGTTAATCTTAACTGTCTTTGTGCCTTCATGCACAGTCTAGAGGATTTTCCAAGCAGTATGAGCAATTTCAACATTAGAGATTTTCTTGAATTCCTTCATAGAAACAGCGTTAAAGATGACATTCATAGCTTTGCTATTGAACCCAGTTGCTTCTTTTTGAGAAGTTTGCCACTCACTCACAGGAGTAGTGGGCTTCTCCCATCCGTACTCAACGAAATTCCAAACCCTCTAATCAATAGATTTCAAGAATATTTTCATCCTTATTTTCCAGTACGCATAATTATTCCCATTAAAATGAGGAGGAATAACCAAAGAGTGTCCATGTTCCATGACAACAGGGGTCAAGGATCAGCTCAGAGATCAAAAGATCTACAACAAAAGAACTACCTGCTTTAATACCACTTGAACAATTTTTAGACCCCTTAACCTAACCAGATTAACCTAGTTTATTTAGCCAAATGATTAACTTAGTCAAATTATGCAAATCTAGGTTAACACAATTAAATAATCATATCAAGAAATAAAGCAGCGAAAATATAAATAACACAATGATATGATGACCTAGGAAACCACACGGTAAAAACCTAGGGAGGATTTGACCTGGCTATCCTCAAGGTAAACTTGAATCCACTATATGAAAGAATTGAAGTTCATACAAAAGTACTTACAAGCTCTCCGCTTGACTTCGTAATGCTACCCACCAGTAGAACTTACTAACACGACTACGTGCAAGCTCCGAATCCATGGACTCCTTCTTTCTTGAATTCTCCACAAGATACAAGCACCCCCACTTGTGTTTCTTTAAGCTCCAATGGCAGCAACTGAGTTGATCATCAAGATGTTGAAATAATCTCTACCTTGAAAACCCTAAGTTTATGTGAAGGAAAACTCCTCAATGATCTCACAAGAGATTCACACAAACAGCAAAGTATGAGCAACAATACACTCAGAGCAACTCACTAAAATGTGGCTAGGGTTTTGCCTTATATACCTAGGGCAAAAACATAAAACCCTAAACATTTAATGAGGTAGGGCTGAGTTGGAAAATTCTGCAGAAAAACATTCTGGCCGACTTTCGATTGATCGAGTCTAATTTTCAATCGATCGAGCCAGGCCGAAATGAACCAATGCATATGCAGCATCTCAATTTCAACTTTACATGAAAGACACAACTTTGAGCAAGCCTAAACAAGACTAAATAACCTGTTTTGATCATGGTTTGCCAACAATACAAATTAGAGTTCTAAATACATAAATTCCTAAATCTTTAGAACCTAACAAAACGGGTTGCTAATAGTTATGTAAGATTGTTGTATTCTCATGTTAAGAGAAACGATAATAGGGTTGCTCATAGTCTGGCAAAAAATGCATTATGTATACTAGATTTTCAAGTACGGATGGAAGATGTCCCATCGCATATTGTTTCGATTTACAATTGGATGTAGTTGATTCAAATTAATAAAACCAAGTCAGTTCTTTCTCCAAAAAAAAAAAAATTAGAATTGATATAAATGCAACCTTGATTTTGTCACATGGAATATGCCAACCTAGAACCTAACATAATAAATTACAAATTGGTACGTGTTTATTTTTAGAAATAATTCCAGAAAATTAATTGAGATAAAGTTGTCAATGATCCACTTATATCCCAAAAAATAAAAGTCATTTGTCCACCAAAAAGGAGAGACGTGAGCCATGCCCACTGCTTACATTTAACTATGATTCTCTACCTCCCCAAGGACCCCAACCAACCATACATAATTCATTTTTGTGTTCAGTCATTTCTTTTTTGCACTCAGTCTCTCTCTTTCAATGCTCAAATATTGAAACTTAGTACCTATTTGTTAATGGTACACCAACTTCTATAAAAGACTACAATATTTCGTAGTGGAAAGTCCAATAGCAGATCTCTACCCAATGTTTTGAGAGTGAAACATTTTTTAGTGGAAATCCAACTAAAATTCAATTTACGTGAGATGCCCAAGAGTCCAGGACTTTATATCCAACCCAAAAACTAAATTTATTACATGGAGAAGCCAAATATATATATATATATATAAACTTGAAACAATTTCCATGCAGCAAAACTATTTCTGGGCGGGAATTGGGATTCTCTAACAATTTATTGTCAGTCAGTTGTTTATAAGCCTTTAGGTATGCTTCATCTTTTCTTTTGTGTTGTATGATTCACCTGCACTCTTGTAAACGATTGTTTTCATTTAGTGGTCCATGATGAATGTTGAACCATGAGCTGTGCCATTCCAATGAAAGCACCAGATCTCTACCCAATGAAAAATGACATTGCTTATACATGCAGAAAAACTTTTTAACACCTATTGAGGTATGTCACAATCCAAAGCATTGTTCTCTGTGCTCCACGACCTATCCTTCATGGCCAGGCCTCTCTCTCCAATCCCTGTTCAGAACACTCAAGGAAGATATAGAAAACAATGTCCTTGCCCTTGTGGTATTGGTGTTGCTGCTTTCGTTCAAACAGTAAAGAGTTTTTTTTTTTTTTTTTTTTCCAAGACCTTAATTTTTTTTTTTTCAAAGCCAGTTTTTGTTATTTCTTACCCTTTTTTGTATGACATTAATGGCTCCAAAAAAAAAAAAAAATATATATATATATATATATATATATATGTCCTTTGTTTATGAGATTCCGCACTTACTTTCATTTTAGCCTCACCTGATCTTTCTAGCTAGTCAAAATTTGATGGGAAGGTTTATCATGGACTTCATCTTTTATTTGTAGTGTTTACTCCTTTGAGAGTTAGCAATAATTCTTATTTATTGTATACATCCCATGAACTAGGGTGAAGCCCTCTGATTTTATTTACATTTATGGATTTTTTTTTATTACTTATCAAAAAAAAATTAAGAGAGATCATCTAGGTGCCTCCCATCAAAGCTGCATTATTATTTCACATATTAAGAGAGCCAGTAATTTCTTTCATCAGAGGGCTGAAATTTTTTTGTTTTTCACAAATCACAATTGGGTTCTTCCTACTATAGGACTACAAATTGGCCGCTTTCATTTACAAGTTATTACAGTTGGGTTCTTCCTACTATAGGTGTGTCTGGAAGGGTGTTTTTTTTATTTATTTTTTTTTTTTTACGTAATTTTTTTAATAAAAAAAATACAAAATAAATAAATCCTTCAGCTTCTGGACTATGGAAGATTTATTCTTAGATAATGAATCTGGGTGGAGCAGACAGACAACCTGCTGAAAATTTTGGAAAGCAATAAGTTTTATATAAAAAAGCTTTACATATTTGAGATCTCCAACCCACTATTTTTCTTTTTGATGAGACATATTTCTTCCCTTCTTCCGAATTGCTTCATTTCCTTCCACATGTGGCAATATACACAGTTCGGAGGTGAATTAAGTAACATGGATTTGTTTTTCTATCATTGTTTTCGTTGTGTTTACTAAATATAATTGTAACAACCATGATAGAGTGCAACATAGCATGTAAGGTTTGCAGCTCTGCTAGAGTTGGATATTCATTGTGTACGTTTTATGTGTAAAATTCATCTTCCTAGGCTTGCTACATATTGAGTGGTTATCTAAAAAAAAAAAAAAAAAAAAACTACACTTTCCACCAGTACAATCTCCCCTGATCCACTCTAAGTAATGAACCATTCTACCCTCATCATGAAGAAAGCCAAGTTCATTTAGTAGTCTTAATAACAAGACCTATTACTTTTCACCCACGTCCTAAAACAGAGTGTCTACTAATTCAACTCATGATTGGTTTTTCAATATAGATAAACACAGCATAAATTGAAGCCATTTCAGACATTATTTAACAATTTAACTTTTGAGTTGTGACATCCAAAAGGGATATATAGAGAAACCAATGTTTCCAAAAGAAAATATGGTGGGAAAGGAGCACCACATTGGACATTCTGAACCCATTATTTATCACATTTCCTGAATACTCCTAACTCAATTGGTAATAGACCAACTATGTCATAAGTATATTTTTACTTTTTACTTCTTTTTTTTTTCTCTTTTGCTGGTAAAAGTCACTAATATAGCACTGGATAGACAATGACTCGAACAAATTTCAAAGGGTAGTTTGACATGGAAAACAAATAACAACCAATCCTTTTCAAACTGTTTTTATACATACAAATATTTTAAAAGATATCAACCAAGTACCCTATCAAGCACTTGCAAATTCTGCATAACTTGATAGCCGTAGAACTTAAGAATGACAAGATTTATTTTCTTTCTCATGCAAACCACACCCACCCCCCCCCCCCCCCCAAAAAAAAAGAAGAAAAGAGATAAAAGTAGTTGAAGTTTTTTAAAGATGAAGTTGCAGTAATCTCACCAGTTCCTGACGAAGCCTGTTATTTTCTTGATTCGCATTATTCTTTTCTTCAGTCAGTTTTGAAATTAGAGATCTTGCCTGCAAAAATTTCCAGTATTATCAAGCATAAGTAACCTCTCATTTTTTTTTTTTTTTTTTTAGATAACCNTTCAGACTTTCGACACTGCATGCTATCTGCCGCTATCCTATTTCCTTCAAAGCAGCACCCCATTAATAAATCATAAACGAAGGGGGGAAAGAACAAATGCGTTTTCCAGCAAACTGAGGATGTGTAAGATTATTGATGGTAATCACTAGTACCAAACTACCAATATCAGAAAGTCTAGAACCTCCCAAGTTGAACCACAAATAAAACAAAGAAAATCATCCTCTTAAGTTACAAAAAGAATGCACGTTCCCAAAAAATGAGTTACCGCACAATACTTTGATAGTTAAGCAACTAGGACTGATCAAAAAAAAGGTTAAGCAACTAGGACCATGAACCCATCCTTGACTGCGCCTAAATGAGTTTACTACTTCAATAAAGCTAACCCAAGAAAAGCACCGTCCTTTGCGAGTTACCTTCCTTTACTTTTTTCATCATCACACTTCAATAATCAGGAACAAAATGGAAATTGTGGACAATATATGCAAAAGATCTATAGCTGGCACAATTTTACTTCTTCTTCATAAGATACCCCAAAATTAAGCCAATCAATCCAACCAAGATGACAATCATGAAGGAGACACCCGAGCCACCGCGATTTTTATGGCCTTCACGCCTCAGCAGTTCCTACACGTTGTGATTTTTGTGAGATAGAAGTAGTACTTGATACATGGCAACTGCAAATATTAAAAGCACAGCCATATTTCTGCAACAAGAAACTTCACAACATTTTATCTGTTTTATTATTATTTAAAAAAAAAAAAAGGACTTTTTAATATATATATATAAAGGCCTGAAATACATGCAGAAGAGCATACCAGAGCAATAGTGGAGCACAAATGATGCCTATCATTCATGTGAAAGAGTAAGTAATAAGTATCACTCCCAGAAATTTAAATAATTTTTCTTTCCCCTTGCCTGCTCCCCAAAAAAAAAATATCCTCACAAAAAAGAGCACATTTGATACATCTTTTATTGGTTAGCCTAACCCATCTAATCCTGATAGCATAACCCATCTAATCCTATTAGCACAACCATGATGACTGATTGGATAATGACTACGTTGTCTATCCAAAGAAACAGGTCTATGATAGTCCTTCATTCTTGACCCCCTCCGCCCTTTATAAGCTCTTAAATAAGTTTTACTCTTTAGGACGAGGGTCAACTACGAGGCAAATGAATAGGTCAACAAGATCCCCAATTGGTTGTGCACAAATGCTTCTTTTCACTACTTTCTACGGAGTTTGTGGATATCATTTTAAAACAATAGAGATGTCTCTGATATGGAAAATTATTAGTATGGTGAGTTAGTGCTCTTTTTACTTACATTTATGGTAGATCTTAGCATGAATTTAATTAGTAGCATCCATCATAAATAAGGAGGGAGCATTATGTCGCCACTGTTTTCCAAGAGTATCTAAAATTACTCCTAAGATTTGTAAAGCATTCTATTATATTGCGGGTGCAATTGGAAATTGTCAATAATTCTAGATAAACAAAGTTCTTCACAATTATTCATATTATTGAGATTATAAGTTATGAATGATGCACAAGAAAAATAGTGTCAATGATGAATTTATTATCTCATTTGTATAAATTTTCATTTATTATCTTAGTTGTATAATTTTTGTGAAGAAGTTATGAAAAAAGTTTATAAATAGATTTAAAGTTATACTTTTCTTTTATGGTTGAAAATGAAACTTTTATTAGAAACTAGAGAGACCAGAAAAATACAAGAAGTTCAGGAAGGCTGGGCTCCTTCCTCCCTCTGAACAAAAAACAGCTACAGAGGGAGAGGAAAACAACCCAACCCAAAAAAGAAGACCCAACAGTCCAACTACTGAAAACAGGGGCAGCCCTATTAGCGTCTCTACCGGCCCAACAAAACTTTCAACAAATAAAACTTTGCAATAAGAACCATGTCTTCCACAATATACATCCACTATCTTCCAACTTGAGCCTCTACCAATATATATCCACCGTCCATATGGTGTTAATGCATTTATTCTACAAATATTGGGATTTGAGGGGTTGAGTTTTTACACAACTCTTAATAAATGAAATTTGTATATTTTAGAGCAGTCCTATCAGGTGTGCCAAATGCAATATTTGGCATTTGGCACACCAAACACTAAAAACAGACTATCATGAGGTGTGTTAAATGTCAAAAAGTTTTAGCATTTGTTATAGTAGAATCTCATCTTTGGAATGGTATGAAAAGAAATGCCATTTGGTTTTTATTATTTTTTATTTATCTTTCTCTCTCATCTCAAATAAAATATCTCTTCTTATCTTCACTTTGAGTCACACGTTCACTATTTCACCCTCTCCACTCTCATAGTCTCTTTTGTTCTCCCCTCTTCCTTTGCTCTCTTCTCTTCCCATTCATGAGCCACCACCAATTTCCTCTTTACTATCTCACAAATTCCATCATCACTAATCTATGAAATCTCCTTCATCTTTTTTTTTTTTCCTTTTTTTTTTTCTCTCTCTCTCTCTCTCTCCTCCCTATTCTATTTCATACATCGACACTACTTGGTTTGGTTTAGTTCATCTCAGAGCAAAGCATTACTGTTTTGTCTAGCATCTTAGCTTATGGGTTTGTATTTCGGTGTCGCCGATTTGATCTTGGTATCACTGATTCACCACTGAGGCAATGGTTTTTGTTCTGAGTTGTGGTGTTTTGATGTGGTGGGTTTGATTTTGGGTGTTTATGTGGTGGTTTTGGTGTCTTTGATGGTGGGTTGTGGGGTGATGGATGGTGGTAACTGGTGAGGTGGGATGTGGGGCGGTGGGGGTGGTGGTTTTTTATTTTGTATTTTTATATATTGTTGTTTTTTTTAATTTTTTTAATGTGTTGTATATATTATTTTAATATATGGAATTGAATAATAGAACATGTGATGTAGGGTGTATTGTAAAATGATGTACTAAAATAATAAACTAGGCTTGTGTTAAAATGGAATATTTATAGAACACTTAATGAGAATGCTTTATGCGGGGTATTAGAATTAAAGGAGCACTTTGACAAATTTCACTAATGTGTGTGGAAGTGGGGCCACTTTCTTTAAGAGTTTGGATTAATTCTCTAGAATATTTAGGAAAATTATTGAATACTCTAGAAGTATAATAAATGCGAACGCTCTTGTTTAACATGAATTGTGGGTCCTACCATAAATTTAATTAGTAGGACCTATAATTATGTGAGAAAAATGAGTATACATTTATAGTACTTTAGGAGTATCCAATAATTACCCAAATATTCATAAAATGGGATGAGCAACAATTACTTTTTTCATTTTGAAACGTGCTAACTTAAAAAGTTTATGTCAACACCTTCGTTGCTATGTATGAGCAACAATTACTTTTTGGACAAAATTTCGAAATGCCCTTTTCGGGAAAAATAAGTAGCATTTTGCCCAATTTTTCAAACTAATTAGGAAAATGTTCCTCTTTTGAAACTTTATTTTCTCAAAATTGAGTTAAGCCCTATAGTGACGTTTTTAAGGTGCTTATAGTGATGTTTTAAGGACCTATAGTGGCGTTTTGAAACTCGAGCTCCATGAACTCAAGTTATAAGTTAAAAAAATTACCTATAATTCGATTTTATGGAGCTTGAGTTCCCAAACGCCACTATAGGTCCTTAAAACGTCATTATAAGCTCCTTAAAACGCCACTATAGGGTTTCAGATTTTTTTTTTTTAACTCAATTTTTTTAAAACCCGATTTTAAGAAAATCGAGTTTCAAAAGATGGGCATTTCTCTAATTAGTTTGGAAAAGATGGCAAAATGCTACTTATTTTGCCCGAAAAGGGCATGTGCCAATTTTGTCCTTACTTTTTTCATTTTGAAATTTCTATCTAATTCTCAAGATTTCATAAACCATAATGATATTTGATTCTTGCATTTTTATCAAAATAAGTGGGGTTTGGTGGCGAATTTTAATAAAAATAAATAAATTTGTTCATTATTTTGTTGTTATAAACTTTATTATAGAATATTATACTGCATTTCTTCATTTTTGTTATAAACTCATTATGTTGTGATTAATTTTTTATTATATCTCAAATGTATTTTATCTATATAAAAGAGTCTTACCAATCTTGAGAGGTTTACCTGGAAGCCTTGGGTCAGTTGTGTGTATACTATATACTATATATATAGTATATACACAAAAATTGTAAAATTGATGGGTGAGAAATGTGTGTATAGAATTGGCATATTTTTATATTAGAATATTTTATGGGCAAAAAAGAAGTTTCTTTGCAGAGTCTGTTGGAGGCCTTTGAACTTATAGCATATGCGGTAAACTGTTATATACTGGAGGCAAGGTACTAGCTAACTTCTTTCTTCTTCTTCTTCTTCTTTTTTTTTTTTTTTTTTTTTTTTTTTTTTTTTTTTTTTTTTTTTAACGAGGGACTTACTAGTTAACTTGTTGCACAATTGAGATATATATTGAATATTCTCTCACAACGAAGCAAAACGTTTTAAGACCAAGTCATATAACAGTGATATTATTCTTAAAATTATAAATTAATTGACGGCATGATATATTATGTGATTATTCATTTGAATGCGCTAAAATAATGTGAAAATTCATACCATTGGTTGTGAGCTTATTATATTATCGTGAATTGTTTTACTTTTTGTATCATTTTTAAATGCTTTAAAACCAAGACATATAAGATAAGGGTGAGGATACATACATTCGAAAATAGAATGTAGCATTTTCGAGTCAATAATTGTAGTGCTGGCATGGCAGTCATGATGCAAGTGAGCAGAAAATGAAAAATCATGTAAAATATTTGTCATGGTAAGAACGTGGAAACACATACTTACAAAGATGCCCTTAAATCAATATCATAATTGTGAAGCTAAAATTTTCTTAACAATAACTTATGAACAATTACGAAGCATAAGACATATATTTATCTTCTTATACATATTACTTATTAGTGAAATATTTCATTTTACCCATAAACAAAAAATAAATCATTAAGCAAACTTTTTTCCAAAATCAACCACATAGATAACAAATACTCATAGAGCTCTAGAAATATTGTTTGAGAGCTTCTCAAAATCATCAAAGAAAATAGAAAATCAACCACAAAATCTGGATTGTTCTCATTTTGCAACAATTTCTGAAGTTGTTTAAACTAGTAATCTAAATATCCTTTTTTTTATCATCAATACCAATAATTAGAATTCCTCTACCAATCCAAAAATATAAATTAATAAACTAGTAGAAATTTTGTTTAATTCAGTGGAAAATAGGCTAGTTTTCCAGGAAAATAACAAAACCAAACAAATACAACATAAATATCCTTTCAAAAATAACAAATCCCAGGGGAAAAAGAAGCATTCCAAAAAACAAATAAGTGTTAAAGAGCACAAAATCCATCTAGAGTAGAGATCCACTTCACACCCAATTTTTGAACAATCTCTCAAAAGCAACTATAACCCCATCAAAAAAAGAAAAAGAAAAAAAGATCACATCATCTAGATAAGCAAAGTGTTCTGGCCACTATCTCTGGAATTGGGTCATAACATCGATGGTGGCTTCTCTTTCTCAATAGTGTGAGCTTTTATCACTTAGCAAGACTAACCCATAAAACAAAGTGCTGGATTGAAGCAAATCTTATTATAATCTCAAAGGTTAGAGAGGGTTTTGACTAAATAGTTACAGTATGCATAATCTCTAGAGTCAGAGATAATTCAATAAAATTTTAATTATATAAATCCCTAAACCCTTTAATTTACAAAAGTAATGCAAGCTAAAAAGTAAAAATTAGATATAAAGCACAAGTTTGAGGAATGACCTTCTGCATATACATTTTGAACATGGCTTGCAAAAGATTGGCCTTATAAAGCTTGCTTGCTATTGGGGTTAAATGTCCTTCGGTTTCTCTACACCAAGGTTATATTGTCCTACTATACTGAAAGATGTACACCTTCATTGCATTTCTCAAGTACCTCATTTAAGTCCAACAAATATGTAAATGCAAATCAACACATATTGAAGATTAAAGCCCACATTAGCTCTAAAGCTTGGGTATTTAGCTCTCAAAGATTAGTTCTTATACTCCTATAATTTTATTGAAAAGGCTAACTATATGCTAAGTCTTTATCCTCTTAAGTATGGAATTTCTTATCAATCTAACAAAGAATAGGACTCTCCTTTAGGCCTTGAAGAAATATGGTAAGGAGTATGAATAGCTGCGAAATAACATAATTAAGTCCACCTTCAAAATAACATAATCCTTTCCTCTTTCCATTTCAAAAAGATCTAAAATTCCAATTTGATTAATCTGGTTCTACTTCCAACCCTAGGAAACCCATAAACACCACTCATACCTAATCCCTACCAGTTTTTACTCACCATACCCAATTCTATGCATATTTAATATCATAGAACCTGATAAGAATTCCCAAAAACAAATCTGATTTCCCTAAACCCAAAAATTCTGCAACAAATTTCAAATTGCATTTGTAGAAGCCTCAGACTTTAAGGTAATCTTATAGATCTACTAACAATCTCAAATTTGATGGCCTATGATATTATTTTGCTAAATTTCACATATATGGAAAATGATGCAAAAGATTTGACTCCAGACATTTATGGCCGTTTAAAAAAACTATTTTCATGAACATATCTCTTAAGTGGACTCAGTTAAAGTCAAGTTTAAGGTAAGTATTCTATTTCCTTAAAAAACAATACATTGATATAGGAAAAGTAAACTATTATAGAAACCACACTCACACAGTTCCCCAAAATGCAAATATGATCAGAAACTTGATGTATTAATCTGTGCTTTGTAACAAAACTTGTATTTAGCAACTTGTTCAATGCAGATAATAACAAAAATATCCAATAGAAAAAAAAAAAAAAAAGAAAAAAAAAAAAAAGAAACCCGAACATTTCAAGCAAAGTGTAACAAAAAAAGGAGTTAGCATAGCAATCATGAATTCATGATAGACTTGTATGGCATAGAGTAGTACATTTTTTCATCAAAATACATGCTTAAATATTAACAATAGCTACTCAACTGCAGGCACATTACAAAATTTACATAAAAGGTGACAAATTTGATATATAGATTCTATCACCACATGATTGTCACACCACACCATAGGAGTACATGAAGAAATTAGAGTCACCCTAAGTCGAATACCTAATTCAAAAACTCAAAATGAATAGACCCCCAAAACATCTTTCTAGGTGTTTTTTTTTTTTTTTTGGGGGGGGGGGGTTAAGTTATACTTCCCATTGCCGGAGGAATTATTAATATTATAATCTAATTTTTATGCTTAAAATTTGAAGATTTCCATATACAATATTGTGGCGGGCAAAATGTAAGTTAGGTTTATGTCAGGTACAAACTTGCTACTTTTGCTCACACAATTAATTTTTTAAGAGGTGGGATGCTCAATCAACCTTAAATGCCCTTAACAAGATGGAAGGATTAAAGTGGATGTTTATGAATTAATTCCAAGTGTAAGCTAATGATATCTAATAAGAAACAGCCTTGAAATGCTTATATTGGGGTCCTTGGGTTTAGTCCGAGATAGAGATTACAAATGGTTTTCAAGTCTAAAAAAAAATCCCCTCTTCCTCTAGGGGCTTCTTGGCTTTTTATAATCAACCAAGATATATCGAAGCCTTACATTTGGAAGGTCAGGATTGGATTTCTCTGATACTTGTCCCATTAAAGCCTTACTAGAAGGCTTCTACATTGAGGTATGAGCTGTTTTGACACTGTTTATAGGTCATTTCCTCATTAATATGACCAGCTAAGTGGTTGTAGAGTATTGAATGTGGAGGTGATGGATGCTTTATCCATCCTCTTTCATTTCTTCCCAGCTTGGCGACAAATCTTTCTCTTCACCCTTGACATTGTCCTTAATCCATCTATTTGTATTCTCGGATATTTGTTAAAATATCTGTTTGTCTCCACTTTTATTTTCTCTATTTCATATTATTTTGGGATTTCCAAATTCCAAGTTCAATCATAGTTTTCCATGCTCTTGAAGTTGCTCCTGTGCCAAAGTAATAAAAAGCAATAATAAAGAAAAAAAAAAAGGCCAAGAGCAAGCTAAAAAACTAAAGTTGTACTTAACCAAATGTGAGAAAATCTAGGAGCGCAATAAAATCTCGTGACAGTTTCACAGCATTCTTATTTTGACTTATGTAGTTCCTATATAATTTTTTTTTTCTTTCACAACTCCTCTACCACTTTTCCTTTACTTCTCCTCCCCCATATCTTGGGAAAAATTGCTATTTAGGGTTTGTTTGGGATATGCTTATGCTAAAACTAAATTTTTTTATTGTTGAAAATACTGTAAATAAAGGTACAAGTAAGTTGAAATAATATAATGAAACTCATGAATAGTACCAAAAAGTGCAGTGGACCCATGAATAGTAGCAAAAATAAGTTGAATGGTAAATAAGTTGGCAAAAATAATATTTACCAAACGGACACTTAGTGTTTGCTTATCTCTAGTATATTTGGTTAGTTTTTAACTTTTACTAGCTTTTATGTATATATATATTTTTAAATCCCATGTTTTGGAAGTATAATT
Organism: Quercus suber; assembly: GCF_002906115.3. Lineage (NCBI taxonomy): Eukaryota > Viridiplantae > Streptophyta > Magnoliopsida > Fagales > Fagaceae > Quercus > Quercus suber. The sequence continues at coordinate 568,524 of NW_027069619.1, forward strand.
ATATTTTAGCACATCTTTGAACAAAAAAAAAAAAAAAAGAAAGAAAAAAAAGCAAGAAACTAAATAATAAGCTACTATCAAACACATGCTTAGCCTTCTTTATCGATTTTTTTTAAATACTAGATTATTATGCTTTAATTCTGTGAAAACTGTGTGACGTTATTATATTATTATGCTTAATGTTTAGTGAATTTGATGGTTCATAGAATTAATCTAATAATATTTATAATTCACTAGTCTATTGCCCCAACAGAAGCTTATAACTTTTTGGGTAAATTGCAAATTACACCTCTAAAGTTTGGAAGTGATTGGATTTTACACCTTGAAGTTTCAGATTTTGTATTTTACCCCCTGAAATTTGGGGTGTTTGGATTTTACACCCTTAAGTTTCAGAATTTGGATTTTATCCTTTAAAGTTTAGGGTTGTTTGGATTTTACACCCTCAAATTTTGAAACTTTAGGGTGTAAAATCTAAATACTCTAAAACTTTAGGGAGTAAAATCCAAACACTTCTAGAACATAGTGGGTAAAATCCAAACACTTCTCGAACATAGGGGGTAAAATCCAAATTCTAAAACGTCAGGGTGAAAAATCCAAGCATCACCAAACTTCAAGCGGTAAAATTCAAAATCTGAAACTTCGGGGTATAAAATCCAATCACCTCCAAACTTTAGGGATGCAATTTACTATTTACCCTAACTTTTTTACAATAAGTGACGTGATAAATCACTATAAGTAAAAAAAAAAAAAAAAGATTATGCAGTGACTTGCTACAACTCGAAACGAAGATGTTGTGAAATTTTGTTATGTCTTTAAACTTTTGAGTTCTCATGAAATTAATTTAGACAAATTTATAATTAATTTTCTTTAGTCGTAGCCACCAAAAAGAGAATTCTTTGGTGGTGATTAGAAGGTGCATATCCTACAATAGAACTTTGCATCATTATCCTAATATCTTTTTTTTTTTTTTTTAAATAATTATCTCCATCCTAGTTTCCTTAAAAATAATAATAAATTCTAGTTGTTTCGTATTATTATTATTATGTGCACGAAATTAAAAGTTTTTCGTTACTTGTTTAATAGGTTTGCTTGAGATGGCAAGAATTTAACATGAAAATTCAATGATAACATAAATACAAAGGAACTTGGACACCTTTGTGAAGAAAAAAAAATTCTACAATAAAAAAGCCAACTAATTAAGAATATAACTTTAAGAATTTTTATATTTACTATTTAATGAAAAGTTATTTAATACAAAAATGTGGAAAATCATGTTTATACCCTACTATTTTTATAATTCTATCTAGATAATGTGAATGCTAAAGCTTGTGTACTCTCTACGTTTGCTTAGTATGGAAACATATCATTATATATTGGTTGTGATAATATGAATTGTGATATTTGAAAGCTTGACTCATAAATATTCTCACCTTTGCTGAAGCCTATATAAACCCAACATATGCAACCAATTTCTTGCAAGTTCAAAAGCAGAAGACAAAGAAGATGGTGTACAATGTATCGTTCATTGACCATGTGATCAGGATGGTGGGTCGTCCTCTAAAACTATACTGGAGGATATTTGTGCGTAAGGATTTTTGCCTCCATGGCTAGTGGCTGCGAAGTGTTGTTGTCCTTGGTATATCACCAGACTAATGGTGGCTAATTCAATAAAAGTGCATTTGGCTAAGTTCTTTCCTTTTCTTTCTTTTTAGTTTTTGGTATTGATTGTAGTACATGCATTTCTTTGCATTAATAAGATAATCTCTCTCTCTCTCTCTCTCTCTATGGGCAATGCCATTGTGTTTAATTCGTCAAACCATTTTGTTTTTGTTTTTTCACCTCAAATAGACTGTGCTTGTTAATTTTGTTATGTTAATTAAATTGTAGGACTCCCTAGTCCCATAGGGAAAAATGTAAAAAATATTGAGAAACAATCATTTTGAATTTCCAAATTTTTAAATATGTGAGAGTTCTTTGACTTTTCTCTCTAGAGCAAAATTTGTTAATGAACCCTCATATATCATATTGTCATAGTCCAACTCTCACATGCTTGAAATTAAGAACTATTTGGTGAGCTGATCATTTCTTCCTAGGGTTTTTTTTTTAATAATAAATTTCCTGTTGAGTAACACTTCCATGTCACCGAAGGAATTATTGCAATTTTATATTTCTGCTTAAATTTGGAAGATCTACATATACAATATTGGGTCAGTTTCTACAGCCAAAGAGGTCCTCTATGTATAATATTTACATGGATGTGTCTCCTCTTGCAGTTTGTCTATTTCAAATTCATTTTGAGATTTCCAACTATCAGACAATCACAGTTTTCACTGCTCTTGAAGTTGCTATTGTGCAAAAACAATGTATATATTAGAACCAAGAATTAAAAGCAATGGCCAAATAATAATAAGTACCAAAAAAAAAAAAAAAGTAGCAATAAACTACATGGGATAAACACAAAGTATATACTATCAAACTTGGCTTAGCAACAGTCCAAAGTGATAGAAAATCTCTAAAAAGTGCAGAGAATTCAGGAGCCCATGTAACGCAGGTCAAATCATATGACCATTTTGCTTAAGAGTCAATCTTGTATTTTTCCTTGTGCTACCTTCCAGTGTGAATGAAAGTATACACCTAGCCTGCACAATCAACTTCACTGCAAATGTCCAAGCCATCTTAGATGATGCTCATCTTATATTGTCTATTTGAAGCTATCTTTAGCTACTCACAAATGTATCAGATGTCATTCAATCCATTGTAGTGTTATCAATCATCACATTCACAAACTTATTTCATGGACATATATAATAGCCTAGCATTTGGTACTATCAAACTGAAATGGACTCATATCCCTAACATAATGATGAGGTATAGAAAGTGTAGTATTGGTACACCAACTTCACCATCAACTTCTCCACAAAGCCTATCACCACCTTCGAAATCAGCCCTTTAATTGGCTTCGACTCCACCCCCACTGTTAGTGTATAGATTAGGCTAGATTAGCCCATTGGGCTTAGCCCAGTATATTACTTGTACTGCATATATACCTAGCCTATATAAGGCTCTCTTTTGTACATTGTTTTATACACATCAATATACAAACTATTCAGTCATTCTCTCTCACTTTATATTGTTAACATGGTATCAGAGCCATTCCTTTGACTTCTTGGTTCTTGTGGACTTCTCCGACGTTCTTCCGCTGCCCTCGCCTTCATCCAGTAGTCACTATCAGAAGCAAGTCACCGCCGTCACGCCCACAGCCCCTAAAACACTCAGATTTCGTCAGTTTTGTTGATCAAACTGCCAAAGCCAAGGCACAGATTGACAGATCATCTGATCCCGAGCAAAACCCAACAAAAATCTGCCAGAAAAAACCTTCCACCGCCGCCATGCGCCTTCTGAAGTTTCTGCCTCACGAGCACGCACCGCCACGCGCCGTCACGTGCCGTCTCTCCTTTCACGTGCCAGTCCACGCGCCTCACGCTCCAGTCACGCGCCCTACACGCGCCTACTCCGTTTCACGTACTGCCACGTTAGCCCTAGGGTGATGTCACCCTACCACGTCAGCACACCGTTAGCATCCTAAGCTATTGACCGAGCCATTGACTTTGACCAGACCGTTGACCGTTGACTTTGACCAAAGTCAAAATTTTTCAACAGGACTTGTCTTGCTCAGTTTTTGCGTAGATTCTGATTTTGGGCTCCGTTTATGCATTTGAGGTCTCTAAATCTCATTTTTTGGTCATTTTTCTTCATTATGGCTCAACAAAATGAACGAGACATCATACGTCCTATCACCATTATGTTGGATGGTCCTACTAGCTATCATGCATGGTCTCAGAATATGACTGTTTTTCTCAAGGGTCGTAAACTGTGGAGATATGTGACTGGTTCAATTCCTAAGCTAGTACCAAACCCTAAGTCCAAAGTCACAGTTGCTGAAGAGTCTTCCACGACTACTGTTGCAACAGATGATTATGAAGATCGCCTAGAGGAATGGGAGAGTATTCAGAGTAAGATCTTGTCTTGTTTTATTAATACCTCTATTCCCTCCATTCATAATCTTCTTCCTCGTCTTGAGACTACTGAGGCTGCTTGGAAGTTTTTGGCCGATCGCTATAATTGTACTAATGATTCAAGCTTGGAGTTCCACATTGAATCAAAACTTTATCAAATGCGCCAAGAGACAGGTCATCTATTTCTGATTTTTATTCTCAGACTTCTACTATGTGGGAACAACTCTCTGCTGCAGATCCTCCACTAGTGTGTTCTAAGGACATTGAGCTCTTTGTCAAATATCGGGATCGCGTAATTTATGCACTTCATGATGGGTTTGCGTGAGGATTTTGAGCCTACTAGGGCTTCTCTGCTTAGTCAGTCTCCTACTCCTTCTCTTGATGCTGCAGTCAAGGAGCTCATTTCTGAGGAGAACCGTCGGCCTACTCATCACATGTCATCATCTGATCATGTATTGGCTACACCATCTCCACAGCCTCCCATTGCTGCATTCACTGCTCCTCCACGAATAAACTCTGGGCATCCCACCTCTCAGTCTTCCAAAGGTACTTGCTGTGAGTTTTGCCGTGCTAAAGGCCATGACATCTCAGTTTGTCGCAAACTGCAGAAATTTGTGCAAGAGCAGAATAAAGCTTCTCTTCCTCGGGCAGCTGCTGTATGTCCTTCAGATCCATCGGTTCCTACAGGTCCATCTTTGACTTCCTCACTTACTACGGCTGATATTGAGGCAGTTGTTCAATAGGTTTTATCCCGCACTTCCACTGCCCTTTCTGTCACCTCAGGTAAACAACCTTGGTTTTTTGATACTGCATGTTGTAACCATATGACTCCTGATGAATCCCAATTTTCTGATAAGGCACCCTTAGAACATCCAATCACCATTTACATTGCTGATGGAACTCCTATGCCTGTTAGTCATAAAGGAACAATCTCTTCTCCTTGTTTATCCCTTAGTGACACTTTTCATATCCCAAAGTTATCCCTCAATTTGCTTTCTGTTGGTCAACTTTGTGAATTAGGCGTAGATCTTCTCTTTACTAATCATGGTGTGGATGTGCAGGATCCCCGGATAGGTCAAGTGCTTGGGATAGGCCGTAAGGTTGGTCGCATGTTTGAGGTTCATGACTTGAAGATTCCTTCACAAGTTGTTTCTGCAGCTGCTGCCACTACCACCTCCTCACATGATCTATGGCATGCTCGTCTTGGTCATCCATCCTTATCTCGTCTTCAGTTGTTAGCTTCTCAAGGTCATTTAGGTTCAGTTCAGTTTCAAAAATTTAATTGTACTTCCTGTCATTTTGGCAAACAAACAAAATTGCCCTTTAATAATAGTGACTCATTTTCTTCTGCACCCTTTGATCTTATACATTCTGATATTTGGGGTCCTGCACCTGTTCCTACTGAGGGGGGATCTAGATATTTTGTCATATTTGTGGATGATATACTTGGATTTATCTGCTTCATCATAGGTCTGAACTTGTGTCTATTTACCAAACATTTCATAAAATGATTGAAACACAGTTCAATCGCACCGTCAAAGTTTTTCGATTAGATAATGCTCAAGAATATAATGATAAATCTTTCCTATCCTTTTTAGACAATCATGGTACACTTACTCAGCGGTCTTGTCCTTACATCTCTCAACAAAATGGTTGTGCAGAACGAAAACATCGTCACATTCTTGATGTTGTTCGCACCCTTCTCATTTCTGCCTCTCTTCCTGAGCGCTTTTGGGGTGAGGCTGCACTCACTGCTGTATACACCATTAATCGTATCCCTTCACCAACTACACACAACAAATCACCATTTGAGCTTCTCTATGGTCAAACCCCTGACTACTCCTCTCTTCGGGTTTTTGGTTGTGCTTGCTTTGTCTCTCTTCCTCCTCATGAACGAACAAAGCTCCAACCTCGTGCTCGACTCTGTTGTTTCCTTGGTTATGGTGTAACTCAGAAGGGGTTTCGCTGCTATGATCCCATTTCTCATCGTCTTTGTGTCTCCCGACATGTTGAGTTTTGGGAACATCGTCCTTTTACGAGTCTTCAGTAGTTTCCTACATCCTCTTCCTCTAAGTCTCCCATTTTTACTGATCTTTTCCTCCCTCTCTATCCTGAACTTGTGGAGGATTCTTCAACATCGGCTGCCTCTCCAGACGACTCATCTCTGGTTCTGTCCCTGGCATATGACCCGCCTGTCTTGGATCCTGTGGCACCGCCCTCTCTTGAGTCTCCTGATGGTCCTGAACTTCGTCGTTCCACTCGGGTAAGAATTCCTCCCCCTTATCTCTCTGATTATCACTGCTCTTTTGCCCTTGCCACCCTCTATGAACCTCACACCTATCGTGAGGCCCATACTGACCCTCTTTGGCAGCAAGCTATGAATGATGAACTAGATGCCCTTCATAAAAATCACAATTGGGATATGGTTGATTTGCCTCCTGGTCAGGGTGTAGTAGGTTATAGGTGGGTTTACAAGATCAAGACCAAGGCTGATGGATCTGTTGAACGATAAAAGGCTCGCCTAGTTGCCAAGGGCTTTACCCAAGAGTATGGCATTGATTATGAGGAAACATTTGCTCCTGTTGCTCGCCTTACATCTGTCAGGTGTCTCATTGCTGTGGCTGCTGTTAGCCGTTGGCCTCTTTATCAAATGGATGTGAAGAATGCTTTCCTCAATGGAGACCTTCAAGAAGAAGTGTACATGCAACCACCCTTTGGCTATCCACATTCAGGCAGTCAAGTTTGTCGCCTTCGCCGTGCTCTTTATGGCCTCAAGCAGGCTCCTCGAGCTTGGTTTGAAAAGTTCAGCTTAGTTGTTGCTCAGCAGGGTTTCACTCCGAGTCCTTATGACACTGCTCTCTTCGTCCGAAGATCCTCTGCTGGTATCACTCTTATTCTTCTCTATGTTGATGATATGATTATTACTAGAGATGATTCTGCAGGTATCCGCTCTCTCCAGCACTTCCTTAGTCAGCATTTTGAGATGAAAGATTTGGGTACTTTCAGCTATTTTCTTGGGCTTGAGGTTACCTCATCCTTTGATGAATACTATCTTTCTCAAGCTAAATATGCTTCTGATCTTCTCTCCAAAGCCGGTATCACTGATAACAAGACTGTTTCCACTCCTTTGGAATACAATGCAAAGCTCACACCCTTGGATGGTGAACCTATATCTGATGCTACTCGCTATCGTCGGTTGGTTGGTAGTCTGATCTATCTCACTGTTACTTGTCCAGATATTTCACATGCCGTGGGTATGGTTAGTAAATTCATGGATGCCCCTCGTTCTGTCCACTATGCTGCTGTTCTTCGGATTCTCCGATATGTCAAGGGTACACATCATGGTCTACACTACTCCTCTCGGTCTTCTCTTGAGCTTCATACTTATTCAGATGCGGACTGGGCAGGTGATCCGACTGATCGATGCTCTATCACAGGTTTCTGTTTCCTGTTGGGTACTTCTCTTGTCTCATGGCGTAGCAAAAAGTAGGATGTTGTTTCCCGTTCCAGTACTGAGGTTGAGTATCGTGCCCTTGCCGACACTACTTGCGAGCTTGTCTGGCTTCGCTGGCTCTTGGCTGATATGGATGCTCCACAGCCCGCTGCTACTCCTCTTTATTGTGACAATCGTAGTGCTATCTACATTGCTCATAATGATGTCTTCCACGAACGCACCAAGTACATTGAGATCGACTGCCACATCACTCGCCAGCATCTCAAGAAAGGCAATCTCAAGTTGTTCTCCATCTCATCTGCTGACCAGCCTGCTGATATCTTCACCAAGTCTCACCCACCTGGTCGTCTTCGAGATCTTATATTCAAACTCCAGTTGGCTTCCTCCTTGCCACCTGGAGTTTGAGGGGGGATGTTAGTGTATAGATTAGCCCATTGAGCTTAGCCTAGTATATTACTTGTACTATACTTATATTACTTGTACTGCACACATACCTAGCCTATATAAAGGCTCTCTTTTGTACATTGTTTCACACACATTAATATACTGACTATTCAGTCATTCTCTCTCTCTTTATATTGTTAACACTCTAAATACTAAAGAATTATCTATTGGATCTTCCATTGGGTGAACAGTGTTTATAAAGAAGTATTCTTATTTATTTATTTCTGCATGGATTGCAAATATGCCAAAGTGATAATTTTCCATTTGAGGTTCTTCAGAAAACCATTCGAACTGAATTTGCTGATTGTACTGTGATCACTGTGGCTCAGTAGCTCACAGGATACCTACAGTGATGGATTGCACGATGGTTCTCGCTATTAGTGATGGTGAGTCACATACATTACTTCAAGCCTTTTCTATAGAATATACCGTGTGTTTTTGCACCAGAATCGTCTATTTTTCAGTGGATGCCATTCATTATGTTAATGTTTAATAGTTTCTAAAGTTTTTAATCCTAAATTTCTTAACGAAGCTGTTGTTTTAGACATAATAATTAGTTAGATCTGACTTCACAATGTTTACAGTACAGAGAAGGCAATTCACTTTTCACTTCACATTGTGCAGATGAGTCATGTTGTACTTGTCCACTTCTTTGACAATGTGTCAACTGTATGTGCAGTATGCATTTTATGGAAGGATCTGAAGTTAATAATGTATTCAATTAAGTAACAAAAACCCATATATAAAAACTGTGATATCTAATAGAGATGCATGAAGCAATAATTTTGGCATCAAAACGTTATTTTTCAATGTTCTGAAGGAAATGTCTCTATTCTGCTTCAGGAAAACTAGTGGAATATGATGAACCAATGAAGTTAATGAAGACAGAAGGTTCCCTGTTTGGGCAGCTTGTCAAGGAATACTGGTCTAATCTTCAGACTGCATAATGACATTGTACCTAGCAAATTAGGCTTTTGTGGCTCTGGCTTGGTACCTTCAAACTCAAAGCAATGGGAGGAAAATAAGTTTATTTAGTATAATTAACATTATACAAGACAGAACAATGAGAGAAACCTGAACTATTGGAAACTACCCACTTCTAGTTAGAATATGTCAATTTTTTTTCACAGCTGGCTGTGTAATTTGACATCCTGATTAATACTAGAAAGCAAATTATAGACATCTTTACAGATATTTCTTTAAAGATATTATGATGAGCTCTATGTTCCTCTCCCTTCACATGTGATTTATACATGCATTCCCGGCTAAGCTAAGAACAAGAACGTGCAAAAATTTTCACTCAGATGAGATGAGCTCTATGTTCCTCTCCCTCCACATGTGATTTATACATGCATTCCTGGCTAATCTAAGAACAAGAACATGCAAAAATTTTCACTCAGATGAGATTAGCCCTGTTAAATGCATCCTTCAACTTTCCAAATTAATACTATTGATAATAATTTTACTGATAACAATCAGATCTTTTATAGTTATATGTCCTCCTTTACATGCACTTATATCTCCATTGTTTGGTACACCTGCACTACCATAGATTGAGTTTTTCTTCTTTTCCTCTTTTTCTTTCAAAATAATATCAATTATATAATTTCTATTACTTTTTTTCTTTTCTTTGAGGTAATTGAGTGCTGTAAGTAATTGGATGACAAGTTTTCTGTATAATCATATAATTCTATTTTGTATAAAACACACAGATTGAAGAGCAAAGAGAAAACAAAAAGATGAAGCTTGAAAGTGATTCACTAGGACATGTTACTCCATTTGCCAAAGCCAGATTCTTTATAGGACTTATTAATCTTCTTAGTAGGGTGATCCAGAATACAACTATCCTGACTCACACAAATCCGGTCCCTCTCCATACTCCGGTATGTACCATGCGTCACATTAGGCTTTGCAGCCATAATACTGTTCCAAACGAAAGAAGTATTAGGACAGTCCACAGCTTCCAAAAAATGACACCTTGGAAAATATCAAGCTTTTCAAAACATTTGTAGAGAAGATAGTAATAACCTCCAACCCCTACTTGGCCATAAGCATTGCTAAGTTGAAGGACCTCAAATCATGAAATCCCATGCCTCATTGTTATTTTGGAACCACACACGCATAACCCAAATAGGCCCACGTGGCACAACAGTCGCACTTAAACTGATGCTGAGGAAACCTCAACAGCTTTAAATCCTCTGTTGTTCTCCCTAGTTTAACCTCTACTATGTCTATTGCCCACAAAAACAATAACCCTAAATCCCAAATTTAGGGCCTAATTTGGGGATTTTTATTCTCTAGCAATAATTTCTTTCAATTGATTGTTAAATCAAGTAATTGAGATCCCGAATTGAAATTTTGAGCCATTAATTAGGCTGAATTGTGGCTGTTAGTGAATTATTAAAGATTTTAAGTTTTAGGGTTAGGGTTACAACTTACGTTCCTAATATGGGGATTTTTATGTTCCAGCTATTATCTCATTAAATTGAATGCTGTTGAAAGAAATTATGATTCTTAACTAAAGATTGGAACTCTCAATTTGGTCAGATTCTGACCATATTATAATGATCTATCAAATAGGGGTATTTAGAAATTAAACTTATAACATTAAATTAAGGGTTTTCATTCTAAAAAGGATTTCACCAGATTGGCAGTGGCACTAAATAATATGTAACTATAGGGCATCTAAATAGGGGTTGTGATAGTATATGGGTGAAATCTTAATATATTTAAGACTAATCAAAGAATTAAAAATGTTAAGGTTATGACTTGGCCAAATTTTGGGGGTTTTGATCATTTGAATGTTTTTCTATCAAAAAGTGTTCATATGAAATCGACGCATCCAATTACAAGTATGAACCTTCAATTTGATGAGAGATGAACTAAAATTTATGATTTACTCATTTTTGGATTATAATTGAAAGGGGCTTTTCCTTAAATTGGGGTTTTGTCATCCAAGTATAATTTTTCAAAATAAGCTACACCTACATGAAATTGAAGGTTCTAATTGGCTTCTTGCATGTCCAATGATGGCTATTTATGTTTTTATTCGATTTAATTTAAGAATCCTAAGGTTTTTTTTTTTTTTTTTTTATAATCAAAGAATTTTAATAATTATTTATCAAAATAACACTATTTTGACATAGTTCCCAAATAGCATTTTCATAAAATCATATTTTGTAGAGATGAGATCAAGGGCTGAAATCATCCCTTCAAGAGACAATTTTTGCCCTTATTATGATATGACAAAGATAATGTGCTCATTTTTTTAACATTGTGGATTTTTTTTTTTTTGGATGAATTTAACTTTGTGGATTTGAAATTTGGAGATTTGTTTTGTTAGGACATATGTGATTCATGGTAGGAACATATGTCACAAGACATATTTTACTTGTAATTGGATAGATCTAGGATGTGTTTAATACTTCAAGAAACATGTTGTTCAAGTCTAGTATTAAAGCCATGGATTGCTTTCCGGGAAGGTTCCCCCCAGGCTTTTTATTGTTAAACTAGTTTGATTCATTGGTTTTTCTAGGTCATCATATTTTGTTTTATTTACTTTTCCGCTGCATTCATTATTGACATGATATTGATGTTTGTTTGTTTTAACAAGTTTTATTCATAATAAATCTAATTAACAACTTGGATTTAAAACTTGTTAATTATATCAACTAGGGTCTATATTTCCCAACATGTTTTTTCGGGACTAAGGATTGGTTATTGTTCTTGCAATAGTTTAAGAAGTAACATAGTTTTGGTACTCTCTTAGTTGAGGTGTTTTGAGAGGACGAATTCAAAATAGATGGAATATGCATAAACTTGGGTTAATTAAAGCTAAAGTTTGGGGTTAGTGAATTAATTTGTGTAATTCATTTTATTAGTTTGATCTTCAGGTGTCATAACTTTGAAATTTTGGTAATTCATTAGTTTGATCTTGAGGTGTCATAACATTGAAATATTGGTAATTAGTGAGACTATTGGCGGTAGGTTACCATTCCCCTTAGCTACTGATATTTTTACTTCAAACATGTTGTTTTGTTGAAAGAAATAGTTATTATTTCTCATTATGAAATTTATTGTTGATTTTTTTATGAAAAAAAAAAATCAGAATATATTGTAATGTAATTTTTTTTTCCTCGATAGATACAAACAAACTAACAATTGGTTTTTAATGTATAACGTAGAATTGTTAAAATAATGATAAAAAATATATATAATTTTTTTAGGCTGTGATTAATATCACCCAGAATCTCATAATGGTATTTCTTTCCGATTTATTGGTGAACATTTCTAATAAAATTTACTAAAATTGTATATTAGTTGATGCAATTATTGATTATTAGCTCTTTTTTTCTACTCTAATTTTTTAAGGGAAACTTTTGCAAATTCAGGCATTTTAAAAGTTTTGAAATATTTTTTCATATGAAAGTCGTGAAATTCACAAAATTGTGTTAGAAATCTTTTTTTTTTTTTTTAATTATTATAAAACTAAAATTCAATATAGAAGACTATTGACAAAGTTAAGTGGTTCTCTTTCAACTTATTTGGTTTCAAAATATTGAAAAAGTAGACTAAAGATTAACTTTTTACATTTTATTATATAGTCTAATTTGCTTATTAATAAAAATCCCACATATTGCACTAGAGTCATGCACATATGTAAAAAAAAAAAAAAAAAAAAGGAGTAGCATAGGTAAACAAATTATGAGTGAAATAAGGATGACTCAAGAAGCAGCCATTAGGTCAAGAAAGGAGGATGAGGAGTTGCAGAGGAGCACCAAGAAAGTCAAGGAGGCTCACTACGCTATCACCTCTCCAAGGGCAGAGGAAAGAAGAACCTCCTACAAGGAGAGGCTCACTGGTGAGATCCTTAGTGCATACGAAGAGGCTTTCAGTTTTGAGTATGGAATGGAGACCGAAGTTGAATCTGACAATGAGAGCTCCGACCTTGCAGCTGGTATAGTAGCAGTGAACCTGTCTGGAGCAAGGAAGGCCAATATCAGAGCGCAATGGACAAACGCACCGATAGTCAAGGTAGTTGGAAAAACGGTGGGAAATTAGTTCCTCTCATCTCGCATCATGAGTCTATAGAAGCCTGTCGGAAGGCTAGTTTGTGTGGACCTAGAGAAGGACTTTTTTCTAGTTCATTTTTCCCTGAAAGAAGACTACGAAAGGGTGTTAAAGGATGGTCCTTGGTTCATTGGAGGGCACTACCTATCCCTTAGGAACTGGGAGCCGAATTTCAAGCCATCTACTGTTTCACCCATCGCTATGTGGGTTCATTTGCCGGAGCTTCCCATTGAGTATTATGAACCTTCGATATTGTGAGACCTCGGTCAGGCCATTGGTCCAGTCTTAAGGATTGATGCCCACACTGCAACGGAGTCTAGGGGGCGTTTCGCCAGGATATTTGTTCAAATAAATTTTGATAAGCCTCTTATTAAACTCATCAAGATCGGCGGTATAGAACAGCCGATGCAATATCAAGGCATCAACTCTCTATGTTTTTCTTGCGGCTGTGTTGGTCACAAAATGGAATGTTGTCCATACACGACTAGGGCATCAAAGAGGAGGGACGATGGCATAGTTGAAGCCTTGAAGGTGAAAACTCAGCAGCTAAAGATGATACTCCCTCTCACAAGGAGACCTATGGGCCCTGGGTCCTTGTTTCACGAAAAAAGAAAGTCAATAGGAAAGAAAAGAAAGACCCAGCCCAAGCCCCCTCTTTTAGTTCGGCTTCACTCCCAAGAGCCTAACCCACAAACCACGCCAAAAGCCCAACTTCCCTTCGGTCTGCCTCACCAAGACCTACAGAGAAAGAAAATACACATAATCCTTGATTTTTTCAGGAGGATAGTACGCTTGTGGCAGATCACACTAACTTGGCAAAAGGAAAAAGGGATCCTAGCACCTCCTTAACACCGATTCACACTAGGACCAAGTCTCGAAGTCCACAACTCAACCAGAAAATGCATAGTGCCCCAGAATTGAAAAAAAAAAAATTAATAACAAAAAACTCTCAGGGAGACACACGGAAGTTTTATAATACTTTCGAAATCAGTCTAGCTGATCCGATTGTGTTTAAAGCAGGAAGCTCCATGGAAGCTCGCTCAAATTCATTGCCCGATATGGACATGTTTAATCGCGACGTCGACGATTGGTGAGGGATTACGATCTCTGATTATATGGGGAATATGGAAGCCTTGGTTGCAACGGCGTCCTTGAATGTCTCCAAAGCAGAATTAAAGCACATTAACCCCAAACTCAGGCCTCCTAAGGAGGGCAACAGAGTGCACTCGAGCCCAAAAGAAGCCCACAGGGAGGAACTTATGGCACAAGATGTGGACCTTAATGATCCACGGCATGAAAATGATGAGGTGGATAACGAGGGAATGCAGATTGAAGATGGAGGTGAGCCCTCTATCTCTGAGTAAATTGCTCTACCCTGTCTCTTATCTTTTTCTTTTATAATAAATATTGTTATCTGGAATTGTCGAGGTGCTCTTAACCCCTCCTTTCAAAGTTTTGTTAATGATATGACTCAAATTCACTCCCTTGCTATTATGGTCATTACTGAAACTAAAATAAGTGGTCCTAAAGCAAAGGAGATTACAAATAGGCTTCTTTTTTACGGGGCAATTCATGCTAATAATTTCGGCTTCATTGGTGGTCTCTGGGTTCTTTAGGACTCAACCCGAGTGGAAGTTTCCAAACTCGCTTCCATAGAACAAGAGATTCATGTAGTAGTAAAGGACCTCTCTTCTAACATATCATGGTTAATGTCTGCTATCTACGCTAGTCCCAGATTGGTAGAGTGGCAGTTATTGTTGATAGGCCGGCCAATAACGAATTGACCTCTTGTGATGAATTAACCAATTAATTAGCCAAGTTAATTAATTAATTCAATTAGTATACAATAAGCGTGGTAGCACAAAAAAATCACCAACTAAATTTATATGCAATAGAAAATAAAATGACACGGTGATTTGTTTACGAATGGAAAAAACTTACACGGCAAAAATCTCATCGAGTGATTTTAAGGTCACCACTTCCGAGAATCTACTATTATCATAATAAGTGGTTACAAGTAAAGGAATCTCAGTACCTTATACCAACCTACAGTTGAACCCTTACCCTAATACCCAATTGGACTTGTTCTGTAGTGACAATCTCTCATTTTCAATGCACGGCTCCCAATACGTGACTAACTAATCGATGCACGGATCCAAGTACGTGACTAACCACCAACTTAAGAAGGATGTTAGCAACAAAGTTCTTCAATTCATCAACACGATGAAGATCATGAAGCTTCTTGGTTACAAAACCCTACAGCGTACAAACGCAGCAGCTTCTTGAAGAGAAAGATGAACTAGAGCAAATTGTCTCTGGTTCACAATATGCTTGTGAAAAACTTTTGCATTGATGTGCATCAACTGTGACGACCCTTAAAACAATCCTTATATATGTTTAGGGTTGTGAGAAAAGAAAGCCCAAACATCTATACACAGATTGGATGAAAATCAGAATTGAAAATCTAATTTTTATAAATCTCAATAGATAGGGTATCTATCAAGCAGCTGTCGAGCATTAGGCAAAGGCTACCTTTTAAACCTTGGTAAATGCTATCTGTCGAGCTAGCTGTCGAGTTTTAAAATCCAGCACTTCTTCACTTAATTCTTGAACAGACTTGCATGGCTTTAACATTTGGACTTGAACTCTTGTTCCTTGAAGTATTAAACACATCCTAAATCTACACAATTACAAGTAAAGTGTGTTTTGTCAAAGGATTAACCAATTCTATATCGACATATGTTCCTAACATGATTCACAAATGTCTTAACAATTGTGGGATAATTTAATTAAGGTAGCAAAGCTACATGCTCTTCCCTGGATTATGGCGAGTGATTTCAATGAGGTGCTCATTGGAGAAGATAAATTCGGTGGTCAACTGGTTAATATTTCTAGAGCTATTAATTTCCAAGAGTGTTTGAATGCTTGTGGTATGATTGATTTGGGTTTTTCTGGTCCTCGGTTCACTTGGACTAACCGTCGACCCCTCACCCAACTTATCCAGGAGAGGATTGATAGGGTGTTCGTCAACACGGCCTAGAATGTTTTATACCCAGAAGCCTGCGTCTGTCACTTGGAAAGATCTCATTCAGATCACAGTCCCGTTGTCTTGTCCTTAAGGTATGATCACAGGTTTCACTACCCCTGGCCATTTAGGTTTCAACCAATGTGGCTCTCTTATCCCTCATTTCTTGGCTTGGTCAGAGAGGCATGGTCAGGGCCTTCCGACCTTCCTTCTGCCATTGCCTCATTCACAACCAAAGCCTAAAAATGGAATAAAGACCACTTTGGGAATATCATTCACCAGAAGAGGAGAATTTGTGCTAGGCTCAAAGGGGTGCAAACATCCCTAGGGAATAATCCAAGCAATTTCTTAATTGATCTCGAGAAGTCCTTGCTTCAAGAGTTGTCAAGTATAGAAAATCTAGAAGCTGAGTTCTAGAGTATGAAATCTAGAATTTCATGGGTGGTTGAGGGGGATAGAAATACGACTTTTTTTTCATAATTTAGCTCTGATTCGGAGAAGAAGAAATCGCATCACCAGCATGAGAGATCGAACAGGAAACTAGTTGAATGGGGAGCAAGCTATTGCTGACTTCATTAGGCAAGGTTTTCAGGATCTTTTAACTACATCTTATGACAGTGCCACTTGGGAGATTGGCAACCCCCTTTTTGGAGATGTAGTTTAAAAGCTGAGGATATAATCAAGCTTGACCTTCTTGTCACTGACGAGGAAATATTTGATGCTTTATGATCCCTTAAACCTTATAAAGCCCTAGAACCTAATGGACTTCATGGAGGATTTTTCCATCGCTTCTGGTTGGTAATGGGTGACTTGGTCAAGGCTGAAGTCAAATAGATTTTCAATACTGGAAAAATTCCCGACTACCTAAACCGAACTCTTATTACTCTCATTCCCAAATGCAACAGCCCGGAATCCCTCAACAATTATCACCCCATCGGTCTATGCAACACAGTTTATAAGGTCATAACATTAATCGTGGCCCGCATCCGCCCAACCTTGACTTACTTAATTTCCCCCTTCCAAACAGCTTTTGCTCCTAAATGGATGGGTGTTGATAATGCAATCATTGTGCAAGAGTTAGTTCATTCCATGTCAAAAAAGAAAGGTAGGGAAGGATGCATGGTGATTAAGATTGATTTGGAAAAAGCTTATGATTGCCTTGAATGGAGCTTCATTAAAGATACTATCTCCCTTTTCAAGTTCCCGAGTCACCTTACTTCTCTAATCATAAGCTGCGTCTCTTCCTCCACCGTATCTGTGCTTTTCAATGGGGGTGCCCTGGACCCTTTTCAACCATCTAGGGGCATAAGGCAAGGGGACCCCCTCTTTCCCTACTTGTTTATATTATGTATGGAAATCTTGGGGGCCATTATTACTAAAAAATGCGAAGCTAAGTTGTGGGATCCTGTCTTGGCTTCTAAAGGTGGGGTGACCTTTCCCCACCTATTTTTTGCAAACGACCTCATGCTCTTTGCTAAGGCAGATATTAAAAATTGTAGGGTTGTTCGAGATGTGCTAGACACTTTCTCTAGTCTCTCCAGACAGAAGGTCAGTGTTGAAAAATCTTAGGTTTTCTTCTCGCCTAAAGTCACCCATCACAGAAGAGAAGAATTATGTAATATTTTAGAATTTCAATCCACCCCATCCTTGGGGAAATATCTTGGCTTCCCTATCAAGCACACAGCAATCCCTTAAGACTTTGGGACTATGATTGAGCGTGTTCAAAACCGACTAGTAGGTTGGAAAACTCACCTTCTGTCCTTTGTGGGGAGATTGGTGTTGACACAGGCAACCCTTTCCACAATCCCGAATTACACCATGCAATGTATGGAGCTGCCTTCCAAGATTACCCAAAGTGTTGATAGATTATGCTGTAATTTCACTTGGGGTACAACGGATAACAAAAGGAAACTGCATTTAGTTAGCTGGAAGAAATCACTAAAGCTAAAAGTGTTGGTGGTTTGGGTCTGCAGTTAGCCAAGGAAAAGAACATTGCTCTGCTAGCCAAGCTTAACTGGCGGTTTCATAAGGAAAGAGAATCCTTATAGGCCTGTGTTCTTGCTCACAAGTACTCTAATAGAAGAAGGCAGAATCTTTTCAAACCCAGGCCTTGCTCACCCACTTGGACAGCTTTTAAAAAAGGAGAAGTAGTCTTCAAGAGAGGAGTTAAATGGATAAGAGGTATGGACAGCAGCCTTTCCTTTTGGAATGATAAATGGTTGAGTGATGGGGCCTTAAGAAGCCTGATTGCATGTCCCTTTCAAAAAGGAGAGGAATCTCTTCTTCTAAAAGATGTTTTTCAATCAGGGTTTTGGAACCTTGAAGCTTTGTCCTTCTCTCTCCCCTTCACTCTTAGCCAAAAAATTAAAGCCACCTTCTTCCCTATGGCAGCAGCTAGTATGGATCGGCTTTCTTGGGCTTCTTCGCCTAATGGTGATTTTGATCTTAAAAAGGCATACAAGCTTGCGACTATGGATAATGACCCCTCATTACCACGAGATTTTCTCAGGTAATTGGGTTTGGAAATTAGTCACTTTGCCTAAAATCCAGTGCTTCTTATGGCAATGTCTCCATAATAGTATACCTGTTAGAGAGGTGCTTGCCGCTAGGGGCTTAAGTATCCCCCACTCTTGCCCTTTATGTGGTGCTTCATCAGAATCAATTATCCATATTTTAAGGGATTGTCCACAAGCTCGTGCTTTTTGGGATTCTTTTCCCCTTCCCCTCCACCAAAATTTATTTTATAGCGCAACTCTATCGGATTGGCTCCGTCTTAATTACATCTTGCATCAGACATCCACCTATGGCATGAGATGGAGTATTGTCTTCTCTTTTGGTGTATGGAGTCTATGGCTCCAACAGAATCGGGTGGTTTTTAAAGACCATATCACTCGCACCTCCCTAATGACAGAGGCGTTCGCCAAAGCCTCTGAGTTTGCTTACCTTGGATTGAATGACAAGGTGAGGCACTCCATAATCCCCATTCAGGTACAGTGGTTCCCTCCCCCAAATAATTGGTTCAAACTGAATTCTGATGGTTCCTCAATGGGCAACCTAGGCAAAGCTGGTGAAGGCGGTATCATCCGAAACTCCCATAGGGACTGGGTAAGTGGTTATGCCAGAGCAATTGGATACACCACCAGTGTCATAGCTGAGGTATAGGCCCTTCGGGATAGGATCAATCTTTGCATTGAATTATGTCTAGCTAATGTTTTGATTTAGCTAAACACAAAGATAGTGGTTGACATGCTAAAGAAAAATGATAGGGGATTTCGAATAGTGATGATGTCATCCTGGCTGACTACAAAAAACTCCAAGAGTCCAAATTCAACACTATTATAGGGAGGTAAACAAGTGCACCGATGCCCTTGCTAGGAGAGGTGTCATGCTTTCTCAAGATTTTGTAATTTTTCAGTCCCCCCCAGCTAATGTGGCACTATTGGTTAGCCTTAATGCTGCGGGCACTATGTATGAGCATTTTTGCTCCTCTATTTCTAATCCTTAGTTAATAAAAATTTTCCCTGCTTACCAAAAAATAGGTAAACAAATTGCAATAAAATTCAAACCCTTTGATAATTCTTTTTATATTTCTTATGAAATTTAAAGACTAATATTTACAAATTGTAAAAACATATTTTCGGTCCACTTTGGTATTATTCGGTCCACTCTGGTCCTATTCGGTCCACTTTGGTCATAGTCAGTCCACTTGGTCCGATTCATTTCATTTCGGTCCTATTCTATCCACTTAGGTCATATTCAGTTCAATTCGGTTCACTTTTGTTCTATTTTATCCATTTGGACTTATCTATCCACCTTAGTCATATTCAATCCACTTTGGTCCAATTTGGTCTTATTCGGTCCATTATGTCTACTTTGGTCTCATTCGGTCCACTTTGGTCTTATTCATTTATATTCAATCCACTTCGGTCTTATTCGGTCCATTATGTCCACTTCGGTCTTATTCAATCCATTCTGTCCACTTTGGTCTTATTCGGTCTTATTCAATCCACTTTGGTCCTATTCAGTCCTATTTGGTGCTATTCAGTCCATTCGGTCCAATTCAGTCTACTTTGGTCCATTTGGTGCATTCAGTCTATTCTTGTCACTTACATAGTGGGAAAATACAAGTTCAAGTTGAGAGCACCTATCTTAATTCAAATTTATATATACTAGTCGCGGACCCGCACGTTGCACGTGATAATTATTTTTATGGTGGTTTTATCAAAAAAAAAATTTACAATTTAAACTAATCTATTAATCTACTAATGAGTAATGCATTTCGTAATTATATTTTTATTTATTATAGGAACAATCATATATGTAACATAGGAACAATCTAAAACACCAAAAAAATGTAAACTAAAAAAAATTAATAACACTTAACAATGATTAATTGTGCCAATATTAGAATAAAATTTTGTTTTTGATAATCTATTAAGGTTATTTTATTTGTAGAAATTATAATTTCGGCCACCCAAAACATATTATCAAATAAACAATTATTGTATATATACAAATTTTAACTTTTGCAATTTGTCACCTATCCAATTATTTTTGTTTAGCTAACCTTTGCTTTTCTTTAAATGAATGGCATTATAGAGTACTTCTAATACAACTATTAAAAGTACTTTGTCCACCACAAAGGATTAGAAAATAAACAAAAATTAGTAAAGTCTCATAGTTTAACATCCTAATTGAGCACTATAAAAAATCATGCTATGTAACAAAATAAATACCAAATTATCCAAATCATGCTATGTAATAAAATAATATTATATTTTTATACGCTGTATTTAATTCTTTAGATCGTGATAGGATAACATTTAACAATCAAAGAGAATAAAAAATAAAATAAAAAACAACAACAACAATTTAAAAAACAAAACTAAATTGCATTAACTCAAAATAGAGTTTTAAAGGATATAAAAAATTATCAACCTAAAGTAGAGATGCAATAAAAATAAAAATAAAAATCAATCAAAAAATTTAGAGAGAGAGAGAGAGAGAGAGAGAGTACCACTTTTTTTTGTGAGGAAAAACTATGCATAGAATAGATCATGGAGGAGGATGAAGAGTCTGATGAGGAGGTGGAAAATCTTCATGAATGGCTTGTTGTGGTTAGATTTTCCAGGGGGTTTAAGAAGCAAATTCGAACTCCATGGACGAGAGCTATCATTGTGAAGGTCTATGGTAGGTCGGTGACTTTAAACTTTCTGCATAATAGACTCCTATCCATTTGGAAGCCTACTGGGAGGCTAGACTGTGTTGATTTGGAGCATGGTTTTTTCCTGACTCAGTTTTACTTGAGGGATGATTATGAAGCTACATTGAAGAAAGGACCTTGGTTCATTGGAGAGCATTTTCTTTCCATCAAACCATGGGAGCCAAACTTCCATCTTGAGTCAGCAAATGTTACATCGGTGGCTGTATGGATTAGGCTCAATGGTTTACCGATAGAATATTATAATCTTGAAGCTTTATTGCAAATAGGAAAAGCTACTGGGAATGTTTTAAGGGTTGATACCCACACTGCAAATGAAGCAAGAGGTAGGTTCGCAAGGTTATGTGTTCAGGTTGATGTGGAGAAGCCATTGGTGACAGCAGTCTTGATTGGTAGATTCGAACAACCTATGTGTTATGAGGCATACAAAAGTTATGCTTTTCTTGTGGAAAAATGGGTCATCGAAAGGAAGGATGTCCATTCATGGTTCGGTCAGACCCAGTGCCGAGAGGGGTGGAAGGGATGAACGGAAGGGACGCTAAACGACAATCACCTCATTCACGCGAAGAGCATGCAACTGCAAGGACTACTGCAGGTGAGGGGCCTAGCAGTGTTGTGCATGGTAGTGCGCATGAAAAGGCTCAGGAAGGGTCGTATGGCCCTTGGACTATTGTGACGTAAGAGGAATGTGACAAAACACCAAAAGAGTGGAGGGGCCCTCACTGTACTAGACAATGGTCGGTTAAGAGAGGAGCAAAGGAAGACAGCATATGAAGCAAAATTTAAGTTTGACGTGGGGAAACAAATTTCAGCTGATGGGCCAAGTAGGGAGGCTAAGAGAAAGAACGCATTCTCTAAAAGTAGTTTGGAGGCCCAAATTGTGAGCTTTATTCAAAGTGTGAAGCAGGGAAATTTTTAGCAGGCCCAAGATGCATCTTTTAGGAATCAAGTGACCACAGGGATATTGCAAGTGGAACCATGGGCTGAGAGAGAAGGAAACAAGCACCAACAAAAAAATAATGTTTCAGTCAAGGGCAAAAAGGCAATTGCACGTGCAAGGGTATCACTAGAAGCTTCAATTAGTGCCGAAAAGGATAAGGCCATTTCTCCTTTATCTCAAAAGAATTTCAACATCCAGAAACTTCATTCCTTGAATATTCCAAAAAGTGGAGTTCAGACAAGTAATGTTCAACCAAGCAGAGATGGGGAATCAAAGCAAAGTGGTGAAGGAAGCTCAAGCTCGAGAGTCCTTGCTGAATTTCAGTTTGCAAGTGTGTCTTGGGAAGAGATGGGTTGTAATCATGGAAGAGATCGTGGTGCTAGTGGAGAGTCTTGCAAACTCAGTTCAGGTGATGGGTTGGTTCAACAACAAGTGTTGGAAGGCGTGGGAAATACAGGTCTTCCATCCAATTGTGGTGTTCAATCTTCATGGGTTGGCACAGGGAATGGAGATGGGAGTGATGTAGCACAGCATAACGTTGTGTCCAGGAGAAGGCCAAATGAAGGAGATGCAGAAGTGGATCGGATGGAGTTGGAGGGAGGAGGAGAAATCCCTACCGCGGTTTGATGTATGTTCTAATCATAAACTTTGTTTCCTAATGAATATCATAATATGGAATTGTAGGGGTGTTCTGAAGCCCACATTTCATAATCATGTTAGGGAGTTGGTGTGTAACCATGATTCGGTGATTTTAGTTCTAATGGAAACCAAAATTGGGGGTGAAAAGGCTAGAGAGATATCAAGTAGGCTTCCTTTTGATGGGGTAGCTCATACAAATACCATCGGTTACGCAAGTGGCCTTTGGATGCTGTGGAAATCTAACAGGGTGGAGGTCTCTACTTTAGCTAGTACTGAGC
The DNA here is from genome assembly GCF_002906115.3 of Quercus suber. Lineage (NCBI taxonomy): Eukaryota > Viridiplantae > Streptophyta > Magnoliopsida > Fagales > Fagaceae > Quercus > Quercus suber. The sequence goes on from NW_027069619.1 coordinate 591,611, forward strand.
AAGAAATTCATGCCATTGTTAAGGTAATGAATTCTAATTCTAGCTGGTTATTTACTGCAATTTATGCTAGTCCGAGGACTGCCGAAAGGCACATATTGTGGGATAATTTAAATAAAGTTACGAAACTTCATAATATGCCTTAGGTAGTAACAGGTGATTTCAATGAACCTCTTTTAGATGAGGACAAATATGGTGGTAGGGCAATCAGTGTAAATAGATCTCTATTATTCAAAGAATGTCTAGATAATTGTGGCATGATTGATATTGGTTTTTCTAGTCCTCGTTTTACTTGGACTAACAAAAGGGAAGTGCAAGCCCTTATTCAAGAAAGGATTGACAGGTTCTTTGTCAATGCAAGTTGGTGCCTTTTATACCCGAATGCTAAGGTGGTTCAACTGACAAGATGCAATTCAGATCATTGCCTGGTAATGCTTGATATGCTTCCAACGAGGCACATGGGGAGAAAGAGACTTTTTAAGTTTCAAACTTGCTAGCTGACAGATCCTACTTTCCCTAAGGTTGTGTCTCAAGCGTGGAGAATGTCTAATGAGCTTGAGGAGGCCATAGATAACTTTACAAAGAAGGCTTCAGCTTGGAATAAATTACATTTTGGAAACATCTTCTCCAAGAAGAAGAATATAATGGCTAGATTGAATGGCATACAAAGGGCAATTTCTATCAAGCCCTCAACGTTCCTTCTCAATCTTGAAAAACAGTTGCTGGAGGAGCTTGATATGATTCTGAGGCAAGAATAGAAATTTTGGGCTTTGAAATCCCGGGTTAATTGGCTTATTCAAGGTGATCGCAATACCGCCTTCTACCATGTCTCCACTCTGGTTAGAAGGAAATGGAATAAGATTTTAGCAATCAAAGATGCAATGGGGGAATGGCTGTATAAAGAAAATAAAATCAAAGAGTTTATTCGGGATGGGTTTAGCAAAGTTTATACAACCTCTCTTCCTAGTGCCTCTAGAGCATATCCTTCAATTTCTCAATGGCAAGTCAGGTTATCGGAGGATGAAATGAGGAGCATTAGTGGGGTTGTGACAGAGGAAGAGATAAAAGCAAGCTTATGGTCTCTAAAAGCTTTCAAAGCTCCAGGTCCAGATGGGCTGCATGCTAGGTTCTTTCAAAGATTTTGGTTGGTTGTTGGTAACTCAGTCATGGAAGAGATGAAGAGGGTCTTTGTAGAAAGGAAAGTTCCAAGCTATTTGAATAAGACTCATATTGCTCTTATTCCTAAAATCCAAGGCCCTGAGACTTTGGGTAACTATAGGCCCATAAGCTTATACAACACAGTCTATAAGATTATCACAAAGATTATAGTTAATAAATTGAGACCGTATTTGGATAAGCTCATATCTCTACACCAGGCAGCCTTTATTCCAGGGAGGAAAGGGATGGACAATGTAATTATAGCCCAAGAAGTCATTCACTCTATTAGCAAGAAAAAAGGAAGAGTGGGTTATATGGCTTTGAAGATTGATTTCGAGAAAGCTTATGACAAGCTTGAATGGAGTTTCATCAAGGATATGCTTTTTAGAAATAATCTTCTGGTGGATCTTATTGAAATTATTATGAGTTGTATTTCAACGGTCACAACATCTATTATGGTTAATGGAGATACCTTAGAGCCGATATACCCCTCAAGGGGAATAAGGCAAGGAGATTCGCTATCTCCATACTTGTTTATTATGTGTAGGGACTATCTTGGGTAGCTCATTGAGGAGAAATGTATGAGGAAGGTATGGTAGCCAGTTAAGGCCTCTCAGAGTGGACCGGCTTTCTCCCATCTATTCTTTATAGATGATCTTGTTCTCTTTGCCAAAGCGGATTATGTCAATTGTTCAGCCATTAAGGATGCGCTTGATGAGTTTTGTTGCTTATCAGGCCAAACAATCAGTGAAGCGAAATCAAGGGTTTACTTCTCACCAAATGCTGATAAGGACACTAAAGAATCACTTTGTGACATCCTTGGATTTGCATCCACTCCGAATCTTGGTAAATATTTAGGGATCCCTATTAAACACTCAGGCGCCTCCTCCCAAGACTATAATTTCATTTTGGAAAGGGTTAAGCAAAAGCTTGCGGGTTGGAAGGCGAATTTGTTGTCTTTGGCTAGCCGGGCTGTACTCATCCGAGCTTCCTTAGCAACTATTCCATCCTATGTGATGCAATGTGCTCATCTACCAAGGAAAATTCTTGATAGTTTAGATCGGGTTAATCAGAATTTCCTTTGGGGTTCCTCGGAGACAATCAAGAAGATCCATTGGATTGGATGGCAAAAGGTGACGAGAACTAAAGATGAAGGTGGTCTTGGGCTTCAAACGGCAAAGGGAAGAAATATTGCCCTTCTTGCAAAGCTGAATTGGCGATTAAACACTGAAAAAGAAGCCCCTTGGGCTAAAGTTTTGAAAACCAAGTATGGCAATAGCAGAAGTGTAAATGCTCCTAATGCTGATAGGCTTCCTTGCTCTCGTGTTTGGGCAGCCATTAAAAAAGGTAGGGAGGTTTTCACCAAAGGAAGTATGTGGATGGTGGGAAGGGATAACAAACTGAATTTTTGGTATGGTAATTGGACAAGGTTGGGTCCGCTCCGGCAGCTCATTCGAGGCCCTCTTCCTAGAGAAGCTCCTAGTTGGGAAGTGAACATAGGGTGGGATTGGAGCCGTATGCCATTTGATTTTCCACTAGAAATTAAGTTGATGCTCCAAGCAACCTCGATGCCATTATTAGGAAGGGGCAATGATAAGATAGCGTGGTTACACAATCCTAGAGGGGACTTTGACTTAAAGAGTTCTTATAAACTTGCCATGGGGTTTGATATGAATGTGGGTTTCGATGCTAGCTGGATTTGGAAGTTGATGACATTGCCACGTATCAAAACCTTCTTATGGCATTGTGCTCATGAGAGCATTGTGGTGAAGACTTGCCTTATGCGAAGGGGAGTGATTAATGATGGTTGCTGCCCCATTTGTCATCAAGAAGTTGAAACAATATTGCATGCTCTAAGGGATTGTGGTTGGGCTAAGAATGTATGGAGGAAGCTGGGAGTGCAGTCTTCAAACCATGAGTTTTGGCTGCCAAATTTGCAGAAGTGGCTGAAGAATAATGTGAAGTCAAGGAACAATCAGGCTGGTGAACATATTCCATGGAAAACGATATTCTCCTTTGTTGTTTGGAATATATGGAAGGCAAGAAATAGGTGTCTCTTTGATAGGAAGAATCCAAACCCGAAGCTAGCCATGGAGATAGTGAATCAAGCGGTGGAGTTTGTGTTTTGCGCTTCATCCCCTAGAGGCCTGACACGCACCATCATTATTAAGAGGGTTAGATGGGAGAAACTGCCGGAAGGATGGGTTAAACTCAATACGGATGGGGCTGCAAAGGGAAATCCAAGCCTGGCGGGTTGTGGTGGAGTGGTGAGGGATAAAAATGGCAAATGGCTTGCTAGATTTTCAAAGCGAATAGGAATATCCACCAGTTTTGTAGCTGAATTATAGGGGCTTAGGGAGGGGCTCATTTTATGTAGTGACTTGAATGCTCATTTTATTGTAGTGGAACTTGATGCCAAAGCTGTTCTGGAGTGCTTTCTCAACCCAAACTACCACAATAATGTTATTTCACCCATTTTGGATGACTGCAGACAACTGATGCGCCGATTTCGTCGAATTCAAGTTAGGCATTGCTATCGCCAAGCCAACCGGTGTGCGGATATGCTAGCCAGAATGAGCACTGACCAGGAGCATGAATTTATTTCCTTTGATTGTCAGCATGTAGACATTAGAAACATTTTAGATGAGGACTCTGTTGGGGTATATGTAAACAGAGCATGCTCTGTAACTGATGGCTTTGTTTAGTTTTTATTGAAGTTCGTTTCCTAACCAAAAAAAAAATGCAAATTAATTGAAAGATGAATGGTTGAGCATTCTGTAATTAGTAAAGATTTTTAGATATCAAATAACAAAGTACATGCCAAGATAATCTTGTTACAGTAGAGTAAAAAACATAGATTTAAAATTGTAGACATGTGTGAGAAACATTTACAAGTATGAAAATAGTGAAGCCAAAGTATCAAATCAGCATAAATTATGAATGCTTAGACCTATTTTTTAACAATTTATGTCTAAAATAAACGGCTTTTCAAAATAAATTATGATATTTCCTAGAGTGTGTGTTGCTTAACGATGATATGATATTCATAAAAGAGACCATGTATGAATAAGTAAATTATCAAACTTTAATGTATATCTCAAATTGAAATAAAGTGCTAACTACAATTAATAATAGATTATAAAATTAATTTTCGAGATTATAAATTTCTTATATGTTTTTATTCTTTGTCAAAAGAGTTATTCAATAAGTCATTTGTAATTTTGTTTTATATTTTGGGATGTTGATATTGTATAGAAATTAAACTTGTGTATTTGCTTTACTTATTTTTGTGTTATTTTGTTTTAGATAGCAATGTTAGGATTTGTATAATTTTAAAATTATTGAATAAATATTAATAAGTTTAACTGAGTTCATTCTTGATATAAGTGGTGAATTCAAAGTAATACATTTTACATTAAGTAATTTATTGCATGACTTTCCAAATGGCAAATATATGTTGTTTTCTTTATTAAAAAATAAATAAATAAAAAAATTCATGTGAAAAATATGGGTCAACCCGACCCTACCCGCAACCCGATTGACCCAAACCTGTTTTTAACCCACTTAAAATAACCTCCTTTTTTTACCCGCAACCCGTTTGACCCGCAACCCAATTGACCCGCCCGTTTTGCCATGTCTAATTATGATGAGCTCAAGAGAATACATATGGCCAATCTTAATTAAGTTGTTGAGGATCCATAGTCAACCTCAAAATTTTAGGGCTAAGGCTTTGTGTTTTTGTTGTTGTATATTATAATGAGCTCTTTGTTCCTGTCCCTCCACATATGATTTATATAAGCATTCCAGGCTAATCTGAGAACAAGAACATGCAAAGTTTTCCACTCAGATGAGATTAACCCTGCTAAACACATCCAGTAACTGTCAGAATGAACTCTATTAATATTAATTTTCATGAAAATAAGGAAACCTTGTCTAGCTATATGTCCTTGACATGCACCTACATTTCCAATGCTCAGCACACCTGCACTTCCATAGCTACATGACACATGTAGCTATCAGTAATAAAATGACAAGTATTCTATATTTACAAATAATTATTTTCTTGTATGCAATAGAGACTTTGAAGAACAAAGCGAAAACAGAAGCTGGATTCTTCAGTAGGACTTGTTACTCCACTTGCCAAAGCTGGATTCTTCAGTAGAATTTCATTTTCGTGGTTGAATCCATTGATGAAAAAGGGTAGGCAGAAAACTCTTGAGGATGCAGATATACCCAAGCTGTGTGAGGGAGATCAAGCAGAAAATTGTTATTATTTGTTCGTGGAGCAAATGAATAAGCAGAAAAGAGCAGAACCAACATCCCAAACATCAATCCTACAGGCAATAATTTTAATCCATTGGAAAGAAATGTTCTTATCTGGGTGCTTTGCTTTGTTATATATTCTCACACTGTCTAGTGGTCCAGTACTTCTAAATGCCTTCATACTGGCTTATGAGGGAAAAGGAAAATTCAAGTACGAAGGATATGTATTGGCAATAGCCTTTTTCTTTTCAAAGTGCATACAATCCATGTCACAAAGGCAGTGGTTCTTCCGAAGCAGGCTTGTTGGACTGAAAGTGAGGTCATTGCTCTTAGCAGCCATTTATAATAAACAACTGAGATTATCCAATTCTGCCAAGTTAATGCACTCAGGTGCTGAGATAATGAACTATGTTACAGTAGATGCTTATAGAATTGGAGAATTTCCATTTTGGTTCCATCAGACATGGACAACAAGCCTCCAGCTATGTATTACAATACTAATTCTTTTTCGTGCGGTGGGGCTAGCAACAATTGCAGCACTGGTGGTGATAATTCTCATCGTGCTTTGCAATATTCCACTTGCAAAGTTACAACATAAGTTTCAGTCTAAGCTAACAGTGGCACAAGATGAGAGACTGAAGGCTAGTTCTGAGGCTCTAGTAAACATGAAGGTTTAGAAATTGTATGCTTGGCAAACCCATTTCAAGAAAGTCATAGAAAATTTGAGGAAGATGGAGTACAAATGGTTATCTAAAGTGCAATCAGAGAAAACATATCATAGCATTCTCTTTTGGTCAACTCCTGTTTTGATCTCTTTTGCAACATTTGGAGCATGTTACTTCCTTGGAATTCCTCTGCATGCAAATAACGTTTTCACCTTTGTAGCAACCTTTCGCCTTGTTCAGGATCCAATTAGAACTGTTCCTGATGTCATAGGGGTTGTCATTCAAGCCAAGGTTGCATTTGCACGTTTCCTTGAAGCACCAAAGCTGCAGAATGCACATGTTCAGAACAATTCCAACATGGAGAATGTGAATCACTCCATTTTTATCAACTCAGCCGAATTCTCATGGGAAGAGACTTCATTGAAGCCCACTCTGAGAAACATAAATTTGGAGGTTAGACCTGGTGAAAAGGTAGCCATATGTGGAGAAGTTGGTTCAGGCAAGTCAACGCTTCTAGCAGCAATTCTCGGAGAAGTTCCAAAAATTCAGGGAACCGTAAGTGACTACTACTCTTTTTATCTTATACTTTCTTTTCAAGCTCAAAATACAACTCTACTTCTGCCTGAACTGTCTCTTATCATATGTAGTCCAAGACTTCAATTCCCAGCCATAGCTATGCATCCATATGACATAAATGTAGTGCTCATCTGAAATGAGAAAAGATTCAAGCATTCTAACTAAGCAATTCGGTTCATTTATTGAAATTACAGATAAAAGTCTGTGGGAATATTTCTTATGTTTCTCAAACAGCATGGATACAAAGTGGGACAATACAGGAGAATATTTTATTTGGGTCTGCTATGGATAGTGACAGATACAGAGAAGCACTAGAGAGGTGTTCATTGGTTAAGGACCTTGAGTTGCTTCCCTTTGGTGATCTCACTGTAATAGGGGAGAGAGGTATTAAAGTGGTCAGAAGCAACGCATTCAACTTGCCCATGCTCTCTATCAGGATGCTGATGTATTTCTTTTAGATGATCCATTCAGTGCTTTGAATTCACGGACTGCAACAAGCATATTTAATGTAATTTTGTTTGCAAAACTCCTTCCATATCTTTGTTATTTTCTTTAATATTTATTTTGGTTCAATTACTAACTTCATGTGTGATATCACTTAACTTGTGACAGGAATATGTTATAGGAGCACTTTCCAGGAAGACAGTCTTACTAGTGACTCATCAAGTAGACTTCCTGCCTGCATTTAATTCTGTTTTGGTTAGTATACCTAATTTCATATTAAAGTACACAGAGAGCTGAGCTGAGTTATCGTGTGTTTTTTTTTTTTTTTTAAAGCAACAGCAACTATGTTTGAGGTATCTAAAGGCCACTTTGTCAGTATCTATTATTAAAAATCTTCAAATACCGGCTGAAGAATTTAAATTTGTTATTGTTTGAATAATGGTCAAATGATTAAATTCTCAATTTCCTAACAACTTAAACTTTTTGGGGCAAATGGTAGTTTATCAAGGCATAGGTAGGCTTGATTTTGAACCTGGTCTCATAGTAGTTTATCAGTTACCATTGTTCTATTATTTTCTCGATCTCCCCATCACTCATCACGATTTGGTTGAACTCCAATCATCTTTAGTTATGTCAAGAATTATGCACTACAAGAGCCACTTAGCCGGCAGACCATATCGATCTATACCTTTTATGTAATTCGGTATAGATATTATCATTAGTTAGAATTTGTTGGCTCCACATAATGATTTGGTGTGAGATTTATTATTTGGACAGTTGATGTCAAATGGGGAAATCTTACAAGAAGCTCCTTATCATCAGTTTTTGGCCTCAAGCAAACTATTTCAGGACCTTGTTATTGCACACAAAGAGACAGCGGGTTCTGAAAGGCTTGCAGTTGTTAGTTCTGCCCATAAACAAGGAACATCTTCCAGAGAGATTAAAAACACTAATGTTGAGAAGCAATTAAAAGCATGTAAAGGTGAACAATTGATTAAGCAAGAAGAGAGAGAAATAGGAGATACTGGCCTTAAAGCTTACAAGCAATATCTAGATCAAAACAAAGGGTTTTTGCTCTTCTTCATAGCCAGTCTCTCTCACCTAATATTTGTGGTTTCTCAGATATTACAGAACTCATGGATAGCTGCTAACGTTGATAATGCTCATGTTAGCACATTGAGATTGGTCGTGGATTATATGCTGATTGGATTAGCCTCAACACTTTTTATATCCTGTAGATCCATTTCTATACTTGCTTTGGGTCTTAAATCTTCGAAATCATTGTTTTCGCAGCTATTAGTCTCCCTTTTTCATGCATTCGTGTCCTTCTATGATTCCACACCTCTAGGAAGGATACATAGTCGGGTAAGCATCGCAAACATACAATGTTAATGTCCCTATCATTTGATTGCTAAAACTCATTTTTCCAAATTTGTCCTTGTTTTATGTGCAGGTGTCTTCTGATCTGAGTATCATAGATCTTGATGTCCCATTTAGCCTTAAGTTCTATGTTTCGTCTGCCATTAATGGATATTCTGCTCTTGTAGTACTTGCTGTTGTGACCTGGCAGGTCTTGTTTGTCGCAATACCATTTGTTTATGTTACAATCTGGAACCAGGGACGGAGCTGTAGTTGGACGTGGGGGGCAATTCCCCCCTCCCCAAATTTCCTCTAAGTCCTGGCTCCGTCCCTGTCTGGAACCATCATCCTTGGCTGCATGAAACTGTAAGACATAAGTACATGAAGTGAGATTTATTACAATGCATATAAACAAACTCTGGATGTTGGAATTGCTTTGCATCAATAAGAATTTAAAATCTAGAATGAAATCATCGAAGTAATATGAGAAAATCTTGATGAAATATATGCCACCAAATAATGAAACTTAGTATTATAGTAACCGATTCATGTGTTTTGGATAAGAGTATAGAACTTCTAAGCTAGTTTCATTCTTGGACCCAACATTTCTTATGGTATGTAGTGAAAAGGTTTAAGAATTAGATGAAAATGTTCACCTGATTGGATTAATTGTGCTGAGTAGCAATTGTCCTTTCTTGCACTCTTCAAGGAGGGAAAAAAAAAAAAAAAAAAATTGTTGTTGTTGTTGTTGTTGTTGTTGTTGTTGTTGTTGTTGTTGTTGTTGTTTGGGGAGGTAGGGGGTGGCTTCTTTCAAAACAAGTGAAACGTCATTGAGTTCTCTTTTGTTTTAGTAAGTATATTTAATTGCCTTTTACATTATTAGAGATATTACTATGCCTCTGCAAAAGAGTTGATGCGGATCAATGGAACAACAAAATCATTAGTAGCGAATCATCTAGCAGAGTCTGCAGCAGGAGTCATCACAATAAGGGTTTTTAAGAAAGAAGACCAGTTCTTCAAAAAGAATCTTGACCTCATTGACACAAATGCTAGTCCTTTTTTCCACAGTTTCTCTGCAAATGAGTGGTTGATTCAATGGATAGAAATGGTCAGTTCAACAATTTTTACCTCTACTGCACTTTGCATGGTTTTGCTTCCTCCCCGGACTTTTATGGCATGTTTGGATGTTTAAAAAATGAGGGAGAGTAGAGTAGAGAGAGGGAGAGTAATGCAATTACCTTATTTGGAAGTTTTTTAAAGGATAAGGGGGAGGGGTTTGGAGGAGTTTGGAGGGATTTGGACTCCCTCTAGCCTCCTAATTTTAATTCCCCCAAATTGGAGAGATTTGGAGGGGGAGTAGAGTACATAAACTATTGACCAAGTAAATTACCTAATTTACCCTTATTATATCAACAAAATTACACAAGGGGAAGGGCTAATTAATTCCTTCCCCCTTACTAATTTTAAAAACATCCAAATAAGGTGGAGGTGAATCATTCTCCTCTACTCTCCTCCCCACTACTCTCCTTCCCTCTACTCCCCTCTACTCTCCTCCCTCTCTAAACTTCCAAACAAGCCATTAGCTCTGGTCAGTATACCTTATATTTATTGGAAGTATGACCCTTGCAATCATACGGTTATTTTTACAAATGACCATATGAATTTTCAACTACAGGATTCATCGGAATGGCACTTTCTTATGGTCTTTCCTTAAATATGATATTTGTCCGTACAGCTCAAAAGCGGTGCACTTTAGAAAATAACATGATTTGTGTAGAAAGGCTAAACCAATACATGCATATTCCCATTGAAGCAGCTGAAGTAATAGAAGGGAACCGGCTCGCAACTAATTGGCCGGCTGTGGGTAAAGTGGAGATACAAGATTTGCAGGTAAACGATAATTCCTTTAATGTTAAATTTGAGGAAGGTTTCTGTACATACTGAGAAAATTTATTTGAAACAGGTCAGATATAGTCCCAATGCACCACTTGTTCTTCGCGGGATTAGCTGCACTTTTGAAGGAGGGCACAAGATTGGTATTGTTGGCCGAACTGGCAGTGGGAAGACAACCCTTATAAGTGCTCTTTTTCGTCTTGTGGAGCCAATAGGGGGGAAGATTATTGTCGATGGCATTGACATCTCTACAATTGGACTTCATGATCTGAGGTCACGTTTTGGAATATATAATACCTCAAGATCCTACTCTTTTTAATGGGACTGTGAGATACAATTTGGATCCCTTGTCTCAACATTTTGACCAAGAGATATGGGAGGTATTACTTTGGTCCTTTTCCACTTCTGATTGCTTTAACATCAGAACAATTTATTGGATCTTCCATTTGGTGAACAATGCTTATAAAGAACTATACTTTTTTTATTTATTCATTTCTACATGGATTGCAAATATGCCCTAATTGATAATTTTCCATTTGTAGGTTCTTGGGAAGTGCCAGATACAAGAGTCTCTTCAAGAGAAAGGAAATGGCCTAGACTCCTTAGGTAACATATCAATATTTTTTAATATGCAGAATGTTCTGTGTTTTTAGATTTTGATCTTTATCAACAAAGGACTTGCATAGCAGTTGTGGAATACGGGTCAAATTGGAGCATGGGGCAGCGGTAACTTTTCTGTTTAGGGCGAGCACTTTTGAGGAGATGTAAGATATTGGTGATCGATGAAGCAACTGCATCAATTGATAATGCAACTGATATGATTCTTCAGAAAACCATTCGTACTGAATTTGCAGATGGTACCGTGATCACTGTGGCTCACAGGATACCTACAGAGATGGATTGCACGATGGTTCTCGCTATTAGTGATGGTGAGTCACATATATTACTTCAACCCTTTTCTATAGAATATTCCGTGTGTTTTTGCACCAAATCGTCTATTTTTCTGTGGATGCCTTTCATTATGTTAATGTTAGCTAATTTCTAAAGTTTTTAATCCAAAATTTTCAACTAAGGTGTTTTTTTAGACGTAATCATTAGCTAGATCTGACTTCACAACGTTTACAGAATAGATAAGGCAATTCACTTTTGACTTCACAATATGCAGATGAGTCATGTTGTACTTGTCCATTTCTTTTGACAATGTGTGTCAACTGTATATGCAGTATGCATTTTATAGAAGGATCTGAAGTTCATACTACATAGCATATACAATTAAGTAACAAAAACCCAAATATAAAACTGTGATATTTAATAGAGATGCATGAAGCAATAAATTTGGCATATTGTTCAATGTTCAGAAGGAAATGTATCTATTCTATTTCAGGAAAACTAATGGAGTATGATGAACCAATGAAGTTAATGAAGACAGAAGGTTCCCTGTTTGGGCAACCTGTCAAGAAAGGTACCAAGCCAGAGCCACAAAAGGTTACGTTGTTAGGTTCAATGTGATTATGCAGTCTGAAATGAGGAGAAAATAAGTATATTTAACGTCTGTTTAGGATCCGCTTATTTTGTTAAAATTGAAAATTTTTTGCTGAAAGTACTGTAGATAAAGGTAAAAGTTAGCTAAAATAGTATAGTGAGACCCATGAATAGTACCAAAAAATATAGTAGAACCCATGAATAGTAGCAAAAATAAGCTGAATAGTAAAATAAATTGGCAAAATTAATTATGCCAAACGGACACTTAGTATTTATAACAGTACAATATCAATGGGGCCAGAGAGAAGAAAAAGAGAATTGGAATGCCATGTTCTGGGTTGCATAATGTATTGAGACATATTTGAGTAGCACAAATCCTTTTCTCCAAAATTCAATGGATTCCATTAAAACTTTAAGGAGCTCCACTTTTATAAACTACAATCTCCACCGTTTATTAAAGTGGGATTATTCATGTATTCACTTGTTTCCCTGACTGCAACAATGCTTTGGGGTTGAACCTTAACAATGGCTTTTGCCGTGTCCAAAGTCTCAACAGATTGATGACAATGTCTGAAACTACTATTCCATTCAAAATTAAAGGCTAATAATATTAGCAGTAGTTTCACTCTAGCTGAAATTGAAAACTTTTTGCTAAAAATGTTGTAGATAAAGCTAAAAGGGAGCTAAAATAATACAGTGGAGCCCATAAATAGTAACAAAAATAAGTTGAATAGTAAAAAAAACTAGTTTTTTAAGCTAATGGCAAACACAAATGGTATATGTTAGGTTCTAAGACTTTAGGAAATAATGTATTAGAACTTCAATTTGTATATGTTGGCAAACCATGATCAAAACATTTAGTCTAGGTTTAGACTTGCTCAAAGTTTGGTTTAAATTAAGTTTGGAATCAAGTAATTGCAGGAAATTACTATTCAAATTCTACAAGGCTCGATCGAATGAAAATTAGATTTGATCGATCGAAAGTCGCAGATCAGCAAAAATCAGCAAACGTAAAAATGTCATAACTTATTCGTTTAAAGCCCAAATCGCGATCTGTTTTTCCCAGTATTTAAAGGACATTATAAGCTAACCCTAGGTAGGATTTTCATGGCTTTTTAAAGAGATTAGAGTGCATCTTGTGCCTCTTTTGTAGATCCAGGGTTTTGTACCTAAAAGCTCTCTAGAGTCTTTAATGTGTTGTGTGTTGAATCTCTTATGAGATTTAGAAGTGTTTACCTTCATACACACTCAGGGTTATTAAGATCAAGATTCATATCAAAAACTTTGTGATCACTTTAGTTGCTGCATAAAGAACTTAAAGAAGATCTGAAACCTTTGAGTGGAGTCTCAAAGTCACAAGTAGGAGAACTTGTGGTTGCAGTGAATCAAAAAAAGAAGTAGTCTGTGGTATATGTTAGGTTCTAAGACTTTAGGAACTAATGTATTAGAACTTCAATTTGTATATGTTGGCAAACCATGATCAAAACATTTAGTCTAGGTTTAGACTTGCTCAAAGTCTGGTTTAAATTAAGTTTGGAATCAAGTAATTGCAGGAAATCACTATTCAAATTCTACAAGGCTCGATCAATTGAAAATTAGATTTGATCGATCGAAAGTCGCAGATCAGCAAAAATCAGCAAACGTAAAAATGTCATAACTTATTCGTTTAAAGCCCAAAACGCGATCTATTTTTCCCAGTATTTAAAGGACATTATAAGCTAACCCTAGGTAGGGTTTTCATGGCTTTTTAGAGAGATTAGAGTGCATCTTGTGCCTCTTTTGTAGATTCAGGGTTTTGTACTTAAAAGCTCTCTAAAGTCTTTAATGTGTTGTGTGTTGAATCTCTTATGATTTAGAAGTGTTTACCTTCATACACACTCAGGGTTATCAAGATCAAGATTCATATCAAGAACTTTGTGATCACTTTAGTTGCTGCATAAAGAACTTAAAGAAGATCTGAAACCTTTGAGTGGAGTCTCAAAGTCACAAGTAGGAGAACTTGTGGTTGCAGTGGATCAAAAAAAGTAGTATGTGGTATATGTTAGGTTCTAAGACTTTAGGAACTAATGTATTAGAACTTCAATTTGTATATGTTGGCAAACCATGATCAAAACATTTAGTCTAGGTTTAGACTTGCTCAAAGTTTGGTTTAAATTAAGTTTGTAATCAAGTAATTGCAGGAAATTACTATTCAAATTCTACAAGGCTCAATCGATTGAAAATTAGATTTGATTGATCGAAAGTCGTAGATCAGCAAAAATCAGCAAACGTAAAAATGTCATAACTTATTCGTTTAAAGCCCAAATCGCGATCTGTTTTTCCCAGTATTTAAAGGACATCATAAGCTAACCCTAGGTAGGGTTTTCATGGCTTTTTAGAGAGATTAGAGTGCATCTTGTGCCTCTTTTGTAGATTCAGGGTTTTGTACCTAAAAGCTCTCTAAAGTCTTTAATGTGTTGTGTGTTGAATCTCTTATGAGATTTAGAAGTGTTTACCTTCATACACACTCAGGGTTATCAAGATCAAGATTCATATCAAGAACTTTATGATCACTTTAGTTGCTGCATAAAGAACTTAAAGAAGATCTGAAACCTTTGAGTGAAGTCTCAAAGTCACAAGTAGGAGAACTTGTGGTTGCAGTGGATCAAAAAAAGAATTAGTCTGTGGTATATGTTAGGTTCTAAGACTTTAGAAACTAATGTATTAGAACTTCAATTTGTATATGTTGGCAAACCATGATTAAAACATTTAGTCTAAGTTTAGACTTGCTCAAAGTTTGGTATAAATTAAGTTTGGAATCGAGTAATTACAGGATGAATGTTCGAATAGCGTTAAAAATACTATGAACGTTTAGACCCCCAATTACAAATTACCAATTCAAGCTTATTATCAAACAATAAATATGCGGAACATGAACATAAGCTAATGACAGAATTGATAAACAATCTAAACCAAATAAAATCACATCTACAGCTGAAATTAAATGGCAAAGATTAAGGGAAGAGAGATGCAAACACAAGGACAACACAACGATATGTTATCGAAGAGGAAACCAAAGCCCTCGGCGTAAAACCTCTCTGCCGCCCTCCAAGCGGTCAATAATCCACTAGAAAATGTAGTTGGAATACATGAACAGTAATAGACCCTTCAAACCTAATCTACCCAGGTACCTAAATCCTCCAAACTTCTTGCTCCAACAATGTTGCGCCAAACCTTTTTTTTCTCTAGTTTACCGTATTCCGCTATAGCCCATAGTATCAACCAATAACTATTGGTCCCTTCCAAACTGCTTCCCTTAGCACCAAAAGACCTTCTCATAGATGTGGGTATGGTGAGAAAATGATTTGATCAAGAACCTCTCAAGAATGTATCAATGGAGAGGAAGAGAGTAGAGGAATTTGAAGAGTCTCTAAGTGAAGATTAGGGATGGGTCAATCTTGTTTTTCTTTATGATTTCTCTCTCAAAATTCTCTCTGGAAGCTCTCTACATTTCGTAGGTATAAGGGTCTATATATAGTGGGGTGAGAAATGAATGCGAAGAGTCAGTTTTTCCCAAACAGAGCTAGTTGGTGGCTTGACCTCGCGACTTGACTAATTCGCGAGATCAAGCCACGAGATAACAGAATGGCCAGGCTGGATTTTTGTCTTGTAGTGCACTAACTGGCGTGACTGTTCATCTTCTCGCACGCTTCACTCGTGTGCTGCATTTTGGCGGCTTACCAGTCGCGAGTCACCCGCGAATCCCTGCTTCTTTGCACAATCTTGAACATTTTTTCACACTTTTTCACACTCTACCTTTACATGAATCCCACCTAAATACAGGGTTACTAAGTGCTGAATTACAAGCAAATTGGCACGGAATAAAGCCAACAAGATGGTTGATAAAATTCAACCTTACACAAGAAATTACTATTCAATTTTTGTAAGGATCGATCGATCGAAAATTAGATTTGATTGATCGAAAGTCGTAGATCAGCAAACATAAAAAGGCCATAACTTATTCGTTTGAAGCTCAAATCGCGATTTGTTTTTCCCAGTATTTAAAGGACATCATAAGCTAACCCTAAGTAGGGTTTTCAAGGCTTTTCAGAGATATTAGAGTGCATCTTGTGCCTCTTTTGTAAATCTAGAGTTTTGTACCTAAAAACTCTCTAAAGTCTTTGATGTGTTGTGTGTTGAATCTCTTATGAGATCTAGAGGTGTTTACCTTCATACACACTTAGGGTTATCAAGATCAAGATTCATGTCAAGAACTTGACGATCGCTTTAGTTGCTGTATAACAAACTTAAAGAATATCTGAAACCTTTGAGTGGAGTCTCAAAGTCACAAGTAGGAGAACTTGTAGTTGCAATGGATCAAAAAAAAAAGTAGTCCGTAGACTCGGAACTGTCACGTGATTGTGGTAGTAAGTTTTCTACTTGAAGTAGCAATAGGATGTTAGTTGTCTAAGTTCTATTGTAAAAACTTCAATTCTTTCATAGTGGATCTGTTTTACCTCGAGGATAGCTAAATTTAATCCTCCCCAAGTTTTTTTACAAATTTGGTTTTCCTAGGTTATCATATCGTGTGTTCTTTATATTTCCGCATTATTTATATGATATGATTGTTTTGTTTTGACCTAGATTTGAATAATAAACCTTAGTATTCACTTGGTTAATTAATTAGGTTAAAAAATCTAGTTTACAGGAATCTAAAAACGTACAATAGACAAGAATATGTGATCCATACTCACATAATCCACAAATAAAGTTCTTTGTTATACTTGAATAATGTGATTTTGTGCTAAAAGATATGTAGCACTCTTTCCTTCTATAACTTGTACCCCATTTTTTTGCCAAACTAAGTGTAGATAAATTTTTCTTAAACCACTTACAGTTTTTCAGAATGACATGTAGCCTTTTTTTTTTTTTAATCGCTTGTAGCACACTTTCCATGACTTCAGCATTTTTCATTGAACAACTTGCAGATAATGATGACTGATGAGGTTAAAGGACTTCCATCTTGTAGCCAGGTTTTAAAAATGCAGTAACGGATTTGAAATGCAGTAACGCATATTATAGATATTGTGGTTGTCAAATTTTGCCAAACTCATATTTGGTAGGAATTACTGTAGATTATCAAATAACAGCCCCTTATTGGCAAGTATCCATTGGTTATGCTTCTTGTGTGTTTGGATTAGCTTTTCGCTGAAAGTTTATTTACTTATTTATTGAAAGTTGACATACGTTATAGGTGTACCTATAATATTTTTTAGAAGTTGTACTAAGCAAATAAGCTCAAAAATTTTCAGTATGATATCAATACCACTTATCAATATTGGAAAATATCCCAAAGATCCAATAGCCAATATGTAATTCTTTTTTTTATAATTTAATAATTTACAATAAGAGAGGGGAGATTTGAACTAAGAATGTCTTTATTGAAACATCATATGGATAGGTGTCAATTGAATTAAAAAGCTCTTCGCAATAATACTTGTAGGTTGTAGTATTTTCCACATCATCACTGTTAAATAACTAGTAGTTAATGATAGACTAAGCGATTTTTGTAGCCTTTTTCACATCCCTACCTAGTTTCCTCTTTTTTCACAATCATCATCATTCATCACCACATCATCATCATCATTAATAAGACACTTCTCCAACTAGAAGTTATGTCTCCAATGCAACTCCATCATTTCCTCTCACGCCTTCTTGGAATCCCACCGACACCACTTAGATCTCCTCCAGTAAACCAGGAACAAGTAATCTAACTAAATATTGAATTATATTTAGTTATGATAACGATTCATGCGCTAAGGTTTTAAATAAGTCTAGAGGAACAAAGTTTTACAAACATCATTATCAAAATTATATATTGAGTAAATATTATTTGATGCAGAGTGAGATAAAAAAAAAAATTAAAATGAAAAGGACAGCACAGAGTGGATCATGAAGAATTGGAAGGCCAGGGAAAGCCTGGTGCTTATAAATGTTGTGACCATTGGATTAGAATCAAGAAAATCCAATCAATTTTTTAACCACTCCATAAAAATATTACCAAGCCAATATCTCGAATCAATGAAGAAATGAATCAACCACAAAAAAGAACAGCATGATTGGATTTCTATGAAAACCCTTTTCTTTCAACTTGAGGGAAAAAACGACTAACTTGTTACTTCCAGATAGCTTAACTCTTAAATTTTATTGTAGTCGAATAAGAAATATTAGTCTCAAACCTCTCTTACACCAAAAACTAGTTAATGTTTTGACTTGAAGAAAAAGAATGATCATCAAGGAATGGCAATAGGTTGAAAATCTATCTTACCTGTCAAAGAAAAGAAGAAGAAAAAAAGGGACTAACTCCAAAAAAATTCATTAATTATAAAATCAGTTAATAATATTTGAATTCCACAACAACTACAATCATATCACATTTAAAATAATTGATACATAGGTCATCTGAAATTTTCACTCATTTTGTATCTCATTCTTCTTGTTTTCTTTACTCTCATAAGTCACAAGTCACTCCCTCTTCTTTTTCTTTTTCTTTATCATGTTGCATCCTCACACAGCCGCACTCATGCATTCAGGTGTTGGGAAATGATGATGCTGAAAATATCACCAGTGAGCCGCACGTACTCGCACGCCCAAAATGCAACCTACACAACACAAGAAAGGGAAAAGACCTAAGCAGAGAGCACCGGTGTGGTGCCGGCCAAATAGTATTTGGCCGGCACCACACCGGTGCTCTACAGAGAGCACCGGTGTGGTGCCGGCCAAATAGTATTTGGCCGGCACCACACCGGTGCTCTCTGCTTAGGTCTTTTCCCTTTCTTGTGTTGTGTAGGTTGCATTTTGGGCGTGCGAGTACGTGCGGCTCACTGGTGATATTTTCGGCATCATCAGTTGGCGCCGTCTGTGGGGAAGAAGTAATTAAGCCATACTACCGTTTTCCGAACTAAAGGGTTGCATGGTACTCACTTGCTCGATGGCGACTACTAACGACGTTCAAGGAGAGGAACCACCCACGACTGCCCTCGAGAGACAAGTTCGAACTCTCGGTGCCGCCGTGGAGCGTCTCACCAAACAAAACCACGACTTAGAAAAACAGCTGCGCCAGAAGAATGCAACACTGAATGACCAACAAGAAGATCAGGAAGGGACCAGCGCTCCAAAGAAAAATCAAGAGAAACTTGAAGGCAGCCACGCCCCAAGCAAGTCGAAGAGGCAGAACTTGAGCATGCCATCCCTCACGGATGCGACTCCACCACATATTATTGCAGAGATGCAGGCAATGAGGGAACATATGGAGGTTATGATGAACGCGCTCAAGGGGCGAGTTTCCAGTGATCTTGACAATTTAGTCAACCGCACCGACTCGCCCTTCACTGTGGCCGTGAACTCCTTCCCCTTACCCCACAAATTTCGCATGCAGCATATAGACTGCTATGACGGCGTGAAGGATCTTCTGGACCATCTACAAACCTTCAAGACCCTAATGCACCTTCAGGGGATAGCAGATGAGATCATGTGCAGGGCCTTCCCCACAACACTCAAAGGCCCCGCAAGGGTATGGTTCAGCCGACTGACACCAAACTCCATCAGCACCTTCAAGGAGCTGAGCACTCAGTTCACTACGCACTTCATTGGAGGGCACAGGTACAAGAAGTCCACAGCCTGCCTAATGAGTATTAAGCAACGGGAGGACGAGACGCTGAGAGCCTACATAACGCGCTTTAATAAGGAAGCGCTATCAATAGACGAAGCCGACGACAAAATACTGGTAGCGGCTTTCACGAACGGGCTGCGGAAGGGCAAATTCCTATTCTCTTTATACAAGAACAACCCTAAAACAATGTCGGAAGTACTTTACAGGGCAACCAAATACATGAATGCGGAAGACGCCTTGCAGGCCCGAGAGGAAAAGCCTAGAAAAAGGGAGCGACAAGAAGATGCCCGACAGGACCGAGATCGAAAGGATGACAAACGCTCCAAGCCCCCTGCAGGGAAATTCACGAATTTCACGCATAATTAATTTGTAAATATATTTATAAAATAGTTTATATTTCTAACATTTTTCTTTTAATAAATAATTTGACTTGTTTAAATAAATGAAAGTGCCATTGCCACATAATTGGAGGATTTGGAGAAAAAATCTATTCTTACGGATTTCACTAAAAACTTCTTCTTTAGAAGATTCAAGGAATTATTCCAGAGAGTTCTAGCTTATGTAAATCATCATTATCTATAAGCTCTGTACCTGGCTTTGTAATCCTTACTTTCTAGTAAGCGTTTTGAACACGTAGTCAAGGTTTTAACTTATTTTGTTTCAAATGGGAATCAACTTTTTTCAGAAATCTGAAAGTGACGCTATAAAAAAATGAAATTTTGTTTTCATGCGTCCATTGAGAGAAAAAGACCCAGCTAATATACTTGTCGTTGCATACATCAATGCATGATTTATGTTACCAATATGCCCATGTTCATTTCTAGTAGAGCTTAGTTAAGTTAGGCCACGACAAGGGAGTTGTTGATGTATGGGTAATGGGTGTAACGACCCCGCCCCAACTGTGTAGATATTGTCCGCTTTGGGACCCATACCCCTCACGGTTTTGTTCTTCCCCAGGTTGCGCTAGGGAAAAGGCCTCTACACATTGAAGGGAGATCATTCCTTATAAACACATTTTCATGTGCTTCCCTAGGCGATGTGGGATTCCATGGATTGCAAGACCCCCTTTCGGGTCACTACAATCCACCCCCCTTACGAGCACACGCATCCTCGCGTGTGGGACCCACACTTCCGGCTAGGACATGGCTCTGATACCATCTGTAACGACCCCGCCCCAACTGTGTAGATATTGTCCGCTTTGGGACCCATACCCCTCACGGTTTTGTTCTTCCCCAGGTTGCGCTAGGGAAAAGGCCTCTACACATTGAAGGGAGATCATTCCTTATAAACACATTTTCATGTGCTTCCCTAGGCGATGTGGGATTCCATGGATTGCAAGACCCCCTTTCGGGTCACTACAATAGCGCAACCTGGGGAAGAACAAAACCGTGAGGGGTATGGGTCCCAAAGCGGACAATATCTACACAGTTGGGGCGGGGTCGTTACAGATTATTGTAGTGACCCGAAAGGGGGTCTTGCAATCCATGGAATCCCACATCGCCTAGGGAAGCACATGAAAATGTGTTTATAAGGAATGATCTCCCTTCAATGTGTAGAGGCCTTTTCCCTAGCGCAACATGGGGAAGAACAAAACCGTGAGGGGTATGGGTCCCAAAGCGGACAATATCTACACAATTGGGGCGGGGTCGTTACAGATGGTATCAGAGCCATGCCCTAGCCGGAAGTGTGGGTCCCACACGCGAGGACGCGTGTGCTCGTAAGGGGGGTGGATTGTAGTGACCCGAAAGGGGGTCTTGCAATCCATGGAATCCCACATCGCCTAGGGAAGCACATGAAAATGTGTTTATAAGGAATGATCTCCCTTCAATGTGTAGAGGCCTTTTCCCTAGCGCAACATGGGGAAGAACAAAACCGTGAGGGGTATGGGTCCCAAAGCGGACAATATCTACACAATTGGGGCGGGGTCGTTACAATGGGGACAATGCATGAGTTAGTACTTTCTACTCAGTACACCAGTAGTAATGTCAACTTCAGCGGTGGAGACCAGTTTTTGATTTATGTCAATGTCAACCACGTAGTACTAAAATTTTTAATGTCTATATCAAATAATGTGTACTGTTCTCTCTTATTCTTCTTTCTTCTTTCATATGGTAAAATATGTATCATGTAGCTTTGTTATAGATTATGAGTTGTTGAACATAATTGGGTCAGTTTGGATTGAATTTATTGTTGTTGAAATTGAAAATTGAAAATACTGTAGCAAAATAATTTTTAAATATGTAAATAATACTGTGAGACCCATTTTTTATATTTTTTAGTGCGTAAACAGTGCTGTAAACAATACTAAACAATGTATAAACAGTATTTTTTTTCCTGTACAGTAAAATCATGTGTTTTTAATGTTCAGGGAAAAAAAAAAAAAGGCAAAACGTGGACTCAACTTTCAGCTGAATCCAAACGCCCTCAATGATGAAGGCTCTCTGAAAGGAAGTTTTGCACGGACTCTCTGTATACCATAAACGGCTAGCTAAGAAAAGGAGAAAGCGCCTGCTTTGGTGTATTGAGGTATATATGTCCTTCATAATCATGAACTTTTTCGTTAATTTTCTATATATGTAATCATATACATATCATCTTTCACAAGCAGACAATTCTCAATGGAGGTTCACTTCATGTCCATTCTTTGAACTAGTTTTTATTCTATTAAGGAAGTTTTGTATGTCATCTTGGGTTGTCAGTCCACTTGATCATGTCACTAGCTTCATGATGGGTGCAGATTGTGCATTCTCTCAAGCATGATCAATCACGCGCATCCTTTTTTCTTAGGATAGATTCAGTACAAAAGAGATATGCTTTGACTGTTTTATTGTTATATATTTAAGTCTGTCTTGTATTCAACACAGAGTTTGAAGAGGGAAGATAAAAGAAAAGATTGATCGAGGCTCTGGCTGTTCAGACAATGGTGGCAAAACCTACTGTTCTAGTTTTGATTGTCATCCCTCTTCATGTGTCACTCAAACATTGATAATTTGTTCTGACATTCTGCTAATACTCAAGATCTAATACAATATGGTTCAGAAGTCGTCACCAAGAACAAATCACATTCGTGGCCAATTTCAAGGATTATCAAATTTGCAGATAGTTTCTGCAATCTTCAATGGCTGTCTCGGATTAGTGTATTTATGCTTGGCCTTCTGGATTTTAGAGGAGAATTTGAGGAAAACCCACATAGCTCTGCCTTTGGATCAGTGGTTACTGGTGTTGTTTCAAGGCTTCATATGGCTGTTGGTGGGCTTAGTCGTGAGCCTTAGAGGGAAACAACTTTCAAGAGGGCTGTTGCGACTATTGTCCATTCTTGCCTTCTTGCTTGCTGGGATTGTCTGTGTGTTGTCCCTGGTCACTGCCATTTCCAGCCAAAAAGTTCCAGTAAAGACAGTTCTAGATATTCTGTCCCTTCCAGGAGCAATTTTGTTGCTGTTGTGCTCATATAAGTATATATACGAAGAGAGGGAAAACAGATCGAATGAAGATGACCTCAACACTCCCTTGAATTTTGAGGCCAGTGACATCAGTAAAAGTGGTTCAGGAGTACTTGTTACTCCTTTTGCTGAAGCCAGATTCTTCAGTAAAATCTCATTTTGGTGGTTGAATCCATTGATGAAAAAGGGCAGGGAGAAAACCCTTGAGGATGAAGATATACCCAAGTTACGTGAGGCAGATCGAGCAGAAAATTGTTATTTGCTATTCTTGGAGCAATTGAATAAGCAGAAAAGGGCAGAACCATCATCCCAAACATCAATCCTGTGGGCAATAATTTTATGCCACTGGGAAGAAATTTTCTTGTCTGGTTGCTTTGCTGTGTTAAAGATTGTCACACTGTCTATGGGTCCTCTACTTCTGAACGCCTTCATTTTGGTTGCGGAGGGAAAAGAAAGTTTCAAGTATGAAGGTCACTTATTGGCAATATCATTTTTCTTTTCAAAGTGCATAGAATCCATTTCGCAAAGGCAGTGGTACTTCCGGAGCAGGCTTATTGGCCTAAAAGTGAGGTCATTGCTCTTAGCAGCCATTTATAACAAACAACTAAGATTATCCAACTCTGCGAGGTTGATGCACTCAGGTGGTGAGATAATGAACTATGTCACAGTAGATGCCTACAGGATTGGAGAATTTCCATTTTGGTTCCACCAAACTTGGACAACAATCCTCCAGCTATGTCTTGCATTGCTAATTCTTTTCCACGCAGTGGGGCTAGCAACAATTGCGGCACTGGTAGTGATCATTCTCACCGTGCTTTGCAATGTTCCACTTGGAAAGTTACAGCATAAGTCTCAGTCTAAGCTAATGGTGTCACAGGATGAGAGACTGAAGGCTAGTTCTGAGACTCTAGTGAACATGAAGGTTCTGAAATTGTATGCTTGGGAAACCCATTTCAAGCAAGTCATAGAAAATTTAAGGAAGGTGGAGTTCAAATGGTTATCTGCAGTGCAGTTAGACAAAGCATATCATAGCCTTCTCTTTTGGTCAACCCCTGTTTTGGTCTCATCTGCTACCTTTGTAGCATGTTATTTCCTCGGAGTTCCACTACATGCAAATAATGTTTTCACCTTCGTAGCAACTTTTCGCCTTGTTCAGGATCCTATTGCATCTATTCCTGATGTTATCGGGGTGACAATTCAAGCGAAGGTTGCATTTGCACGGATTGTGAAATTCCTTGAGGCACCAGAGCTGCAGAGTGCACATGTCCAGCAGAACTGCAACATGGAAAGCATGAATCACACCATTTTTATTAACTCAGCCAAATTTTCGTGGGAAGAGAATTCACCGAAGCCTACTCTAAGAAACATAAATTTGGAGGTTAGACCTGGTGAAAAGGTGGCTATATGTGGAGAAGTTGGCTCAGGCAAGTCAACCCTTCTAGCAGCAATTCTCGGAGAAGTTCCAAAGATTCAGGGAACCGTAAGTTACTTCAGCTCTTCTACTTTCTTTCCAAAAATTCAGGTCAAATTTTTGTTTTTTTTTTTTTTTTGTTGTTTTTTTTATGTATGTGAAATTTCATTAAAGGAAAACATCAGAGATAGGTAGTCTCCATAAATTATAAAGATCGCTATTTTGAATAGTCTGTAACATTCTCACTCCAAGCAAGCCATTCAGCAACAAAACTTTGCTCCAAGTCAACTTCTGACCAAACTATTCCATTGTGAATCCTAGCATTCCTATCAAGCCACATATGGTGGATGACAGCACTCCAAGCCAGCTTGCATATAGTTCGCTGAAGCTTTTCACCATTTAGCTTCCTTACAGTGCAGTCCAGTTCATAGCACTGGTCACCAACCTGCCTTCTCATTGGGCACTTGCTTAAAATAACTTCCCAATTTCTTTTAGTGAAGGAACATTTATAAATGGTTTTGAGCTTCAATTTTACTCCTACAAAACACATCACATTCCCCTTGAAAACCCAAGTAGCTGAGCTAGCCTACCTTTGTTAGCCTGTTTTACAGAGCTAACTAGCATACAAAAGCATGCTTAGGAAAGTTTTTGGAAAACCATACCAGCCGTGAGGCACAAATCAGTGAGCTATATTTTAGCACGCATAGGATGATACCCAAATCCACTACCCAAACCCCATTCAATGTAAAAAATTTTCATGGCCATTACAAGGAGTCACATCCCCTTGTATCAACCATTTTTTTCCCTTTGAAATTACCCACCAATCCTCCATTGACCGCAATCAAGTATTTTGCACATCAAACAGGTTTATTATCTTAGCTGAGCAAAACAAAATCCCATTTAATGGAATCATAGGCCTTCAAAATACCAATCTTTATAGCACATCAAACAGGTTTATTGTCCCTATGAATTTCTGACCAAGTCAAAATTTTTAAGACCTGTCTCTTATTATATGCACTCCAACATTTCCCAAGCATACATCCATCGAACATAAATGTAGTGCCCATCTAATATTGGAAAAGGTTAAAGTATTCTAACTGTGTAATCTGATTCATTTATTAAAATTACAGATAAAAGTCTATGGGAAGATATCCTATGTTTCTCAAACAGCATGGATACAAAGTGGGACAATACAGGAGAATATTTTATTTGGGTCTGCTATGGATAGTGACAGATACAGAGAAACACTAGAGAGGTGTTCATTGGTTAAGGACCTTGAGTTGCTTCCATTTGGTGATCTCACTGTAATAGGGGAGAGAGGTATTAATTTGAGTGGTGGTCAGAAGCAACGCGTTCAGCTAGCCCGTGCTCTCTATCAGGATTCTGACATATATCTCTTGGATGATCCATTCAGTGCATTGGATGCACAGACTGCTACAAGCATATTTAATGTAATTGTATTTTCCCAGCACCTTCCACATCTTTGTTATTTTTACTATCTATCTGTGTTCAATTTCTAACTTCAAGTGCAAGCTTACTTAACTGTGACAGGAATATGTTATGGAAGCGCTTTCAACAAAGACGGTCTTACTTGTGACCCATCAAGTTGACTTCCTGCCTGCTTTCAATTCTGTTTTGGTTAGTATACTGAAGTTAATGATAGACTGAAGTACACAGAGCACTTGGTGAGGTTAATGACAGGAATTTAGTCTTTTTCCCCCTAGAACCACTAAAACTATTTTGGAGGTCTCTCAAAGCAACCATGTCTATATTCATTGGGAAAAAGTCCCTAATATCTGTGTAAGATGACAGAATACCTGTTGAAGATTAGGTTACCATGGTTCTCTTTTTTAAATCTCTAGTTATTCCATAACCATGCACTTAAAGATTCACTTAACCTGCACAACATAGCGATCCTTACTTTACTTTTTATGTAAAAGTTTATTGATATTTTCCTTAGTTAGAATTGGTTAGTTCCACACAACAATTTGATGTGATTTTATGGACAGTTGATGTCAAATGGGGAAATCCTACAAGAAGCTCATTATCAGCAGTTGTTGGCCTCAAGCAAGGTATTTCAAGACCTTGTTAATGCACACAAAGAGACGGCAGGTTCTGAAAGGCTTACAGATTTTAGTTCTACCCATAGACAAGGAACATCATCCAGAGAGATTAAGAGCACTTATGTAGAGAAGGAATCAAAAGCATATAAAGGTGATCAATTGATTAAGCAAGAAGAAAGAGAAACAGGAGATATGGGCCTCAAACCTTACATGCAATATCTGAATCAGAACAAAGGGTTCTTGTACTTCTTTATTGCCTGTCTCTCTCAACTTTTATTTGTGGCTGCTCAGATATTGCAGAATTCTTGGATGGCTGCTAACATTGATAATTCTAATGTTAGCACACTTAGATTGGTCTTGGTTTATATGGTGATTGGATTGGCCTCAGTACTGTTTTTATTAGGTAGATCTCTTTCCACAGTTGCTTTGGGTCTTAGATCTTCAGAATCCTTATTTTCAGAGCTATTAGACTCGCTTTTTCATGCACCTATGTCTTTCTACGACTCCACACCTCTGGGAAGGATACTTAGTCGGGTAGGCATAGTGAACGTTTCTAAAATGTCAATGTCCTATTGTTTGATTTCTAAAACTAATGTTTCTATCGTGTGTCCTGTCAATATGCGCAGGTCTCTTATGATCTGAGTATCATAGATCTTGATGTCCCATTCAGCCTTGTCTTTTCTGTTACATCTACCAGCAATGCTTGTTCTACTCTTGTAGTACTAGCCATTGTCACCTGGCAGGTCCTGTTTGTCTCTATACCAATGGTTTATCTTGCAACTAGATTACAGGTATTACTATACAAGGTCCTTTCATGAATAATATTTTCTGGAAGCAGTTCTCTTTCATATGCCATATAAATCAACAATATTTTAGACAATCTGTGACTATTACCCTTGGCTACATGATGCTCCTATAGTATATAAGTACTAAAGTAACAATTTTTCCTTTCCTTGGAAAATGATGATCTAATTGGATCCATTGTATTGACTATAGAGTAGCAATTATCCTCTTTTGCTGTCTACAAGGAACCCTTTTTTACTTTTTATTCAACAAAAATGTTATTGATTTTTCTTTTGTTTTAACAAGTAACAGAAAGTTGCATTTCTTTTTACCAGAGATATTACTTTGCATCTGCAAAAGAATTGATGCGGATAAATGGAACGACCAAGTCCTTTGTAGCAAATCATCTGGCTGAGTCTGCAGCAGGAGCCATGACAATAAGGGCTTTTGATAAGGAACAACAATTCTTCACAAAGAATCTTGGCCTCATAGACACAAATGCTAGTCCTTTTTTCCACAGTTTTTCAGCAAATGAGTGGTCGATTCAATGGATAGAAATAGTAAGTGCGGCTGTTCTTGCCTCCGCATCACTTTGCATGGTTTTGCTTCCTCCCAGTACATTTAGCCCTGGTGAGTATACATTTTTTATTTTTGGAAGAATGACCATTGCAGTCATTTGTCATTCTGGTGACTATATCTATATGTCAGCTTTCTTTTATAGGAAGAAATTTTTGGAAATCAAATTCTTAGAATGAAATTGAACTACTGACCCTCTTATATGATATTTATTTGCAAACGCAGGATTTATTGGGATGGCACTTTCTTATGGTCTTTCCTTAAACATGATGCTTGTCCGTTCAATTCAAAAGCAGTGCAGTGTAGCAAATGACATCATTTCTGTAGAAAGGCTAAATCAATACATGCATATTCCCAGTGAAGCCCCTGAAGTGATAGAAGGGAACCGCCCCCCAACTAATTGGCCAGCCGTGGGTAACGTGGAGATACAAGATTTGCAGGTAAATGATTATTACTTGGCGTTAAATCAAAGGAAGTGTTCTTGTACATACTGAAAAAATTGATATGAAAACAGGTCAGATATAGGCCCAATGCACCACTTATTCTTTGTGGTATAAGTTGCACTTTTGAAGGAGGGCACAAGATTGGTATTGTTGGCCGAACTGGCAGTGGGAAGTCTACTCTCATAGGTGCTCTTTTCCGTCTGGTGGAGCCAGCTGGAGGGAAGATTATAGTCGATGGCATTGAAATCTCTTCAATTGGCCTTCATGACCTAAGGTCACGTTTTGGAATAATACCGCAAGACCCAACTCTTTTTAACGGGACTCTCAGATATAATTTGGACCCCTTATGTCAGCATTCCGACCAAGAAATTTGGGAGGTGATCCTTATTTTTTTTATTTTTTTTTTTTCCTGCCTATGGTTGCTTTGTACTAAATTAATGGATCTAACACTAGTAAAACAATGCTGGTATAAAGTGGTGATTAGTGTTTTAAGGTTGTACATTTCTGCAAGGGTTGCAAATACAGACTAATCTATCAATGTTCATTTTTGAAGGTTCTTGGAAAGTGTCAACTACAAGAGACTGTTCAGAAGAAAGAAGAGGGCCTAGACTCCTTAGGTTAGTTTCCATACTATAAAATGTGACATGTACTGATTTTTTTTTTAAACTATGATGAACATTAACAACTGTGAACCTGCTACTCAGTTGTGGAAGATGGATCTAATTGGAGCATGGGGCAACGGCAATTATTTTGCCTAGGTCGTGCACTTTTGAGGAGAAGTCGGGTATTGGTACTTGATGAAGCAACCGCATCAATTGATAATGCTACTGATATGATTCTGCAGAAAACTATTCGGACTGAATTTGCAGATTGTACTGTAATCACAGTGGCACACAGGATACCAACTGTGATGGATTGCACAATGGTTCTTGCCATTAGTGATGGTAAGTTACAATAAATGCCACAACCGACTGTGATGGATTCCAAAATTAAAGAACAAAATATTCAATATTTCTATAATTTCTTTGCTAAAGTTGACCACACAAACTTAATAATATAAATCCAAAGACAATCCTTCTACACTATGAAAGACTTGTTCCTTAAAGAGAATTGTAGTTATTCCACCAAATTTTATACTGTAAAGATCAATGAGTAGGTGTCATATTGCAGTTGGTGGATTCATGTCAAAAACATGCATAATATGCACTGTTCCAAAAAATCTGATCTTTAGCGTAAAGTCAAGTAAATTAAAGGTCAAATAAAGTCAAGTAAATTAAAGGTCAAATAAAATCATGCAAAGTGAAAGGGATGTTCCATAGAAAATCATTTTCCATATTGAAATATCCTTGTTTAAAAATCTGAAGGAAGATGTTTCCATTTCTGTTTCAGGAAAACTAGTGGAATATGATACACCTGTGAAGTTAATGAAGAGAGAAGGTTCGCTCTTCAGGCAGCTTGTGAAGGAATATTGGTCCCATTCTCAGTCTGCAGAACTGCACTAGGTCTAATGATAAGTTCTCATGCAGACTTCAAAAACCATGGGAAGGGTGGAAATGTATTTTCAGCACGATTTTCATTTGGGCAGTTCTGTTTGACACAACTTCATGGAAATTATAGATTTTCCTACTGGGATGTATATAACTTTGGAGCCACAAAAGCTGAAGCCTTATGGGGGCATCCACATTCTCCCCAAGTCTCAGACAAATTAATAATGGCGTGTTCCCAATTAAATAATATGTTTATCGCATGAAACATTACTTTCATTTTGCATTCAATAATAAGGAAATAAAAAATAGAAAAGCACCAATGATTCTAATTCCGTCCACCAGTCATGCAAATCAGGACTCGGTAGGAAGTTACCTAATAAATTCAGCTGATAAAACAATATGATCGCAAGATTAATCAATATAGGAGTTAAGGTCCTCCAAGTACAGCATTCTCAATATCCTCTCTGCTCAGTGCATAACTAAATCTCCTCTCAACATCCTTTTCAAGACTCCCAGGTCCCCTCTTCATATACCTGCATCAAATGCAATTTTCAAGGTTCAGAAACAGATGAAATAATCAAAGACAAAAGTGAATTCATTTCCAATTTCCAAATTAACTCCTATTTTACTCTCGTAATCCTCAAAAATGAACGGCCATGACAGGACTTCAATATAAGCCAATGATGAAAGTATGAAACCCAATTCTGACACCCCAACCCCTCACCCTTCTTCCTTTAATTAAGAGAGAAGTTGGGGGACCTCCAGTTAAATTTTTAACCTCTCAATATATTAGGTGAATAATTTAAAAAAACAAAAACATTCAAAACTAGAACACTGACCTCTCTCTCTCTCTCCCCTTAATATATATTTCCTCTTTTCTTCTTAAAAAGCAAGAAAAATAAATAAATATTTGCTCTCCTCATCCTCATACCTCATTATATTCCAATTTGTTTTTTCCTCAAACCTTTATCAAAAGCGGCCTGTAACCACCAAGATGTTTGGAATTCCCATTTTTTATCAACGTGTATTTTCCCAGAAACAATTTTTAGAACATTACTTCTGCTGAGAACGATTGAGACTGATAGCTTCTGATATCCAAAGACATAAAACTATGATACACATGACCAAGACCCATCCCAAAAGTAAACATCAAACAACAACAACGATCAAACCTTAGTCCCAAAATCTTGAGGTCAACTATGGATACTCAGCAAACTACTTAGGGTCAGCCACATATTTTCTTTTCTGCCATTTTATCCTATCCAAAAGAATACATCTAAACCCTAGATAAAACTGACAGAAGCTACATATATATATATGGTGATGATTTAAAATCCCTATCTTTGTTTCCGTTGGATATATGGAGAAACTATCACATGCTCCAAGTTTTCAGTAGCTAAAGCCTAATTCACAGTCCTATAAAAGGAGAATTCAAAGGCAAGCAACAGGACTATCAAGAAGCTTGCTTTCACAGACATGGGACTAATCATCAAATGCAATGAAAGTAGGATGGGTCCAGCAATAGCAATAACAGGGTACCTCTAATTGCTATATTATCACACAGAAAAACAAAACAGTATTTGGAACTAAATATTTAGCAAGAAAGATTCAATAGTTGGTAATTATGTATTGACTCAAATACAGCACAGACCATAAATAACATGCAATAAATGGTGTGCTTCCAAGTAGCTAGACAGAGTAAAAATGCTAGAAACATCCATCCGCTCTCTAAAACTTTAAGTAAGCTACAATGATGTGGAGTGACCTATGATCTGACCTGGGATCATACCCCAGCCTGCAGCACATGAGCAGAGTTAAATAAAACCTAGGTAGACTAGAGAGAGACAGAGTATGTTTACAGACACACACTTGAGCTGATGCTGGGGAACCCCAACAACATCAAATGCTGTGCTGTTTGTCTCCCTTCTTTAACCTCAACCATTGCCAACAAGCTGAAACTTCTCAATCTCATCCATTACCATAACCCTCTCTTTTCTAACTAGCTTACAGGTTCATGTGGATACTTTCAAGGCACTAACCCACATATATTTGAAAGTGAGTGCACCTAGAAACATGTGCAGTTCTAGAGAGGTTTCAACCAAACTTCAATAATATTTAAACCTTATACTATTTTATTGCAAGAGATGGAGTAATATCTCCAATCACAGATTGTGCATAGAATAATTCATTAGCTACCACCCAGACATGGTTTTTGTCTAATCTAAGTCGTTGAACTTAGTTTTCAAATTTCAACATAGATGCAAATATAAACGGTTAAGTGGCTAGAACTACAGGCAGCTTGTAACATGTTGAAGTGATTTGGTCCATCCTAAATAAATTTCATAGCTAAGTTACAGAACTTGACGCACAGGTCATTGAAATCTCTTCTCATTCAATAAATTTCATGGCTCTTATGGTTCTGTGCAGCTGTGCCCTCCCTCACATCCCCACCCCACGTAAAAGCAAAAGGCTAATATTCAATGAATCAATATTTAATAACTACTGTAAATGGAGATACACCTATGCCTGCAAAATATGAAATCATAAAATATCAATTGATTCACTCCAGTCTCCTAGTACCTCCGATCTATCAACCATCTCAAATCCTAGAACTAGTCAGAACCATAAAATGGAAAAGTGGAATGCAATCAAGAGCCTTGTAGCTCAACTAATATGGTAATACCTCCTAGTGTTTTTAATGGAGATGTCTAGGGTTCAAATCTCCCCTCCCCTATTGTAACTATGGAATTATATATATAAAAACGGCAAATTGGAATGCTGCAAATTATCCCTGTGTCTGAAAAACCTCCAACCTCCAACATCAATCTACTTAAAGTTGGGAAAAAGGAAAATAAAAACATCAAAACCAGAACAACCTCAATCATCAAACAAATACAAACTATGGCCTAAGGTTCATATGCTTTGTACATAATGTTATAGCAGCCTGACAAGAAATCAAAATAAAACAAAGTCATAAAAGCCCAACATTTTTTTTCTTTAGACCTTTAAACCCCACATTCCTAACCACACCACCAATCAATCAACCACCCAAAATTCCAAAACCCCACATCACCAAAATCAGATAAACTATTAAATATCCAATACAAATAGCTATTGAACACATACAAGCACACATAGAGACATACATAACCCCAACACTATCCAACAAAAGCGCAAAAACCCATGTAGTAATCATAATTCATAACACCAATGCACAAAAACGCAAAACCAACCTGATATAGAGGTCGGTGACATCCAGTGAGAGCTGGGCGTGCCACTCGGGCTTCTCCACAAGCCAAACGGCCCTGTCCTCTTTGCTCTGGTAAAAACCCAAGCTCCTAAGCCAAGCCTCAATGCAAGGCAAGCTGTGAGAGTAGAGGGGCTTCTTCTTTTCCGGGAGCTTGTTCAGCCACTCGTCTTCTGGTTCTGCTGGGAGCTCCTCTGCTTCCTCAGAGGACTTTGAGAATGCTGGTGTAAGGGATTTTCTTGAAGAGTGGGTGAGGAGGTGTGGAGTTGGAGTAGTAAGGAGTTTTGGGAAAAGCTTGGGTTGGTGAAAGGTGGGGAATTTTGGGAAATTTGATGGAGGAGTCGTTGTGATGGAAGAGAAGGTATCAGCCGTGGTGGTGAAGAATTTATTAGAGGCAGAAATGGTGGACATATTTATTGGGAAAGTGAGAGCGTGTGGAGTTGAAAATTTTGGAGGTGTGGGTGTGGTGTAGTGTGGTGGCTAAGTTTTAAGAGGGAGAGTGTGGAAGTGAACTGGGAAAGTTTGAACTTTTAACTCAAGCAGAGTTTCATTATCTTCTTCATCATTGAGAGTTTAGTATTGGAGAGGTTAGACTGTAAGCACTCACACCCCAAAGTAGCGTGTTCATATATTTATATTTTTTTGTGAACTATTTTTATCTCTCGAAGAGGAGTATTATTGGTAGAGAGACGCTATTCACCAAACCACTCAAACCATATGACTACACCCAAACCGACCAAAATTGTCTGTAAAATGGATTAATTGCTTCACTTCACCAGTGGCAATGAATTGCACCATATTGTGCGGTGTGGTTTGCAATTTTATGATAAGAAAACTGCATTGCACTGCACTCATATATATTATTAAATACATAGTGATGGTGAACTAAGAATTGAACCAACTCCAAACTTGTCCATAAGGGTCATCCAGGTCAAGTAGATGAGAATGGACATCCTCTATAGGACAGTTGTTTATGGACGTAAGGGTCGTCCATCAAGAAGGCGCTTGGATGACCCCCATTCCTAGAAAGATTTACTTCTAAAGGGTTAGTGAATAGAACCATGTTACCATTTTCAAACGTAAACGAGATCTTGGTTTACCACACTAACTTCTCACTAAACTCTCAACCTCCAATGGTAGTTACAGAAGATAAGATTAAATCTTCTAACTTCCACAGCAGTTGGAGTTATGTCTAAATCTTGTAACTCCCATATGGTTTGAAGAAGTTACCAATCAAGTAACTGCTCCAACACTCACTATATAAACACTCATTCACATAAAATGAAAGTAAGTTCTAACATTCCCAAAAAGTGAGAGTTCTTGAGTTTTGAGAGAGAAAAACTAACTTAAGCATCGAAGGGTTCTTGACTGGTTCACCCTGGTCTCCTTTGATCTTGTGTCTTTTTCTTTTTAGGTCTCCCAAACAATCATTATTCAGCTTACTGATTTTCTCTGCATCATCAGTTAAACACTCATTCACATCAAATGAAAGTAAGTTTTGACTATTCCCAAAAAGTAGGAGTTCTTGAGTTTTGAGAAAGAAAAAATAACTTAAACATCAAAGGGTTCTTGACCGGTTCACCCTGGTCTCCTTTGATCTTGTGTCTTTTTCTTTTCAAGTCTCCCAAACAATCATTATTCCATTAAAGTCTGAAGCATTCAGCCTACTAATTTTCTCTGCATCATCACATAGTAATAATTTAATATTATATGAAGTAAGTAGACAGCCTAACGTTAGTGTGTTCTAGTTTCGCATTAAAACAATTATTTTTTGGTTAAATACAAAATCAAAAGTTCAAAACCTTATTCACTTCTCCATCTTATAGTATCACTCTTCTCTCCCTATACCCTTTCATTCACAGTAGGCACAACTAATAGTGTATATTGTACACTATTATGAACCTTATGGTTGTTGCTTGTTAAGCATTTTTGAGTTACAAGTTATATTTGTTTAAAATGTATAATGGTGTATAGTTTACTGTTATGAATCATTCTTTTGTTTTGTATATATTTTTGTACTAATAATTTACCATTAACCTGTCATTAATTTTCTTTTTGTCATGTATATATTTGTGTTACTTTTTTGTTACATAGTGTATTTTTTTTAAAAAATAAATAAAAAATAAAACTTATCGTCATATTGTCATGGTTATTAATAGTAAACTAGTCGCAGACCCGCGCTTTGCGCGTATTAATTTTTTAGATAAAATATTATTTTAGTCCCTAGAATTTATAAAGAGTTAAAAAAAAAAGTTTCATCATATTTTTCATAATCTTGTCTATAACATTTTTTCTATTATCATATATTTATTGGTTGATGATTTGCATAACATAGACATTAAATAAGAGGTAAAACTATTCATTGTGTATGAAGATTATGATTATATATATATATAAAAAAAAAAAAAAAAAAAAAAAAAAAAAAAAAAAAAAAAAAAAAAAAAAACCCACACAAAGAGTTCCACACCTTCGCAATTCAAAGCGAAAATAGCTAGATGACCTCAATCCTGTCTTTCCTTAGAGATGAACGACTTCCACCGGACTTCAAGGAGGTTAGGAAAGTCAGTAAGAGAGCAGCCCAGGTTCACAATCCTGAATGACGCCATGTACAAAATAGGGTTGGGGATCTTTCAACATGGCAGAAAGGTATCAGCTCACTTGGAAAAAATAACAAAAGGGAAAGCAGCCAAAATGTGGGTCAAAAAAAGTGGAATCTAGAAGCCTTGGAGAAGGAAAGACCAAAGGTCAGCCTTTTAGGACCCCTAGAATGGGAAAGTCAGCTAGAGACTTTTGAAGAAAGAATCTCAAAAGAAGAAAATAATAAGGAATGAGGAAGGGACCAACCACCAATATTGCTGGTACAACATTGGTTCTAGTACTTAGGGGAGTAAATTGACGGAATCGATGGTACCTCAGAAACCCTAGGGTGGCACTATAAAAGGTTAAGCAGCCAACAGTGAAAGACATATTCAACAATAGTGAATCGGTGTAAAAATACTTGAGAAAACTCCGTCATAATTCAAAAAAGGAGAGAAAGAGAGGGAAAACAACGCCCGGGATCCTCAAATAGCCACTAGAGAACACACTTGGATTTAACGGGATTCAAACTTCACAAGTCTTAGAGGCTTGAAGAGCCATCCAAGTCTATGATTTTTGAATTTATTTGAATCTTGTAACACATTCTAGTAAGCATGATGTATCATAAAAAATTAAGAAAACAATGAAGTATTTCACATTTTTTTAAGGACCCCTAACATCTTTTACATTGTTTTCCTTTCTTTTTTTCATCTTTATTTAATTCTTTACTATTCCTTGCTATTCAATACGTATATGCTTGTGGTATGTTAGTATGTATGTGTTGTAGGATCTGCACCCTGTGCAGATCCTACTTGGTTCAAAATCAGCCCAATTTAGCTGCGGTGAACCAAGCCCAACCCCTTAAAGCATTAGGCTTGGGGTGCTTGCTCTTTAACTTGGGCTTGTGTGCTGTTTTACTACGAAAAAAAAGAAAAAAGAAAAAAAAGAAGAACCCACACAAAGAGTTCCACACCTTGGCAATTCAAAGAGAAAATAGCTGGATAACCTCAATCCTATCTTTCCTCAGAGATGATCGACTTTCATCAGGCATCAAGGAGCCTAGGAAAGTCAGTAAGAAAGCAACTTAGGTTCACAATCTTAAACGGCACCATGTACAAAAGAGGGTTCTCTATGCCCTACTTCAAGTGTGTTGAGGAAAGTGAAGCTAAGTACATCCTGGAGGAGATCCATGAAGGGATATGCGAAGACCACACCGGCCCAAGATCCTTGGTAAGTAAGATCGTCAGAACAGGTTACTTTTGGCCTACTATGCAAAAAGATGCAAAAGAGTTCGTTGAACGATGCAACAAGTGTCAGAGGTTTGGGAATGTTCAACGCATCCCAATAGAAAGGTTAACACCCATACCTCCCCATGGCCATTCGCCCAGTGGGGAATTAACATCTTAGGCCCACTACCCCAAGGTAAAAGATAGGTAAAATTCTTATTGGTGGCAATTGACTACTTTACAAAATGGATTGAAGTAGAAGCACTACCAACTATCATAGAGGCAAAGATCCAAAACTTCGTATGGAAGAATATAGTTTGCAGATACAGGATACCATGGACAATCATATCAGACAACGAACGACAATTCGACAGCCAAGACTTCAAAGGCTTTTGCTTAGGATTGGGAATCAAAAACCAGTTCTTGTCTTCAGGACATCCGCAAGCCAATGGATAGAAGGAAGTGACGAACCGAATGCTGCTGAAGATCATCAAAGTACAGCTGGAGGAGGCGAAGGGCACATAGCCAGAGGAATTGTCTCATGTCTTATGGGCATATAGGACTACAGTAAGAACCCCGACAAGAGAAATTCCCTTTAGGCTCACCTATGGCACCGAGGTAGTAATTCTAGTCGAAGTAGGAGTCACCAACATGAGAAGATAAGCTTTTAGTGAAGACAACAACGACAATCAATTGAAAGTCAACCTGGATTGTTTGGATGAAGTAAGAGACGGAGCATCATAGAAGATGACGAAATACCAGTAGAAGATGGCTGAATACTACAACATAGGAGACCTCGTTCTGCACAAAGTCATGCCAACTACTAAGAATCCAACCCAAAGGAAGCTTGGACCAACTTGAGAAGGGCCCTACAAGATCATCCATTACTCAAGGCAAGGCAACTATCTCCTGGAGACTATGGACGAGAAGAAGCTACCCCGGCCATGGAATATCGAGCATTTGAAGAAATACCAACAATAGATGTAAAGTACAATTGTATTCACATTTTAAAGCAATAAAAGCATTATTCAGCCAATATTCCAACGTATTGTATGCAAGCCTAGAATACTTAAAAAAGGCTAAGTGATAAGATTTCACTAGACGGATGTAAATCACTGATGAAGCCTAAGTGATAAGATTCCTTAACTAGATATAAATCACTCAAAAGAAAAAAGGCCAAGTGATAAAATTCCGCTAGACAGATGTAAATCACTGACGAAGCCCAAGTAATAAGATTCCTTAACTGGATATAAA
Organism: Quercus suber; assembly: GCF_002906115.3. NCBI lineage: Eukaryota > Viridiplantae > Streptophyta > Magnoliopsida > Fagales > Fagaceae > Quercus > Quercus suber. Next base: position 629,606 of record NW_027069619.1, read on the forward strand.
TCACTCAAAAGAAAAAAGGCTAAGTGATAAAATTCCATTAGACGGATGTAAATCACTGACGAAGCCTAAGTGACAAAATTCCTTAGCTGGATGTAAGTCACCTAAAAATGGCTAAGTGATGAGATTCTGCTAGACGGATGTAAGTCACTGACAAAGCCTAAGTGACAAAATTCCTTAGCTGGATGTAAGTCACCTAAAGACAGCTAAGTGATAAATTCCCTTAGACAGATATTAGTCACTGACGAAGCCTAAGTGACAAAATTCCTTAGCTAGATGTAAGTCACCTAAAAACGGCTAAGTGATAAAATTCTTTTAGACGGATATTAGTCACTAACGAAGCCTAAGTGGCAAAATTCCCTAACAGGATGTTAGTCACCTAAAAATAACTAAGTGACAAAGTACCCTTAGATGAGGGTAAGCGATTTTTTAAAGCACAAACTTCATGTTGGCCAAATCTTGAATTTCGGCCGGTATTTACCGAAATGTCCCAAAACACCCTAAATAGACCGAAATGACCTGAAATTTGTTCAAAGTGGAATAAGATAGGTTATTGTTCTGGTTTGTCCAGGAACACCCTGGACAAAATTCTTGGAGTCGCCACTGTCTTGGTATAATCTATATAGTATTGTTATTGTAATCTTCTAAAGTTTCTAAAGTAGAACGCTTGGTATAATCTATATAGCATTCAAAGATTGGTTAATAAAATTATTACGAATTTTACGATAAAAGGTAATTAATATGATTAGTGTCATTTTAACAACATAACAAATAAATATTTAATTAATTTTTTGTGATTAATGATAAATCTTGCTAAACTTGTGTATAAAATTTAAAGTATCCTATACTTCATTATTCACCTATACAAAATTTTAACTCTACTAAGGAAGTTTTAAAATCTCAATTAAAATGGAATTAGTTTAATGTATTATCTTTTAATTAATTGGGATAGCCAAAATAACAATCCTTATCTATAAAATAAGGCAAACTCAATATTGAAAAGATTGGTACTATTCACAAGGAGATAAGGCAAACCTCTTTTCAATTTGACAAACTTGTTTGAAGTTTCTTTTTTTTTTTAGCCGATAAAGTGTCTGTTTGGCAAGTTATTTTTACAAACTTATTTTACTATTCAGCTTATTTTTGCTACTATTCATGAATCCCACTGCACTTTTTGGTACTATGCATTAGTTTCACTGTATTATTTCAGCTAACTTTTACCTTTATTTACAGTACTTTCAGTAAAAAGTTTTCAGTTTCAGTAAAATAAGTGAATCCCAAACAGACCCAAAATGTGGTAGTAATGTATTCCCATGTAACTCGTTAAGTTGGTCATAGCCTTGATGAGAATTTTCTTTGAGATTGCCTAGATTGAAAAGTAATTACAATGCTTACACCATAATTTGGGCACCTTCTAATCTCATTTTTTGTGAAATCTAGCTATTGTTTTTAGGTTTTGTTAACGAGGGTCTAAGGTCATAGATTAAATAGATTAAAGAAATGTAAATATCTATTATGAATTACAATACACAATTTTTAAAAATAAAAAATACACTTGTTAAAATTCAATGATTATAAGTAAAAGTACCTTTTTTTTGTGTGTCTAACTTTCTTTTTCTTTTTTATTTTTTCTTTTTTATTTAAAGAAATTACGGGTGAGTAAAGGTAGCACTAGCAAGAGGGAACCCTTATTTGTATACCATGAGGTCTAACTTGAAATGCGGCCCATAGAATGAATGCTAGGATTTTCTGAAGTGAAAAGAGAAGAGAAAGGAGAGAAATTGAAGCACATAGATCGCCAACTGTTGAAGACCAAAATGTGACAAGGAAGCCTGTTCCATGAAAAGCAAAGAAAGACCATGGGTCTTAACAAAAGAAGGCCCAACTCGTGAAGTTAAGAAGGACCATGAAGGCCAAAAGCCCCAAAAAGAAGAAAAAAGAAAGAAAAAAGTAAAAAAGAAGAGGATCCAGACTAAGGCCACGAGTGGGATCTCAATCATCCAGGAAGCGGATCCTTTGAGAGAAAGCCTAGAAGATCCTGAGAAGGACGTGGACAATCTAGAAGATCCTGAGAAGGATGTGGGCGACCCAGAAGATAGTTTGGGAACAAGCCACTCATATGTATCCTTGAAAGATGGAAATTTCGTTAGATGTCCTGTCGAAATCAAGAGGCAGAGAGAAGTGAAAGGGACAAGTGGTGTCCTCAGGTTTAGTACCTGACGTAGGAACCGAGGGATCTTGGTCAGGGCAGAGGACATGTGGGAGGATGGTCAGACACTTTCCAAGCTCACCCATTGCAATGAGGAATCTATGCCATTTCTTGAAAACTGCCAAACCAAAAAGAGTAAACATCAAGGCCCAAGACCTTGATGTGTCCTTTTAAAACCTTGAGAAAAGGACCTTGGCTGACACATGGGAAAGCCAAGGTGTATGTTTAGGTCCCCAGAAAAAGCCATTAAGTACCCAACAAACCATGTATCATCTTTGTAACCCATGGTCCAAGCCCATGGGATCTTGAATTGGTAGTAAGGGAGAAGTGGTTTGGTCGGTAAGGGAGTGATTTTTGGTGAAAGAAGGATCTTGAAGTTTTCCCTTTGTGAGAGACCTCGATGAAAGCGTCCCTTAAAAAAGAGATTCGGGTACCTTTTAAGATACCTCTCTTTCTGGGTAAGTGGTATGGAGTCGCCACTTATTTTTCTTTATACAAAAAAAATAAGAAAAAAAAATACTAATTACAAAATACATGACTGAATAGTTCCATTGATTGATTGAATAAAATTACATATCTGAAAGAAAATTAAAAAGTTACATAGCTTTGGGTCCTAGTTACAATCTACCAAATATTTACATGGCCTGTTGTCCTAGTTACATTCTACCAAAAACAAATAAAGATAAGGCTAGATCTTCTAAACCAAAGACCTAAACCCAGAGGCTAGGTTACGAAATGGGAAGGTGTTAGGCACCCATTCCACCCAAACTGAGTCTGGTCTTCTAGACTCTTGTGGCCAATGTATTATGTTATGCATGTCATGAATGATATGTTGAACATGTGAAATAAAAATTAAATCACACAAATTTTTTTATGAATGAAATCTCTTCTTTTGTTTTTTTTTTTTTTTTTTTTTTAAAAAAATTTAGATCTGTTTTGGTGATTAAAAATATTGATTTTGGTTTGTCAAAATACCAGATCTATTTTGTGAGATAAAAAAAGTGGTTTTGGCGATAAAAATTTAGATCTGTTTTTAAGAGATAAAAAAAAAATGGTTTTGAGTTTTGTAAAAGATCAGATCTGTTTTGATGATGATAAAAAAAATGGTTTTTTTTATGTAACAGAAAAATCAGATTTGTTTCTATATTTGAAAAAGACATTTTTTATTAAGAGGATCTCATTCACAACATAATTTCATGTTACATGACTCAAACAAAACAAACAACAATTCATGATCTCTTTCTTTATTTCAAAAATCTGCATATGTTTTAAGAAAAATCAGATTTGTATCCTAAGAAAGATACAAATCAGTTTTGATGTGAGGAAAATTTAGATCTGCATCTAAGGAATATGTAGATCCCTTTTATTTTAAAGAAAAATTCAGATCTGCATTTAAAAAAGATGCAGATCTGTTTTATTTGAAGAAAAATTCAGATCTGTATCTAAGAAAGATGCAGATCCATTTTATTTGAAGAAAAATTCAGATCTGCATCTAAGAAATATGCAAATCCATTTTATTTGAAGAAAAATTCAGATCTACATGTAAGAAAGATGCAGATCCGTTTTATTTGAAGAAAAATAGTTGACTACATGTAGATCTTTAAAATTAAGAAACAAATTATACCAACAATAAAGAAATCAAGAACATGTTTTATAAACCAAATTATGAATATTTGAAACAATTAAACATACATCATCATGATAAGAAAAGCATAAAAATAAAAGGGTTTAGAAAACAACCTCTTGCATGAGCACTCTTCTACTTGAGAGGATGTTTTAAGGTTCAAATAAACTTATTCAGTTATCTTTGAAACCTAAAAACCCCAACTTCAACAAAAAATCAGAGAGGAGATTAAAAAATATGAGCTGTTTGGAGCCCAAAACGTGTGTCTCTTAAAGCATGGAAAAAAAAATGCTGAATTATGAGCTTCAGTCTCTATTTATAGAGGCTAGAAGACTCTAAAAAATAGGTACGAGCGATTAGGGTTTGAATTCGAACACATCCTTTTGTGAAAAGGTCAAAAAGGGTGTGCCTTATCGTCACCCGAGAGCTGCTGGGCCAAAGCCCATCACATGAAAATTCAGCCCTATGGCTCTATAGCTCTGAACACTCTTTTGTGTTCGGGTGCTGTTTGGACTCCTTTTCTAGGTTTTTTGGCCGATCCTTGTACCCAGACGCTGTTTCATCCTCTTCTATGAATTTTCATCTCTTTTCAGGATAATTCAGGCTATTTAAGAAAAATTATCTTGAAGATAAATACCTTAAAATAAATCTTGATAAAGTTTAGATTATCCACAATTTTATTGTTATCTAACCATCCCTTTTATTCCCATGCATGCATCCTTATTTTAAACACTAATTATCAACCAATCATAGAATTATCTAATTAATTTTAATTGTTTAACCAATCAGAATTAATTTAAACTAATTGTGTGTAGTCAACCTTATCTTGACACAATGCATGTTGACTGTGCAAACTTGATAATGCGATATCTTTCAATCCAATGATCCGATTTGAAAACTGAAAACGCTGTTGCGATTGTTAGAATCTCAAGATCATTTTTATGATATGCAATGAATGAATTAATCCATGTAATGCAAAGACAAAATGANCATGTCCACTAAGGGAATTAAAGAGTTCAACAAGGGAGAGGGAGAAAGAAAAAATAAAACAAGAGAGCCATAGAGGAGGACTTCGTCCCATATCCTTGAGATCCTTCAAAATATCACTTAGCCTCTAAAAAAAAAAAAAAAAACATGCACACATTAGATATCACTCTCTTCCACAAAATCCTCCGCACTTGACTACCTTGGAAAGAAATGTCCAAGTAAAGCTACTTGGACTTGAGTTCCAAATCCCACAAGTCTTGTGCAAAAGCACTAAGTTTGTGAGAATTAGGGCCAAGATTCTCGTGGCTGACTCATTTTTATGAAGTTCATTTACATATATGTATATGTTTTAGAATGTATATCCTAACCTAGGAACTAACAATTACTTGAGAATATTTGTATTGTATAGTTCTTACGTAGAACCTACAAAAGTAAAGAAAAAAGGACAAAATCAAGTAAGCATGGAGGAAGATCCTGTGGCCTAGGAACCAGCATTTCAGGTTGCTAGATTAAAGGCCCCATGGTTCAAGGAACCAGCATTTTAGGTTCCATGGATTAAAGACCTAATACCCCTGGGAACCATGACATCACGCTCAGGGAACCACTGGTGGAGGAATCACTGCAACATCTTTCCTAAGGAACCATCATGGAGGAATCGAGTAAAGGAACTCTTTTTAAATGTTTACACAATAAAAGATAAACCCTAATACTCTATTTTAATATCATTCTCATTGTGAATATTATGAATAATATTATTTTATTCATTTTGTATGGATAAAAGGTCATTTTAAGACATTAAAATGCGCTTACAATGATATTTTATTGTTTAGGAGGAAATCGCATTTTTGCCTTGTGGATCTCTATGTGACATACGCATAAACTAGTTCATATAACAATCCCAATAGGCCACGGAGAACTTGACCTAGTTCACCAATAGTCAATCCTCCATCTTTGGAGGCCCAGGACCCTTTGTCATCATTAGGCCTGGGTACCATCCAAATTAAGAACCCACACCAACTTAGACATATGATGTGTCAATTTTCTGAATATTAGATTTAATCGATGGCCAATATTGAAGCTATTGCATGGGACCTCAATCTGAGTGGTTACTATTAAGTAACAGACTCTTCTTTGGCAATACACCCCACACCATTTAGTTTACAAGTTTTTGTAGAAACATGTGTTATGTTGTATACTTGTATTTGTGTGTGTGTGTGTGTGTGTGTGTATTTATTTATTTATATACACACACTCAAGCTATTAAAACTGATCTAACCACAGGTGAGTTATGATTTAATGAGCTAATTATGGGATAAGAGTAATTAGAGAGGGGGTGGGGGTGGGAATGATGCATTATTGGTCTATATAAATGCATTATACATTTTTAGGAAATATCTATGGGGACCTTTATTTAAATTTATAACTAAAATAATTCTTTTTTACCAAGAAATATAAGGGAGAGTGGTGATTTTTTAAAAGATGATCACGTCCCCCTCCCTACGCCCTGAGTGTTTGGGATATTGGTTTGGAAAAGACATACATATATTTTATTTTACAACTAAAGAGAAAGAGAAAGAAACATTATAATTTATTATTGACGAGGTTAATTGTTTATTTATTTATTTTTTATGTTTTAGAACTAAAAATTTATAAGTTTCTTTGTAATTTTTTTATTGGTATTGTGGCAGCCGAAAAGTGGAACAAATATGTAGGGTTGGTTTTAATCTAGTTACTATTCGCTCACACAATTTATTTATAGAGATGGGATGCAAGGTCAACCGTTAAGTACTTGCTATAAAACAAAATGCAAAATTTAGATCAAAATTACATGTGTAGTGATTAATATTCAACTAGAAATAGCTTAAAAAATGGCTAAGTGTTTGTCCTCGGGTTTAGTCCGAGGATGATGTTACAATTGGATGATTTCTCTCTCTCTCTTTTTCTCTTCCAAATTGGACCTCCCGTTGATCCAAGTGCTTCTTGGCTTTATATAACTTAGCAAAGATGCATCTGGATCTTACATTTGGAGGGTCATGATTAGACTTTCTTGATACTTGTCCCATATTCAAGATCTTACTACAAGGTTTTTACACTGAAGTATTAACTATGGGAACACTATTCATGGTCATTTCCCCATTAATGCGGTTAGCTAAGTAGTTGCAGTGGATTTTATGCAGAGGGGATGGTTGCCTTGTTCTTCCTTTTTCTTCTCTTCCTTGTTCAATACCATGTTACCTTTGTCCCCCCTCAGATTGTACCATGCTCCCTTCATTCTTGATTCTTGGCCTTTCGAGGTTAAGTAGGAGTCCTCGGCACCCTTATCAACTGCAATGATTCGTACTCTTTATTAGTTAGATAAGTTCTTTCTAAGGATACTTTGCGAAGTTCACCTCCTCGGAAATGCCCTTGCTTATTTTATTAACTATTTTAGATCCTCATCCCCCCACAAGTATTTAGTATGATATTGGTATGAGTCATGGAGATAAAAAGAAAATTTTGATGATGATTTTTGAGTATTTTTGTGTGTTTCTTAAGAGATGGAAGTTTAGCTAGAGGCAAATAAATCTCGATAAATGAAAGTAGTTTTAGCCTTCTTTTTTTTTTTTTTTTTTTTACTTCCAAATAATTTTATTTTGTTGAGATTAAAAAAAAAATTTGTAAAATATCCACTTGTGTTTGAGATAGGGTTATAAACCTAGAAGGCTAGAACCCTTTATAATAGGAGGATATAAGTATTAAGTATGCTAGACTTATCATACGCGCTTTGAGTGTGCGATTAAGTTTTTTTTTTTTTTGGATTTAGTGAAATAATGTTTAAAAGTGAGATAGAGATTGTGGGGGTAAATGATCCGAGCACATTTTTAGGTCGTGGGCCCTGTCCGAGGATGATCAAAGATCCACATATATGTTAACCAAAGTCTAACACGTGGACTAAGTTCGAGGAGGGAAGATGTCAAGATCATTCAGAAACAAGCGAAAGCTGTGAATGAGAAGTCCAAGAAGAGAAGGCAGACTAGTCCGTCGACTGAGAATCTCGAAGAGCAAATACACCTTGGGAGTACTTTATATAACTCTCTACACTGGAAAGTAAAGTTTTAGGAAAGACAACAGAATCATGCAAGCAACATAAGGGGGGAAATATCTGGGAAGGTGACTACTACCTCCACATTTAATGCACTGCATCAACTAAATTGGCCGCATTTATGAGGAAAAGATACCTGAACAGTGACTTCACAGCTCATAGCTCTCTTTACCACCTCCAGAAGGGTCTTGATGGGACAAACATCCAAATTGTTCTCCTAAGATGTACAGATGGAGGGCTGAGATGCAGTGGAAGAGACTATATAGGGAAAAGAATCCCACAAAAAGAGGGGATGAACCCCTTACAAGAGAAAAGATATGGAGAGAGTATGGCATCATTCTGCAAACACATCACCCTTGTTTATTAATAAGAAACCCATCCTTGGACTTGCCTGAGGAGGAGCTTATACTGAATTGTTAATCTTTTCACTCATATTAACCGCTTTGGTTCTATTGATCCTAAGCTTGTAATTTTCTTAGCATTGCAGTTGACTCACAAGCCCACTTTCTTAAAAATTCATTGTGTTGGGCTTGGCTTGAAGGACTAGGGGCCACTATTCTAGGTGGGCATGGGATTTTCTTTTTGAGTCCTTACAGAGATAGTATCTTAATTTTTAGGATTTTTCTCAACGTGAAACTTGATAAAAATTTGAAAGCCTAAAATTTATGATTTTTTTAAAATAGTAAATTATTCTTTTAACCAGTTTGTGTTTTTAAATTTAAATTTATTTAACTAGAAAATATGGGTATTTTAGTGAGTTTAAGAATTTGTATGAGAATATTTTAGTTTGCAGATGATGAAATCCAAACAAAAAATTCTTTTATAAATAATATAGATTTATCATGAAGTTTGTTAAAAAAATAGTAAATTACTCCTTTAACCAATTTGTGTATTTAAATTTAACATTATTTAACTAAAAAATATAAGTATTTTAGAGTGTTTAAAAATTTGTGTGCAAATATTTTAATACGCAGTTGGATGAAACCCAAACAAAAAGATTCTTTTATTAGATTAATCATGAAGGTTTTTTTTTTCTTTTTTTTCTTTTAAGTATTAATCATGAAGACTAATCATTAATTCACGGGTTTGAATAAGATTTGATTGGTCAAAAGTGAAGTGGAGGTAACATGGATAATGGCTTATTTACCAAAAAGAACATGACTGGCAAAAAAAAAAAATACAACAAAGAGCACGGATATCGGCTAGCTTCATTAACGTGACAGTACATTCACAGCATTGTCTCACCTTTATAGAATGTTTTCTGGTCGATGCTGGTAGGAAAGGATTTGAAATCTTTCTCAATTCGTAAGATTCAATAGGTTGATTCGGCTGTCTTTTTTGTATCAATGACAGTATCGTCTTTTGATCACTTTAATTTGGTCCGGTCAAAGTCATTGGACACTTCGTACATACTTTTCTTCTTCCTTTGGACAAACGACTCTCTCCTCCCTTTTATTTTTTCTTGAAAAATGTTGCTCATGGAGCGAGGGGTCCGTCTTGAAGTGATTTTGATTCATGTAGCATCTCTTTGTTTTGGCGTGTCATACTGTCATCCCCTCTACATTTAGATTTTGAAAATAATTGTACTGTAATTGGACAAATTAAAAAATAAACATAAAAAATATATATAGGGTGAAATATTATTTTGGTCCGTAAACTTTCTTAAAGGTATGTATTTTTATTTTAAACTTTAAGGCCCTGTTTGATATAATATTAATTATTTTTTTTTTATTTTCTATAAAAAACTTTCTTTAAATAAATTATTAATTAGTGTCTTAAGGGCATTCATTAGCATTTTCCTTTCAATTTTTAAACAATATTACACGTATTTTCACATACTTTTTCACCCATACGTATTTAAAAAAAAAACTGAAAACTGTTGTTTAAATACACGTACCAAATAGGCCTAAGAAGTTAATTTTTGGTCCCTAAACTATTGAAAATTTCATTTTTCATCCCTAAATTATTAAAAATATTTTATTTATATCCTTAAATTTTACTAAAAATTTGTTTTTCATCCCTACATTATTTGAAAAAAAAATATTCTTTTTTCATCTTTATTTTTATCTTTAAACTATTGAAAAAACTATTTATAAAATTTAGGTGAAAAAAAAAACTTTTTAAAGTTTAAAGTTTAGGAATGAAAAACAAATTTTTATTAAAGTTATGGACCAAAATAGTATTTTACCCAAACATATATTTACCAAAAAAAAAAAAAAACTCATTAGGTTTTATATTTACAAAAAAAAACATATAATTGAGTCAAACATTATGTGTGTATTTGGATACCGTTTATTTTACTGAAAACTAAAAGCTTATTACTAAAAATTAAAAAAAAAAATTTAGATTACTATTTACTGCTGAAAATGATGTAGTTTTGCCTTAATAAACAGTGCAAGAAGTGCTAGTAAAAAAAAAAAAAAAAGAAACGCATACCTGTAGACATGATTCAAATGGACACCATGTCTTGGACTGGGTGGTTCACGAATTTAGGCTGCTTGGTGGCGGCAGTTTGATGCATTGATTGAGGTAAGGTGGGTCAATTAATGGGGACTCTACAATACGAGATAATATATCATGTTTCGGGTGTATATGTCATCTTTCTCACAACTGTTGGGTCCCACACAGTTGTGAAACCCAATTGCTGTGAGAGAAATGGCATAATATAATTTTTCCTACAGTACTATGTACTAAGGTGGCTCAATTTTTTCTCAAAAAAAAAAAAAAAAAAAAGGGTGGCTCAATTAGTGAGGACTACTCTACTAAGGTGGCTCAAATTTAATGGTCTAAAACTCTAATGTGTTTGGTGAAATTGATGGCTATTGGGATTTGATTGAAGGTGCTTGAATGCTGGGTTTGGCGTTTGATGATGTTATTGGGATTTGAATGTGTTTGAAATTTTGAATGTATTGAGGGGTGTAAGGGTTTGGACTTTGGAGGTGGCTTTCTTAGGTGGGTTTTGTTGGTGTTTTATGTGGTTTCATTTAAAGACTGACCATGCCTTTATGGGTGGTATTAAATCTGTTGAACAAACCAGGATCACAATAGAAATAGATTCAAGTTATGAAAAAAAAGTTGAAACTATAATAACTAAAATAAAAATATACTAACTTAATAGATTAAAGTTAGAAGATGCAATATGTGATTTAACCTAAATAATGAGAGAAGAAATTTTGTTTCAAGAAAAAAAAATGGAAGAAGAAAATTAAAATAAGAAATATTACATAATTACTTCTCAAAATAGTTATAACAAGTTGAATCTTAGATTCTTCTCTAAAAAATAGTTGAATCTTAGACCTTATCAAGAAATTAAAGAAACTATTTTCATACAATTAATTATATATATATTTTAAAATTTTAAATATATCAATAGTTGGGTAGGAGGGTTTGATTTTGGATATCTTTGTTGAAAGTATCAAAAGGTGTCAGTTATGTTACAAAACTTTTGGTATACAAGTTATTCATATCAAATACAACTACAACTATATTTTCACAATAAATTCTAAATAGCAAATTGTTAATGGTAGGTTAAAAATTTAATAGTAATTACACTCTCATTTGGGAAAATGAAACTCCACCCAAATCTTGAAGAGGAAAAAAAAAAAAAACACTTTCCTCCATTATCATCCAATTGATGAAACTTTATCAAATTAATAATAAAAATGTTGTGTACTAAACTGTCATCCAATTGACAAGTTTCTAAAATTATCTTACTACAAAAATGTCATGTAATATTTATTATAAAATTGTTGTAAAAATATTATGGGGTAACACTATGCTATAATTCACATAAATATCAAAATTCAAAATCCCGAAAAATTAATAGTGAAAAAAAAAAAAATGTGAAGCAAAGAAGTGAAGAACAATCAATGCTTTGAATTGTTAAATTAAATGCATGGTGTGCGGCTTTCGGCTATCATGGTACTTGTATAAAGTACAACCTCAATAAAAAAGGAAAAACGTATTTGAAAGCAACTTCAATGGTTGAATACTAAAAACAGGAAAAAAAATCAAAAACTTGAAAATTGAAGAATCAGTTAAATAAAATTAAAAGTAATGTTAAAGCTATAAACTATTTTACAAACTATTATTGTAAGTAACTCTTTTTATTAACTTTTATATAAACTAATTATTAATATCACATTTTTTTTTACCAGTAACTTCAAAATTTGCATCTCCAACACTCCAACGTAACTTTTTATATACTACTGCATTAATTTTCATCTAAACTAAACCACAAACCACTAATAATAATGCCATTAGCGCACGTACTATTTTTTCCTCTCACCCGAGTGAAAGTTTGCGGCACTTTAAAATTAAAGTTGAAAAGAACTGGACCAAAGAGAACCGTAGGGGAGCCGATTCTGGAAGCCGTACTATTACTCTCTGAGCTGCTACAACTGTATTGTCCTTAAGCAGAGTACTGTCTGTGTCTGTTTTAGTAAAAGAAAGCAAGGAAGCGATTTGACTTCACAGTTCACAGACACAAACTACAAACTCTCTCTCTCTCTCGCTCTGTGTATTCGTCACTTCATTGTTTGTACACGAGACTAGTGTAAAACTCCATTCAAGCTTAAAACCAAACTATAAAAGAAAACGAAGAGAACCCAGAAAAAAAGTAACAAAACAAAAAATGTACACAACCAACAAATCTCCCCGAATTTAGCTTTGTGACATAACAGGTCACACAACCCACAAGCATGGAGTACAAAAGGATCCAAAAACCTCAGAAACCTCAGGTCCCCCCCCTTTTTTTTTCTTCTTTGTTTTGTGAAATAAATGCAATAGTATATAAATTATACAAGTATACAATAAAATATTATGTAATGTTGCTTTTCTTGATTTTACGTTTCCCAATGCAATTATTTGATCTGCTATTGTATGAGTATTTTTAGTTTTTTTTTATAAGAGAAAAAGAAAATGGTATTATAGGGTGGAGGATTGTCTCCAGGAAAGTTGAGGACTATGCTTCTGGGAGTGGGAGTGGGAGTGGGAGTGGAGAGGAAGCGAAAGGAAGGAGAAGAGCTTCAATCTGATTTCACTTCCAGATCTCATTCTTTAGCTCAGATTCATGATGATGCAGGTACTTGTATGACTTTTTCTCTTTTTCTATGTAATTTTTTTTTCTCTGGAAAATATTTTACAATCTAAACAAGCGGTGCCTTTTGGTTTAAACTTTAAAGTTTAAAACTTTGAATTTTGTTATAAAGGGTCTTGAGTTTTCACTTTTTTTTTTCCAAGTGTTTCAATGATTCTTTATTTTACTAGGTAGGTTAGAATAGGAAACATTTATTAAGTAAAGAGTGAGTTTCTGAAATCCATTAATTAATTATGGAAAACTTTGATCAGGTGGTGGTATGGGTTCTGATAATTGCAAAGATGTAGATGTTGTGAGTGTTCTTCCTGAATGTGCTGCTTCGACCACAGCCGATTCATTAGGTTTGGAGATAATTAGTGACCGTAGAATGAAAGATAACACATTAGTAAATTCGAGGATTAGGATCCAAGAAGACCCTTCTTCTTTGGATTATGATAGTGGCCATGATGTTATGAGTGTGTCCTCGTCAGTTTTTGAGTTCCAGAAGGCTGAACGAGGTGCCCGGCGAGTTCCTCTTGGATCATTCTCTAAGCCGGCGCCATCCAAATGGGATGATGCCCAGAAGTGGATAGCGAGCCCGACTTCAAACCGGCCAAAGACAGGTAATGTTGGATCACGAAAGGGAGGTAATGTTGGTTACGGGGGCTGGCAGCCGTCCACGAAGGTTGTTGTTGAAGTTCCAGATCAAAGAGTGGTTGCTTTTGAAGAGCCTGATACAAAGCGGATTGATACAACTCAAGCTAAGTTGGAGTGTGGGGGAAATAAGTTTGTCAGTTGGGAGGCTGACCACCCGTATCCAAGTGCAGATTCATATGGCAAACCCATCCTCATGATTGAGAACTCTGTTGGAGAGTCTGCAAGTAAGGATATATTATATTAAGTTTGATTCAACTTCTCAGCAGTCTTTCACTGTCATGTTTATTTTCGAAGTATTGTGTTTTGTTTGTGATCTTTTGGATACTTGTATTCTTTGCAGAAAAATATTTACTCTTCCAAGAATGCAATCCCAAAGGGAAATATATTGTTCTGTTTTCAAGAACAATTTGTAATATGTTTTCTACAATTAGTCATCTAATGTTGTGGGCCATGTGATTACCTTATATTTGCTTAAAGGAAAATGACTAGACATCTGTGTTTGTCTTTGTCAGGGTCTAATGCATTTTAAGAATGATGACTTTATCATTTGCTCTGTGGTATTTCCATATCTCTTTTAGTTTGGACAAGTTAGGAATTACCGAATTAAACCGCCTGAATTCATACTTTTCTTGTTATTTCATTAGTTAGATTGAGCTCTGATGTAACCAAAATTATAGCCAGTTGAGTAAGGTTCTGGCTGAAAAAATGTGTTCTCCGGACCAGCGTGAGCAGCAAGTAGCTTGAACTACACCAGAGAGAGAGAAAGAGAGAACTTTTGAGCTCTATGGTAGACTTTCACATCCTATTGGACTTGTAGATCCAATTGATTGCTTTAGTCTTCTCTCTGGTACTTCTTAGGCAATTGTTGTCTGTTTAGTTTATAGTCTAATTTATTCTATAAGAAATTTAATTAAAGGATCTGGCAAGAGAAGAATTCCAAAGGCACAGACATGATCATTTCAAATATAATCTGTAGCGCTCCTATGAGCTCCTGTTCAAGGCTCCAGCTCCTCAACATATATTTCTGCAATGAACCACTGAACAATAAGAAGTTGGGGTGACATGATACCTCTGTTCAGATATCAATTATGGTGGGGAGCATGGGCCCCATTTTGGTAAAGCTTTTTAAAATTTCTTTGTCTTAGATCGAAGTTAAGTTTTCACAGTGGTGGACTTTTCAATATTCTCTGAATCATCTACTAAGTTTAGTAACACTCTTGAATTTAAGTTTGGTAGATGGTTGTATAAAGTGGCTGTGCTAGTGTTGCTGGGGATGAGAATGTCTAACCTACTTTGTACAAAATTTGGTATGAACTGACAGGAATGGAGTCCTCTTTATAAAAAAGACAGTTTATACTGAAATATAATAAAAGATGAACAGCTAATGAGACATGGAAAAGTTGGTCCATTATTGTTAAAATTGTTCTACTGCCTGGCAATTCCTTTAAGAGAAAAGTATATTTCGTAACAGAAAAATTGTATTTTAAGCAATGTGGGTGTTGTTCCTCTGAATATGAAGTTACTTTCATGCAAGATACTGTAGAAAATGCACTACATATAATAACTTGGAACTTACTGGTTTCTATGCATTTTGGGCAGCTAGTTTGTAGTAGTGTGATTCTGCAGCTGCCTTGAAAGTTATGTCATTCTGCAGATGCAAGTTTTTCTGTTGTTTCTTTGCTTGATATACAAAATTGCATTGTTGAATGACGTTGCCTACTTCCTGATGAGCCATTTTTATTTTTTCATGATTCCAGGTTCATGCCCTACTAAAGGATCTAATTCACAAGGCTATCAGTGAGACTCTAGTATGTTCCTTACCATGCCAAGTTTTATGGCTACCATTGATTTTGTCGTATTGTGTTATTTAAAGTTCAAATTAGATGCCTTTCATTAACTCAATATACATAAAAGTAATGCAGAAAAAAAATATGAAGCATTTCTAAAATTGAGTTGAGTAAATATTATTGTGGCCATAACTAATTTTAACCATGCGAAGTGCTTCTGTTGTGTAAGTAACAAAAAGAATTTCCCTAGTTGAAATTTGCTTTCTTAAATGAAGGGGAAATGTTTTCTGGAAGTTTAAGGAAACTATTGAAAGCCTTTAGAAATTGTAATTACCACTATAAAACTTGTGGGATCATTCAAATTTGCATTGAGTTATAAGAGATTAGAACGGATTCATGTAACCATGTATAGTATTAGAAAATTTTGGAAGACCGAAAGTAATTGTTGGACATAGAAGAATGAATTTTTTATTTTTTATTTTTTGCATATTTTAAAATTTAGGATTTGACGTTTGACATAATCGAGTGACAGATAATCTTAAATTTGGTGGCTTAGACCTTTGATTGCCTTTTACTCTCATGCTAGGGAAATTTGTCTGCCATTTATGCTAGTAAAATATGTTGAAGGTCATATGAAGATACTGATACAAGTTTTGGCCTTGGTTAAGAACTTTCTTGTCCTTGCCAACAACAATACACATGCCTGTCCACCCACACCCAACCACCTGCAAACATGCACTAGCACATGCATGCACACCCACCCCAAGGATATGAGCCTTCCAATGTGGCTATTAGTGTGTTCTTTTTAATTGGCTCTATATCACAATTTATTTCCGTTTAGTAATTTACCTGTGCACACACACACGCACATTCCCCTGCACACTCTTACACACATAACTGTCATACCTACACATGCACACCGTTGTAGCAATATACGCACCACTTGTGCACACCTTTACACCTACTTACAAATATCTACAAATATCAAGCCTACAATTGTCACAATGCCTATTTACAAATATCTACAAATATCCACTCAATGCATACATTTACAAATATTAGCAAATAACCACACTATCACACTATAGTACCTATCATTTAAATGTTTACTCATTTTCTTTATTGTGATTTATCTAATTTATTGCTATAATATTTTAGGTGATATTCCTATGGATTACAATGATCATATTGATAATAGTGATGAAGATCAGTCTTATGATGTGGAAAATGATGAATATGATGATGAGGAATTATATGATCTTGCTGTTGCTGGATGTCATGTTGCAGTGACATATTATATGAAATATATTGATAAACAACCTTGTAGAGATTCTGAACAAACTGGCTATATGTGGTTAATGGATTGTTTGACGGGTAATGAAACGAAATGTTACGAAATGTTTAGAATGAAGCCACAAGTTTTCCTTCAATTGTGTAATGTTTTACAACATACATATGGACTTCAGCACACAAGGCATATTAGGCTTGAAGAGTCAGTAGGTATATGTTTAATGATACTTGGACAAGGAGCTTGTTATAGGATGGCTCAAGAAAGATTCCAACATTCTGGTGAGACTATACACAGACATTTTCATAGAGTTCTGAAACACCTTAACATAATGTCAATGGATATCTTCAAGCCTTCTGACCCTACATTTAGTGTAGTTCCAAGACATATACAGAAGAANTCTAACTTTCTCGAATCCTACAATTCAACCCGATTGCATCCGCCAATGAATGGCTCCTTCTAATGCTTCCCAGCAACACCAAAATTTCACTTAACACTCAGATTAGATGTGGTCAGTGTTTGTGCTTCTCGCTAGACACTTGCGAAATCCACTTGTTCATCCTTTCAAGCTTTAGTCTTCATACTCTCTCACACTTGTTCCTTACAATTAAAAACTCACATAAATACAGGGAAATATGATTGAAGAAATTACAATCAAATTTGGCACGAAATTAAAGCTAACAAAAATAGTTGTAAATTACAATTTTACAGGATGTTATTTACTATTTAATCCATAAACTTATTATTTTTTTTATGTATAATTTTAGATACAAAATCTAAAAGTTTTAAAAATTTGATTAATGGTATAACTATTGATCTCTTATTTTCTTAAAATTTGTCAAGTATAGAGAATAAAAAAAAAAAATGTAATTCATTGATTTGTCAAAATTTACTTCTAATAAAAAATATTGAGTAGAGTTATAACCTTAGTTTATAACCAAGTTTGTTGCTAAACTTTGCTCAAAATGTAATTATGTTGGATTCAAAAAAATTTAGGATACAAGAAGTTATTTATTATACTCTCTATATTTTGACCTGTTATCAAGGCATATTTAACTTCTAGGCATCAATATCATCTTTTCTTTCCTTTCAATTTTAAGTCTAACACAACAAGTTGAATTCTTTACGAGTTTTCATATTTTGAAATCGTTACATGATAGTTTATTATAAATCGTAAAGATAGTTTATTATCAGTTGTTATTATTTATTGTCAATATGTGTAGGTGTAACCATTTTATTTTGTTAAGTTTGTATAGCATTTTTGTTTTTATGCAGTTATCATTATTTATTTGGCATTATTTTTTTATAAAAATATTGTAAACTAGATGACAAAAATCAACCCACTTGCCCACATAGTCACACTCATCCGTATATAAACAATACACTAAGTGTATGCTTGAACAATTACTAACTTTACTATTTTTTTTTTTTGTAGGTTCCAGTTAGCTCAACTGGTAAAGTCTTTGATGGTTGTATAAGAGATCTGGAATTCAATCCCTGCCTACACCAAAAACTGCTTGATATCTTGGTCTGATAATAAAGAGCTATTATCAGGAGCGGATGCCATAAGTTAAAACTCTCTAAAAAAAAAAAACTTTACTATTTTTTTTCTTGAATCACTTATTTTATAACAAAAAGTTATTATAATTGGATAACAATATACACATATAACAAACTCTTCGTATTTTCTAATTATTAAATTATATATAATTATATTATATTTGTACTATACACACACACACACACACACACACACATGTGCACATTTACATACATTACAACTCACACAAATTTATAACAAAAATAAAAAAATAAAAATAATGCACACAATCAGTATCATGCGTGAAAGAGATATTTGTGATTTGTGTTGTTCGATTTTAAAATAGGCTTATCTGTGTTGTTATTTGATTTTGGCCTAGGTGGATGTGTGTGCAAAAATGTTTTTGAGAGTAAATTTAATAGGTAAAAATATACTTTAAATATACAAATATATATTTTTAAAGTTAGGGGACAACCCTAAGTATATGTGCACCCGCCATTGTCTACCCATTAAAATCCTCCCCTGTCTTTCACACACGGGTGGGGTGGAACCTCTATGTTGGACCTATGAGTGAAGCTCACTCCCTAGTCATTATGATAGAGTATTGCACGTGATGAATCATATGATCTTTAATTTGTGTGAAGAAAGAATCTTCGTAAATGGAGGTTTGAGATTATATGCAATACCTAAGACATTTTATCTGATGCAATACCTAAGGCATTTTCACATGATGCATAACACTGGATGGTTGAGATTGTTCAATCTCAACCATTAAATAAAAAAAAAATTAGATGCAATAACAATGAATGATTGAGATTGAAAGTTGCTTTTGCAACTTTGAATCTCAACCTTTAATTAAAAAATATATATTAAAATGAAGTAAAAAGTTAAAGTTAAAAAATTTAAAATGTAAAAAATCTGAGAAGGAAATGAAGTAATTGCATGTACCTGATCTCAATCTATAAATGTAAAACACGAAAAAGAAAAGTGGAGAGAGATATAGGGCCTGTTTGGATAAGCTGTTTCAAAATGTGCGTTTTAAAAATAATATCCTTCATACATATTTAATATATAAAAATTTTATATACCTGGTGGTGGTTTTGGAAAGTTGACAGATTGTCGACGGATAGCATCTAAGAAAATACGCGTATCATGTGCTGCACCCTCCCATCCAGCCATAACAAATGTGAAAAGTAAATTAAAATCACATGCTGCCATCACATTAAAAGATGTCACACCCTTTCTATTATAATATGGAGCTTTTTTGTCGTCTCCAACAACAACTTGGATATGCGTACCGTCAATGGCACCAATGCAGTCCTAAAATAGAATATAAATTCTAGTTACTTAGGAAAAAATTCTAACAAATATTAGAAACAAATGTAGAATGTATGAAATGAATATCTGAAAGTGTGGCATGTACAACGGATTCTTCTGTATATGTCTTGGAACTACAAATTGGGATGAACATGACTTGGACAGACCAAGAAGCAATAGTAGTGGAGAAGGTAGTAGCAGACAGGCAAATGTTGAAAATATACAAGATGAGGAGATGAAATTTGTTCGTGACAAAATAGCTCGATCCATTTGTGGGTTGTAAACAATATTTTTATTATTTCTATTTTGGTGTTTTGGTTTTTAATTTTTTCGGATAAGAGCTTTTTTATTATTATAATGGATTGTCTATTACTTATATTGTTGGCAATTAACATTTTAATATAATTATTTTCCTAATCATTTTAATATCTTTTTCTTAATGAGTTATTTTTAATATTTTAAATTTTATAAACTTCTCTCCATGAATTTCAACAACGAAAACATCATTATTGTTGTTAGTATTAATGTAATTGTTAAGCTTAATTACATATTTTCAATAATAAAAAAACACTGATCACGGGAAAAATGACAATATAACCTTCAAAAAATAGTTAAATCCTTTTTGGTTATTTACACTCAAAACAACTATTTTTAAAACAGCTTATCCAAACGCTTAATATGACTTTAAAAATAGAAAACGCATTTTTTCACATTTTTACCAAACACTTATTTGTGGCTTTTAAAATGGAGTTTTAAAAACGCACGTTTTAAAAACGCTAATTTTTAAAACGCACATTTTGAAACAGCTTATCCAAACAGGCCCATAGAGGATGCTGTGTGATGCGGTTTTCTTATTATAAAACCGCAAACTGAACTGCATTATATGGTGCGATGCACTGTTACCTGCGGTTCGGTGCGGTTATGCTATTTTGCGAACGGTTTTGGTGCGAATTTTATGGTTTGTGCGGTTTAGTGAACACCCCTGGGCACGATGATTGATTCATTTATTGCATCATATCCAATGTAACCATGAGTCATATCACTCACACTACAAAATACAATTTGGATCTATCATTAAAGGATCGAATTTAGTAGACATATTATAAATTAATCATGAACTAAATGATTAATTGCTATTGGTTTATTAATGACTAATTAATAAGATCCATTAAAAAAAATATGATTTTTCTATAGGAGTATGGATAAAATAATTGGGCCGTTTGGCTATGATGAAGTTAAATTCATATTATGAATATTTTATATTTTCTTTTTCTTTTTATCCAGCAATAAGTAGGGATGAATTGAAGATTTGAACTCAAAACAACATCACTAAATTATAAATTTGTTTATTGTGTTAGAAATATTTTTAACTATAAATTTTTTTATTGTATTAGAAATATTTTTAACACTAGAAGTAGAAGGTGATAAATGTTGTGTGCTTGCAGGTCCATTATATTATACTAGTGTGTAACTCCATACATATGCATGAGTACATTTAAAAACAATCATATATATATATATATATATATAATTTAGAATCTAATTGGATTCACTCTTTGGTTGAAGTATGATAATGGGAGATACTATGCATCAAAGACATTTATGACCTGAAAAAGGGGAGGCGGGTTTGTGGGGTTGGATTAATGAAACTGATACTAAAGATGATGACTTGGCAAAGGGATGGGTATTTGTTCAGGCAATATCAATAATAATCCTATGTCAATTGCATTTTTTCTTGGTTTATTATTTAAAATACTCATTAAAAGAAATATTTTATAATTGGCGAACTAGTTGAGAGTTGAGATCCAAATGTTGAAAAAAGGTTGGCTTTGACATGTGGTAATAATATAAGGGAAATGTTAATGAATGACCTAATGGTATTTGTTAATAAACCATTTAAAGAAATTTTTTATGGGAAAAGAAAAAATAAAGCAATTAATGTTTTTACAGCTTTTTCTATTTCCCATAAAAGTGGTATCAAAACTTTTTTATAATAGTTTGTTAACAATTGCCTCTAACGTTACACCCATAATATAATAAGAGTTCTCAAAATATTATATGTATATATAATAGACACACACACACACACACACTAATACTACATGCAAACTCATGTGATGCACTAGAGTTAATAATACACATATTATAGATATTTTGCAAGAAAGCATTTATTAAAAAAAAATTCTATAACAAAATAAAATAAAATATAATGGGAAGAAGTATTTAACTTCTATTCTTTTCCATGGTTTAGAAGTGTTGTCTAACTTAGAACGTTTGGGTTGCTAAGAGCTAGAGATATAAACTGTTAATACTAGACATAGGTGCTTATGTTGTCAACAACTCAGTGCAGGTTCATAATTACAGAAACCTAGCTACAAAATAATTCACATTTCTTAAATTAATAAAAAAAACTCCAAAAGTTATATATATAGTTATATACACAAACTCAAACTAATATCTTTTGAATACATACATATTGTACAACAAGTCTTAATTTTCCCATCAACCGTTCATCATTCAATTATCACACACAAACATAACAACCTTCACAAGTGTGGTGCATTAAAAAATTTTAAATTATTTTTATGGGTTATTCTTTTTTATTAATATAAACTTGCTTGAGGAAACCATAGAACTTGAAGATGATCCAATACTTTGGAAATGATTTCTATATTCACATGATGAACTAAGTTCTAGAGATTCTGTCATATATATACTGAACAGAGTAAGAGGAAAAGATACAAACTAATCACCTTACAAGAAACCAATTAAAAAACACCTGTCACCTACACTAATGCTAATATAATCATAAGTAGAATGACCTGTAGCTTACCATTTTATTCATATTCAAGTAGACATATAAAACGACTGTCGTTCTTCACTATAATGTGCATCTTCAATGCTTCTATTCTTGACTATAGCTTTTTTTCAACCTTTGATATTTCAATAATAAGAAGGGCGGGTTTTGAAACGGTCATTAAAAAAATTATAATAGAATATCATTTTTATAGTCAAATGTGAAAGACACCCTTATCAAAAAAAAAAAAAAAAAAAAATAGTGAAAGACACATATAGCTTAAACAAGGGAGTTAATACCGCGCGTACCTGAGGCTGTTTTAATTTAGTTAAGAAAACGAAATATTTCGATACCAGTTAACACCAGTGTACCATGTGTGATGCAGATGACTTGCTGGATGAAATCTCCACTGAGGCCTTGCGACGGGAAGTGATGACCCGGGAGAAGAAGGCAAAAAAGGTACGCATCTTCTTTTCCAAATCTAATCAGCTTGCATATGGTGTTAGAATGGGTCATAAGGTTAAGGAGATGAGGGAGAGGCTAGTTGCTATAGCTGCGGACAGGCAGTTTCACTTGGATGAACGTTGTGAGGAGATACAAGTCAGGCATAAGGCAAGAAGGGAGACTCATTCTCTTTCACATGCTGAAGCAGTTATAGGGAGGGAGGATGATAAGAAGGCTATTATTGGATCTCTGTTGGATCCCAATGCTAAAGAGAATGTTTCGGTCCTTGCGATAGTTGGTATCGGAGGACTAGGAAAGACCACATTAGCTGGACTTGTCTTCCGTGATGAAGAACAAATCAAGAAACATTTTGAGCTAAAAGTGTGGGTGTGTGTCTCTGATAATTTTGATGTGAAGATAATTGTTGAGAAAATCTTGGAGCGTGTAACAAGTAAGAAACCAGAAAACCTTGAAATGGACACGCTAGTCAGTTGTCTCCAAAACGAAATTAATGGAAAAAGATACTTGATTGTGTTGGATGATGTGTGGAACGAGGATCGTGAAAAATGGAATGAATTGCAAATAATTTTAATGGGTGGTGCAATAGGCAGTAGAATCTTAGTAACAACACGTAGTGAACTTGTGGCAAAGATTACACAACCTATGCAACTGTATGTGTTAAAGGGTTTAGATAAACAACATGCTTGGTCTTTATTTAAGAAGACGGCATTTGAAGAGGGGAAAGAGCCGAAGAGTGAAAGCTTTGTAAAAATTGCGAATGAAATTTTAAAAAAATGTGTAGGGGTTCCACTTGCAATAAGAACAATAGGAGGTCTGTTGTATTTTAAAAAATCAGAAATTGAGTGGTCATTATTTGAAAAAAAAAAAACTTTCGAAAATACGTCAAAATGAAAGTGACATTTTACCAACATTAATGTTGAGTTACGGTCATCTCGCCTCACACTTGAAGCAATGCTTTGCTTATTGTAGTCTATTTCCAAAGGATTACAAGATTGACAAGTCAGGTTTGATTAATATGTGGATGGCGCAAGGTTTCATCTTGTATGAAGAAAATCAATGTCCAGAAGATGTTGGTGATGAGTATTTTATGGATTTGTATTGGAGATCATTCTTTCATGAAGTTGAAAAAGATGAACTTGGCAATATTTCAAAATTCAAGATACATGATCTCATGCATGATTTAGCAATACAAGTAACAGGATTAGATTGCACCACCATTAATTCAAAAGTGAAAGTCATTGCAGAGAAAACTCGTTATGTGTCATTTGAAGATACGTTGTTCTCATCATCGGAAATTCCAAGCTCATTATGCAAAGCAAAAAGGATAAGAACATTTCTTTTGCCGTGTCAACCAAAGAATAATACCATAAAATCAAATGATTCAACTTACAGTGAAATTATTGCAAGTTTTAAGTTCATACGCTTGCTGGATTTGCATAACATAGAGAGTAAAACAATTCTAAGTTCTATCAAAAAGTTGAAGCATCTAAGATATCTCGATCTTTCTAAGAATAAAGACATTGAGATGCTTCCTAATTCTATTGTCAAGTTGTACAATTTGCAAACACTTAAACTCTCTGGGTGTAAAAACCTTAAAGAATTGCCAAAAGATATTAACAAATTAATCAACCTCAGGTTTCTTGAGATTAATGGGTGTTCGCGTTTGACTCATATGCCAAATGGACTGGGCCAATTGACTAATCTACAAACATTGTCAAGATTTGTGATGAGTAAGGGTAGGATCGATTCAATGCCTAGGAGTTACGGTGGATTGAAGGAACTTGACAAGCTAAATGAGCTAAGAGGAAATCTCTCAATTGAAAATCTCAAACAAGTAAAGGATGCTGCATTAGAGTATAAGGATGCAAATTTAAAAGAGAAACAACGTCTTGATAGGTTGGACTTAAGCTGGGTAGGAGTAGACATTGATGAGACGGGTGTTTTTTGTGACATGTCAGCAGTGGAAGCCTTACAACCACATATAAATCTAAAAGCATTGAGTTTAAATTGGTACGGGGGAGTGATATTTCCACTTTGGCTTTGGATGCTCACAAATCTTGTCCAATTTGAATTACATTCTTGTGAAAAATGCCATTATCTTCCACCGTTGGACCAATTGCCTTCTCTCAAAATTATCCATTTATGCACACTGGATTCTTTAGAGCACATATCAGATTCAGAGAGAGATAACGGTGATTCTTTATTCTACCCATCTTTGGAGAAACTTGATATTTGCCATTGCCCTAATTTAAAGGGATGGTGGCGGGGAAGGAGGGATTCTCTTCCTTCATTTCCTCGTCTTTCTGATTTACAAATTCGGTATTGCCCTCAGTTGACTTCCTTTCCTTTGTTTCCATATCTCGAAAGATTGGAGCTATTCGAGTGTAGCTTGAAGCAGTCATTGGAGAGGATGATGATAAACAACAAGACTTCAGGGAATCTACCATCAATCGCTTCTTCTTCTTCTTCTCCTCCTTCTACAATTGTTGCCCCTCTCTCCAAATTAAGATACATGGAAATAGAGAACATGGGAGAAGCTTTGCCAGAGGAGTGCCTACCAAATCTCATTTCTCTCTGTACTCTAACTCTAGACAAATGTCCTCTTCCTTAAGGCATGCGATATCTTACTGCACTTCAATATTTGAATGTTCAAAACTCTGAGGTGGTTGATTTATCCAATGATTGGGATGAGATGGAATGGCAAGGACTTAGGACCCTTTTCACTTTGCATTTCTATGATCTTCCAAAGTTGGTCTCTCTCCCAATGGGACTTCAATATGTTAGCTCTCTACAAAATCTCGATATTTCGCACTGTCCTAGTTTGATAGCTATACCGGAGTGGATCTGCAAACTTATATCTCTTCAATTTCTTGGAATTTGGGGTTGCCCTAATTTGGAATCATTGCCAGAAGGAATCAGTTCCCTTACTTCTTTGCAATCACTATACATTATAGAATGTCCCATCTTACTAAAAAGATGCAAGAAGCAAATCGGGGAAGATTGGCATAAAATTTCTCACATTCCCAATTTGAAAGGAGATCTTGAAAAAGAGCAAGGTATATAAAAGTCTACCATTTTACTCCCAACCTTCAATTAAAAAACAAAAAATCCAAAAGCTCAATTCTTCTTCTCCATTGTTCTCTCTCAACGTCTATAATTTTTGGTGATTAAATTTCAGATGAAGAAGAACCATAGAAACCTGATCATAAGAATTGGGACTTAATTAAAGATTTTGGGTGCTGCAATTGTTCAACAACTCACTCACTGGTACTATCTCCTTTCTTTTCTTTTCCTTTTCCCTTTATCTAATTTCTTACATTTCAATAAATTTCATCCTTTTATTTTCAACTGGGTTGATGTGGTGATGTACTTGATGTGCTTCGTTACCCATTGTGTAAACAGAGTCAAAATTGGCACAAGGTAATATTACTAGGAGAATTGAACCGAGTAAGCATGCCATAGGAATCAGCTCATTCTACAGGTATTTTGTTGCTTTAATTCATTTTTATATTTATAAGCTTCCAGTTTTTTGTTATGTCTACAGATTTGCCATTTATCACAGTTTTTATCTAAAATCACTATGGGGATCACGCTTTATAGTAAAATATAATTTTCAAGCATCCTGGTTTTATTTTGAAATGTAGCTTGATATTTAGAAAGGAAGATGTTAATATATGTTACCAAAAAAATGAACTAACTAATGTTTCTGATATTGTTGGTTGATTTGAGCTATAAAAAAAGAAAAAAAGAAAAAGAAATCTTCCACTGACCTGTTTTATAACACCTAATATACTTTGTAGAGATCAAGCATCTATTAATTATTGTTATTGTGATTACAGAAATATTCCAGTCAAGACGATTCCTTTTTTTTGAAGCTATTTTTTCTACGAATAGTAGAAGTGGAAGGGAAGGAACTCAAAGCCGTCGGTGATGAACCCTTGTCTGACGGCCGCTGCGGTCTCCGCATCCATGGCTAGGAGATCGAAACTCGCAAGCTCTCCATTCTCAACTCCTCCAACCTCCAGCTGTCAGTCTCTCTCTCTCTCTCTCTCTCTCTCTCTCTCTCTTTTAAAAATTACTAAACTCAGAGCATAAACTAAACCGTTTCATATAATGATTTCGTTGTTGCTGTGTTAATTTTAGCTTGTGCAAATTGAATTTTGCTCTCTCTCACTATATCGCTAGCTATATATATATAGTCGAAAAGCGGTGATCAGTCAGGTTTTCTTGAATGTGATGAAAATGTTAGGAGAAGTTTTTGAGTAGTTATGTGGAAATTGAAAATTGGTAAAGTCTATTGACATTGTCATTATACTAGGAACCTAGGATCATATGCCGCCTTAACTGGGATTCAAAATTTGACATAAAAAAACAAATGCACATTGGATTTTATTTGGTAGAGGTCGAGTGTTTGAGTTAAGGAATCAGCCTCTCCAAAACAAATTGGGAATTAGGCTTATTTGGTGGTAGTTATGGAAAATTGGAGATCTTCATGTTGCCAGAAGAAGTTTGATGATATATGTTAGGGGTTTATGTTACCACCTAAGTCATGATGGTTATGTTATGTGCTGCAGGTAGGAAGAAAAGCTTTAGACTTCTCAGTTGCCAGAGATGGTTTTCGGGGAGAGTTGTTTAATTCTTAAACATGTGGATAGTGGCACCAAGTTCATTTCAATGCATTCGATGCTCTAACTGGCTGGAAGCAAGAGGCGTTATGTCCAGCTAAGGTCCCTGTAGCTACAAAGTGAAAATTTAGAAGGTAAGCTAGGTGTCCATATGTAATTTCTTTGTTGTGGGCAACTGGGTCTATAAATTTCTTCAAGTATAAGTCTTGAAGGATTACTGCTTTTGTGAACTGTTATATCACCTACTTTATTAGTTTACATGTGGAATTGTTTCTTTTGAACCTAATGCATCATTTTAATGCGGGTGCTGCAGGCTTTTGTCATGTAAATTTATATAGCCAGCTTTCTAAAATAATATGTGGCTTTCTCAAGTGATTCATCAATGGAGGTAACTTATATACAATATTCTAACCTCCCACTCAAGTGTCCTTTGCCCTTATTTCTTTTGTTTCTTCTTTCACATCTTCAATATGTGAGTGTGTTTGATGATTGTCTGTCATTTGATCCTGTCCATTTACATACTAACATCAATTCTTGTTTTACTGCATTTCCCATGCATCAGCACAAGACAAGAAGTGGAGAGTAAATAGAGGGCCCCATGTATAAGTGTTGGAGTGCTTCTAATCTCAAAGTACATTGAGATACATGTATGATTACTTTCATATAGTTTGCATATAGCCTCAAGACTCCTGTGAAAGGTAAGCCTACTTATCCAAAAGTCGTAATGGTTTAACTACTGCTTTTGTATTTTTTGGTATTTTAGATTTGCAACTTTTACTTCTCCTGTCTGATTCTGTTTCTAGGTATAATCTTTGCATGTCCTCTTTTTCCCTCTAAATATCCAATGATACTTCCCCTAGTAATGCGGTAGCTATTTCACCAGTTCGTATAGCAAACGAGATATGCATTCATCATAGTGCTTCTTTTAAGACATTTTAGCTTTATCTATTGAATGGGAAAGGGGGAAGAAGAAGAGGAATTTAATTCCTGCGCACCAAAATAATATGAAACAAATGATTGGAAACTACTTTGTATATCTTTTCTCACATCATCAATCAATATCAATATATATAAAGGAGAGACTTCATGCAACAGAGAATAAGGTTATGCCAAGTGGCGCTTTGATAGAGTAGTTTAGAAAAAACATGGGCTGACATTTAAAATTAACAATGTGTTTTGTCCAAGATCAAAGTTCATAGCAAGCCCAAGCCCATTTTTAATCCTAGCCAAACTCTAATAGCTAATAATTAATAGCTACAATTAACCCCATGTACAGAGAACAACGTAGTGCCTTTGAAGTTCTCTCTCATAACACAACTCTCTCTTCATGTCCCTTACTCTTACAAAATCCAAACGTCTCCTCAGTTACACAAACTCATAGCTTTCTACCTCTTGCTATTCTGAGTTTTGGCCTTTCACTTTTCCGTTTCAATCTCAATCTCAAATTCACGACCAAGATGCTGTCCATGCTTGGCATCAATTTCAACAGGTACCTAATCTCTCTATCTCTGTTTCTCTTAAAAATAAAATGTTAAGGTCTCTCTCTTTCTCATTCGTTTTTGGAGGGGAAAAAAAACAGATTATCATCTTCTTTGAGAATCTCAGCAACTCCGCATGCGAGGCTTTTCTAGCACGTGTCAATGATGTTTTGTTGAATCTGTACGTGCTACTACCTATATAGGCTTTATTCCCTTTTTGTTTCCATAGAAAGTAGCACTTCAAAAACAATTTCTAAAAAATTTCCTATCAATATTAAATGGAATTTGAACTTCGGTTTCTATGTAGTCTTTTAACATTCTGAATGATGATTTCAAGAATATAGGACCAACCCAGAAAATTAACCTCAAGCCAAAGGATGACCTGTCAAGGTAAAAAAAGAATCTACTTTTGGGTTTTTTATTTTATATATATATTTTTGCATAATGTAGTTAATTTTTTTTATATATTTAAATTCAATAAGAAATGTATTTTTAAACAAAGAAACACAATTTCTGGATGTTGAAGAAGCCACAAGATTTTCTGTGTAGATACAAGTAACTTTCCCATACAG
This sequence comes from Quercus suber, assembly GCF_002906115.3. Classification (NCBI taxonomy): domain Eukaryota; kingdom Viridiplantae; phylum Streptophyta; class Magnoliopsida; order Fagales; family Fagaceae; genus Quercus; species Quercus suber. The sequence continues at coordinate 659,108 of NW_027069619.1, forward strand.
AGCTTATCATTGGCAAAGTCCAAAATTAACTTTGTTATACATGATGTATATATTCTACTCCATGTCTTTCCTACTCAAAATTTTCATTGTTTTATGGTTGCCTTAGAAATTTTAATAATTTTCTGTTTTACATATATATATATATAGCTTGCCAGATGCATATTATCAATTTGGTTGTTAATACTTAGTCTCTATAAAGATTCTATAAACTTGAAAATTTTTAATATTAGTTCTTATCCTTCCAATCTTTGAACTTTTTTTTAGCCTTGGTTGGATCGTTGTCCCCAAAGACTCAACAAATTTCAAATAATTGTATTGTTTGCAGTTGCACCTATCTCAATTGTGCATCAACTGTTGCTCAAAATGAAGGGTTGGCATGCCTATTCACCAAAGGTTACTAGGTTATTTTTTTCTTCTTAAGTTTTGTCAAGCAGCCTAAAAAATTGGTGTAACTATTGATTCTTTAAATTTATTTTAGTTCTAGACCATGAATCAGTTCCAGTTAGAAGTTGCAACTTAGCATATGACATTCTTTGACTACGTTTGAAAATATTATTACTACCAAAATTTGTCACTAACACTAATTCTCTCGACTATATGAAATTCTTTTTGAATTGATTAGTTCTCCAACTTGGATCATGATTGTAATAAAGTTGTTCTATATGAAAATTTACAAAGTCTCCTATTTAAAATTTTCTTTCAGGCCTTTACTTATCAAAAAAAAAAGAAAAAAAAAGAAGTTCTTTCAAGCCTTAACTACAGTGTTTAATTACTCCAGAGGCAATGCTTCAATAACTGATGAAATATTTGCAACACTTGGATTGAAAATTCATGGTGGAAAAAATGTCCCTTATGTGTGGGACATTTTCAGATTATTAGATCTTGGTATATATTTAGTAAATTCTAGAGAAATACATAATGAGAGTTCCAAGTAGAAGACTTGGTCTTGGTGCCAAAAGATGTATTTCTTAGTGCATTTGGCCATAGATAATGTGTATTGGAAGCTTCAAGGATGCTGAAAATTAATTATAAATGAATTCTTACACTTCTATTAATAAGTTGAACAATAGTGAGATATCACCTTTTCATTTTTTATAAAAAAAATAAAGATGGTTGTGGTTAAACAAAAATATCTTCCTTCTAAACTCTATTCCATAGTGATACACTAATTGGGAAATCATGTGTTGGCCATAATTTGGTGGTTTACATACAGGAATTTACTACTTGCACTAGAGGGTATATTTATTAAAAAATCTATTATGTAGCTCCTTGACAATTAGTATCTTTGTTGTAGCTACCTGAAAAGATTCAAGAATTACTTGGATGAATGTACTTCGTAATGATTTGGCAATTTAAGGGAATTTTTGCCCCATATATTGATGAAATATTTAGTTTTCATATCTATTTCTCAAACCATTCATTGCTTACTCTCTTTCAAAGTATGTGACAATAATAATTGTGCCTGTAACTTAACCGAAATAATTAAATAATTGTGAATTCACTCACACAACACACATATTCTTAATTATATTATAGTAATTTATGTTTCTTTTTTTATTTTTTTTCTTTTTAAAATATAATATAATTGAAGCTAATTAAGTAAATATTATACCACAAGATTACATATTTTTAATGGATCATAAAAATTAGTTTGAAATTATTTCAAAATGAAATTATAAAGTATCCGCGCATCGCGCGGGACATCATCTAGTATATCTAAAAGCAGATACCTCATGTGAGAGTGCATGAGATCCTGCCTAAGAAGCACGGGTGCGTTTCGGGACTCGGGTGCGGGTGCGGGTACAGTGTTGTAAACAAGGAATGCATTCTCTAGGGTGTCATCACTTGGAATCCTGGAGTGGCTGCTTGTCATGACATGACACAATATGGGCATTTACACTATGCAAGTGTGTTATGCACCTGATGCTTTATTTGTGCCCAACTGTGTCGGGGACTTGAGGTAGAGATTGAAAAGAAGTTCTTGTACTTATATTTGAATTGTCATCAGTTACAGCCTCCTGCCTTGTCATGAAGAAGGTTTTTCTTGCCTTGAAATCTTTTGGACCTTTAGTATAGCTAGTTATTTTTGTTTGCCACCTTTCTGTCTTTGGCGCTTCAATGAGCTTGAAAATTAATACTAGATAGCCTCTATTAGATCAACATGTTTGAGTTAATATCTGTACTTATTACAGGCTTCTTGTTACATGAGTATTCAGTATGTTCAAATATATCAAATAGATGGTAAAAATATTGAAGCACATCATTTATGATTGTCTAGAACTTTGTCAACTTAAAATACAAGCAAGTCCTGCCTTCACATCTATGATATTACAAAAATCATTCAGTTAATCGAGACTGACAATGTGTAACTTTCAGGTAGAGGTTGAAAGGATGAGGGGACAAGCGCAAGATAGGCTTATGAATAAATTAGCAGCTGCAAGGCACAAGGCTGAAGAAAAGCGAGCAGTGGCAGAAGCAAAGAGAAATCAGGAAGCTGCAAAAACTGAGCAGCAATCAGAATATATTCGCAAAACTGGTCGCATCCCATCCTCGATTACCTGTTGTGGTTGGTGCTTTTAAAATTTGAAATACCTTTTGTTGAGTAGGCTTTGCCTGTGTATCTTGTCTTCAATTTTTGGGCATATATTTCGTGTATATCATGTTCTTTATCACATATCCTGTGCTTTTTATATATCTTGTTGATATCAAACAATCCTGGTGTAAAAACTAAGACCTAATTTTGCTAAAGCTTATGAAGAAAATTTAAAGTACTTCAGACATAGCAAGCATTACATGGAATAAATAAATGTTAATATGCACGCCGCTAACCTAGACAATTGCATCATTTCACTTTAAAAACTGGAAGAAACAAAAAAAAAAAATCCGGGAGTGTTTCAAATATGAATACTTTGTGGGTTAGTATATGAGAAAAATAAACAAACAACTTGTGTAGCAAATGCGTAAGAAAATTAATCAAGGCAATAATAAGTGTGTGCGAAAGCAGAAGCAGTCGCCGCTGTCTTAATTCAATAAAAAAATGGTAAGAGCATTAGCATTAGGAAATGCTACTCCATTCTATTTTACCATTTCAAAAAGTTACTTTATCACTTATACCATACAATTTTACAATACTTTCAGCATCCCAAAACTCTATTATTTTACTATTTTATTAAAATATTATTTTTTAAGTCCAGAAGCAAACATAAAAAACAAATTTTTGGTTTGATTGTGCTCCGGTTTGTGCTCACTTCCTCTCTCTCTCTTGTCTCACTTCTCTGTTACTTATCTGGGTTTGATTGTGCTCTGGTCTGTGCTCCAATTGTGGATCGTCGGTCTGTGCTCCGATTGTAAAGCGTGGGTCGTGGATCGTGAATTCGTGATATGAGTTTTTGTTGGTTATGATCCGATGGGTTTTTGGGTTTGGCCATGCTTGATGGTGTTGCTGTCAGTTTGGCCGTGGGTTGCGGGTGTCACCGTCGGCTTGGCCGTGGATTGTGGGTGTCACTGTCAGTGTGGCCATGGGCCATGGGTCGTGGTTGTGGTGCTCGGTTTTTTTGCTTGGGTTGCTGGGTAGCGATGGTGGTTCGGTGTCTGGCTACAACGGTGGTTCAGTGTTTGATCTGTGGTGCTGGGTTGGCTATGCTGTGGCTTGCAGTTTGGTGAAGCTTTAGTGATGGAGAGATAGATAAAATATTAATATTTTTTTTTGCAATTGTGCTATAGTGCAATTGTATTTGTAGAATTGCACTATAGCACAATTGCAAAATTTTTTTGCAATACTTGGGTTTTACATTCCCTGATGTTGAGCACTTTGGGGCTTGAAATGCCAAATTTACATTTGGCATTTGCATTCCCCAGTGTTAATGCTCTATTGTCTTTAAAGATTGTATTTTTTTTGCAGCTATAGAAGATTCAACAACAGACTCCAAGGAATGATCTTACAATTCAGGCATGCTAATCAATGTCCGGTGTCCTTAAAACTTTTTTGGGCGGACAAATTTGCACATTTTACATTAATATTAGGGTCATAGTTCAAGGTGCAAAATGTGTATGTGAAAAGTTTAGGGTATAAAGTGTAATCTAAGATATAGATTAGAGTAGTAAAGTATAATTACTTCATAATTTATGTGACATCTTTGATGGAAAAAGTATACTTCCAACCCAACAACATTTGAAGAGAATGACTTTTTTTAATGAGTTGTGTGACTGGTTTAAATAACACACAAGAATAAACATATAAAATCATTATGTAATGGATTGGAGGAGATTTCTCTAAATTGGTCATCTCAGATTAATAAAACTCAATTGATGCTAATTCCCAAACACCGGCAAGGTAAATCCATCTCACAGTTTCGTCCTTAAAAGTTACAGCACTATCTACATAGTGTTAGCGAATATTATTGTTGTCATAATCAAACCATTCTTGGACCAATTAATCCACCTTTGTTATTCAGGTTTCATCCCGGAACGTATGGCTTCGGATAACTTTTTAATTCATAAATGTAGACACCTAAAAGGAAAATGAGATATTAGCTAGCAATTAAGCAAGCTGGATCTTGATAAAGGAGATACTTTATCCCTTTATCTCATCATTTTATGCCTCAAACATCTCTCTCTTTCCTCGACCAAGTTGTCCATGATCGTAAAATTCATCATCCGCTTCGGGGTTTTATCTCACGTCCTTTTTGTGGAAGGGGAGCATGGGCCCCATTTTGGTAAAGCTTTTTAAAATTTCTTTGTCTTAGATCGAAGTTAAGTTTTCACAGTGGTGGACTTTTCAATATTCTCTGAATCGTCTACTAAGTTTAGTAACACTCTTGAATTTAAGTTTGGTAGATGGTTGTATAAAGTGGCTGTGCTAGTGTTGCTGGGGATGATAATGTCTAACCTACCTTGTACAAAATTTGGTATGAACTGACAGGAATGGAGTCTTCTTTATAAAAAAGACAGTTTATACTGAAATATAATAAAAGATGAACAGCTAATGAGACATGGAAAAGTTGGTCCATTATTGTTAAAATTGTTCTACTGCCTGGTAATTCCTTTAAGGGAAAAGTATATTTCGTAACAGAAAAATTGTATTTTAAGCAATGTGGGTGTTGTTCCTCTGAATATGAAGTTACTTTCATGCAAGATACTGTAGAAAATGCACTACATATAATAACTTGGAACTTACTGGTTTCTATGCATTTTTCTTTCTTTACTTTTAGCAGTCAACCTCAGCCGGCATGATTCATCTGTGGCCATACAAAGTGCAACTACATTTCTACCACCCCCCTCAACAGCTCGGTCTGTATCAATGAGAGATATGGGCACTGAAATGACTCCTATTGCTAGCCAAGAACCTTCCAGAACTGGAACTCCCGTGAGGGCAACAACACCAATGCGCAGCCCAACTTCTTCTAGACCATCTACTCCTAGCAGAGCTGCCCCAGCTTCGTCTCCAACTGATCCACCAAATGGCCATCCAGATACTCACAAGCATGAGTTGTCCGAAAAGGAGCTACAAATGAAAACTAGGAGAGAGATAATGGTCCTGGGGACACAGCTGGGTAAAATGAACATTGCTGCCTGGGCTAGCAAGGAGGAGGAGGATAAGGATGCGTCCACTTCACTAAAAAATTTAGCAGGAGAAAGACCAGCTAAAAGTGTCATCGAGACACGTGCAGCAGCTTGGGAGGATGCAGAGAAAGCCAAGTATACGGCCAGGTAATTTCGTACATAGAATATATATATATATATATATTTTTTTTTCATTTCACGTCTCCTTGGAATTTCAATATGGATGTCTAATATATATTCTCACACCTTTTTAGTTTTTTAACCCTTCCTTTGGTCAGTTAAATAGGGCTGTAAACAAGCCTTGCTTATCAAGTATTGCATGTTAGAGCTCAAGATGACAACAAAAGTAAAATGTTGAAACTCGGCTGAAGCTTGAACCAATCCTGTAACCAATGTTTGAACTTAAGCTTGTCAAAAATTCCAAAGGTTGACCCCAGCTTGGCTCAGCTTGATTCAATAGTCAAGCTGAGCTCAAGCTCAAACTTAAGCTCAATATCAAGCTCTTGAGCTCAATATCAAGCTCTTGAACTCAAGATCCAACAAAAATACATTATCAAGCTCATATTAAGCATATTATCGAGCTCATTTGGTTTGGAGGGGTGGTCCTAACTCCCAATTAATTGCCCATATCTTGAGCTTTTATTTTTTTGGTTGTGTGTGTGTGTTTGCTTAGGCACAACTTGTTCATTAAACAAGCCTAAATCTAAGGCTCGAGCTTGACTTTTTTGTAGATAAACAAACATGAACAAGTTTTTTGTCGAGTTAAGCCCGAGTTATTTATGAACAACTTGGTTCATTTACAGCCCTATCATTAAAGGCCAATTAGGACTTTATGCTATACAAGAGGGGCATCCCTCTCTTTCCCCTTAGATTGCTTTTCCCCTGGTGAGGCAGGGTTTGCTTTCATGTTCTTACACTCACCTTTATTCAGTATATTTCAAGTGTTAACAATCGACTGGTTTAGGAGTGTCTGATAAAAAAAAAAGGTTCACATATATCGAATTTGACAAGTTCCCAGAATTTAGAATGAGTGGTATCTACAATATATCATTGTTTTTTGGGTGATATGTCTCAAACTGTTTGGTATCTTCTATATATCGCTTTCAAGCTTAATAAATAAATTATTATTATTTTTTAAAAGGACTTGTTTTCCTATTTTTTATTAAAGTCAATGTTCAGTCAACAGCTGGTCAAAAGTTAGTTTTTTGAGAGAGAGAGAGAGAGACGTTTATGCTTTGAGATGTTGACTTGCAGTTTTTGCTGCAGCAAACACCAATGCAGAAAACTTTTTCAAAAAATGTTGTGTTAATAAACAAACAGATGCCTAGATGAGAGTATCCACAGCAGTGGAGCTAAAAATTTAGTTATTTGGCACCTACAAAAATTACTTTATCTATTTTTCCTCTTCACACCCCACAACAATGGATCTATATTTTTAGTTATTTGATTAAAATAATACAAAAAACTCATTAGAATAATAATAAAAACTTCCACAGCAAACTTAGTAACCAGTCACAACCACCTCTACCATCAGCCACAATCACACCCACAACCACCACCACCACCACCACCAGTCCACAGCAAGGAAAAATAAAACCACCAACCCAAATCCCCATCTTTTTCCTCAACCCAAACCAAACAAAATCACCAAATCACAATTAAATCCACCTCCACCATCGCGGCACAACCAAACCACAACCACCATCATAGTAGCCTAAAGCTCAACCAAAAAACTAGCAACCAATTGAAAAAAAAAAACCACCATCATAGTAGCCTAAAGCTCAACCAAAAAACTAGCAGCCAATTGAAAAAAAAAAAAAAAAACCCAGAAATCTCACCCTCAAAATACCCAAGCCAAGAGCACACAATACACACAATTAGAAATCTTAAAACCCAGATATGCAATCCAAAGAGACCCACACAGCAACCACGCACCACGACCCTAGCAACCCACCCACGAACCCAGCGGTGGAGTGGAGGTGAGGGAAGAAGATCACCAACCATTTCGGCACTGAGACCACCCACAAACTGTTTCGGCACTGAACCCAACCACGAACCCAGCAGCGGCTTGGGTCAGCACTGTGCAGGGGCTTGGTTTGGCGCTAGGTAGGAGCTTGGGTCGGCAACGAGTGGAGGAATTGAAGCTTGCAACGGTAAGAAATGAAGAGTGTGAGGACCGACTAAGGGGAGAGAGGAGCAACGGGTAGAAATGGGGAAGGAGGAGAAAGAAAAAAAAAAAAAAAATTCTAACCATCAGTGTGAACACAAAATAAAATAATATATATATATATTTTACCTTTGAGCTACAGTGCACATCTATCTTTAAATGTGCATTGTAGTTGAGAAGCCAAATTTTTTGGCTATAGCTCCACTGCTGCAACTCCATTTTTGTGATTGGTGGTGCTAAAAATAGCAATATAGCTATTTAGCACCATTGCTATGAGTGCTATAGGTCCTGTATGTAAAATTCAAGAAAACTACACATTAGAAAATACAAAAGACAGATCATGTAAGCCAGGCGGTAGTAAATGACTTTGTGAAATGCTATTAAAGCATGTCTAACAAAACTCAGTGGATGTTGGAAATTATTAGGTACTCCCGGAGTACCATAAATGTGTAGTCTCTCTTCTCACATAAATGGTGAGTCCTACCATGAATTTAATTAGTGGGACCCATCATTTATGTGAGAGGAAGGAGTACCTATTTATAGTACTCCGGAAGTACACAATAATTTCCCGTGAATGTTTATAATCGTTTAGTGGATCCGGTAACGGTTGGGACGTGTGTCTCAATAGGGTCACCGTGTTTATTGAAGATTGTTAAAAGAGTTTTTTTTTTTTTTTTCTTATATAACTGTTCACCAATGGCAATAAACAGTTTTAACTGATAGGAAACTCCCTTAAGCCTCTGTCAAGTATAAACCAGAGCACGATTGTATAGATTGGTTGAGATCAATAATACACAAGATTTCTCTGATTTTCTTTTCTCCCTTATCTCTTGTTCTACTCTCAGTTTCTTTATCATTCCTTCGTCAATTATTATCAAGCATTAGGTATTGGGGAACAAGTGAATCTTTAATTCATTGTATAATCTAATTACCTTTGAAGCTTATTGAGTTGTACCGAGTAGTATTATGCTTTATGCTTAGCGCTATGCCTCCTGGATATAGATACATATGGAAATACTAACATGTGCTTTGAGTGACATAAGAAAATAGCTCAAATTTTCTTACTGTAGTCAACTGGATTGTTGAAGCAGCATACTTGTTCACAGGAGCATCAGCCATATAAAGAAATAAATGCTTTTTAAAAGGGGGTAGAGGGGGGTGACCAGTGTGGCTTCCCTACCTGGGTGTGACCATAGTAACACCCTACTCACTCCTGGGCGAGACCCCATATGCTTGGTCAAAATAAATGCATTACATATGCTTGAAGTTGTTTTTGTTACCAATTATCAGTTTGTGGTCTGACATGGCAAAGTCTTGACTTCAATTACCTAGGTTCAAACGTGAAGAGATGAAGATTCAGGCATGGGAGAATCATCAAAAAGCTAAAACAGAAGCTGAAATGAGGAAAATTGAGGTACTCTATATATTCTTTCTATAAAAACTTTTGTTTTCCTAGCTATGCTGGTTTCATTCATTTTGAGATGTCTTCTTTCTATTGTCTAAAATATGAACCCTAGGAAAATCAACCCTGTAACTTGGTTGTTCTGCTTCTATATAATCCTTCTGCATAGCCTCCTCAATATCTGGTATTTTATATCCACCCAAGTCCTCAGGGTGAATGGTTCACTAAATAACTCAATTCTCATATTAAAATTGTGGAAACAATACTGATGTGATGCAAGCCCTACATTACTTTAAATATAAAGGTTAAGCATGTTGCCAACAGGCTCTGTAGAGGTTGAGGTCATAGGTTTAAAAACCACTAACTGTAGTGTAACTTACCAATTGAAAAAAAAAAAGAAGAAGTTACCAGACAGCAACTGGGCATACCGCTAGTAGGTTCTACCTTCCATGAGCATCAAAACTTTACATATTTGGTTGTGCTTATAGATATAATGGATGCGTCATATTCTAATCATAGTTGGACTTGTAACTTTGATGCCGGACAATATGAATAGGGGATAAAGGGGAAAACTGAACAACAGGGAAAATAATAAACCCTAAGAATTGGCACTTAGGGGCTTGCCTGGAATCAGCACCAAGCAAAGAAACTTAGGCATCAACACTTAAGTGTGTTTGGCATCAGCACCAAACAAAGGAGAAACACATTCTTAGCTCGTAAAAATTTAATTCAAATTCTAGTGTCGTTCAAGCTTACCGAGCCTTAGTTAAATAGGGTTTCAAGGATTACACTATATGGGAATATCCAACTAAATCCCATGAAACCCTCAACAATAAAAACCCAAATTCAAATTCAAATTCAAAAACAAAAAACAAAATAAAATTTTAATTGATTTTGAAGTTCCTTGCATCAAACTCATCATTTGCAATACCAATGGTATTGAATAGTGCTATGTGAACTAGTTTATATAAAAACTTAAATTATTTTGGACAGCTAGAAATGTGAAGGAGTGTATATTGAAGCCATAAAATAAGATAAAACTAACATCTTATTTCACATAAGATGGTGTAAAAATTCTCTTTATGTTAAAGTGGGTGTGCCTGCAGAACTAGTACATAACAAAATTAAGTTTTTATTTTTATCTTCCCTCTCCAGTTTGAGCTAATCAAGCTGTGCCAACTGTTAACGCCTCCTATTTGGATTTGAAGTTCTCGATAAACAATAAAGAATAGATTAAATTGCAGAGTTGCATTGAGATTTATTTTAATCTTTATCTTAAGAGCACAGAACCAGAAAGAGGCCTATAATATGTCAAAATCAAGGAGAATGGCAAAGCTCACATATATCTTGTTACGCTAGGCAAATCAAACCCTGTGAATCCTCTTCTGTTAGTTGCAACTAAATGTCAAAGAAAATGAATTTATTATGAGTTATGAGTTAGACTAAGCACTATCAATCGTGTTTTGTCTTGATGAATGCATGAATCATAGTGGTAAAATACATGCAGAATCAATGACAAGTAGTTGGTAGTCAGAGTCAAATCTGGGATTTTTCAGCACTGATATGTGGTAATAGCCACATGGCATGCAGGTGCCAGCTACAGCACCCTACAAATCATAATGTTGGGTACTTCGGAAATTTTAATGGGGGGAAGAGAATTTGATAAATATATGTTGCAACTTGCAAATCACATTTTGAGGTGCACTTCTAATTCAGTTTTAGTACATTTTTACATATCTATTGAGTGTGCAAATTACATTAAAAATAGTGATTATTATAGTCGGAGAATTGGGATTCTACAATTATTTTCTTTCAGGTTCACTCTAATACCAAAAAGGTATTTGTTAGCTTTTCTAAAAGCCTGGAAAGCTGATATGGAATTTCACTGGCCTTCGAATGAATGCTTTAAATTTTCTTAGACAAGTTTTTATGGGAGCATGTTAAACAAAGGAAAATCAAATCCAAGTAGAACCTTCTAATATAGATGAATGATTCTAAAAGATTTTTTACACTATTCTGGGGAGATCCTTCTGTTTATTGACGTACTTCTCATATTGGTATTCCCATTAAGTAAATCCTGCCTGTGAAAAACTCTTTAAAGAGGCAGTATGATGCGTCCTGCTCTTTTTTTCATTTCTGGATCCATGTGTTAGGCATTCTACTCTCAACTTTGGTTTATTCATTTTTGTAGTAGGCAAACCAACCCACACATCCATAAAAGATTGAACTCGTGACCTCACCCTTGCCCCTTTATTGGGGAGGAGATGGCAACATGCTATTCTATTCATTGTTGTACTGGTACATGCTCTAGATCCTATACTATTATTTGAAGTTTGGGAATGTGTTGTAAACAAGGAATGCATTCTCTAGGGTGTCATCACTTGGAATCCTGGAGTGGCTGCTTGTCATGACATGACACAATATGGGCATTTACACTATGCAAGTGTGTTATGCACCTGATGCTTTATTTGTGCCCAACTGTGTCGGGGACTTGAGGTAGAGATTGAAAAGAAGTTCTTGTACTTATATTTGAATTGTCATCAGTTACAGCCTCCTGCCTTGTCATGAAGAAGGTTTTTCTTGCCTTGAAATCTTTTGGACCTTTAGTATAGCTAGTTATTTTTGTTTGCCACCTTTCTGTCTTTGGCGCTTCAATGAGCTTGAAAATGAATACTAGATAGCCTCTATTAGATCAACATGTTTGAGTTGATATCTGTACTTATTACAGGCTTCTTGTTACATGAGTATTCAGTATGTTCAAATATATCAAATAGATGGTAAATATTGAAGCACATCATTTATGATTGTCTAGAATTTTGTCAACTTAAAATACAAGCAAGTCCTGCCTTCACATCTATGATATTACAAAAATCATTCAGTTAATCGAGACTGACAATGTGTAACTTTCAGGTAGAGGTTGAAAGGATGAGGGGACAAGCGCAAGATAGGCTTATGAATAAATTAGCAGCTGCAAGGCACAAGGCTGAAGAAAAGCGAGCAGTGGCAGAAGCAAAGAGAAATCAGGAAGCTGCAAAAACTGAGCAGCAATCAGAATATATTCGCAAAACTGGTCGCATCCCATCCTCGAATTTCACTTTAAAAACTGGAAGAAACAAAAAAAAAAAATCCGGGAGTGTTTCAAATATGAATACTTTGTGGGTTAGTATATGAGAAAAATAAACAAACAACTTGTGTAGCAAATGCGTAAGAAAATTAATCAAGGCAATAATAAGTGTGTGCGAAAGCAGAAGCAGTCGCCGCTGTCTTAATTCAATAAAAAAATGGTAAGAGCATTAGCATTAGGAAATGCTACTCCATTCTATTTTACCATTTCAAAAAGTTACTTTATCACTTATACCATACAATTTTACAATACTTTCAGCATCCCAAAACTCTATTATTTTACTATTTTATTAAAATATTATTTTTTAAGTCCAGAAGCAAACATAAAAAACAAATTTTTGGTTTGATTGTGCTCCGGTTTGTGCTCACTTCCTCTCTCTCTCTTGTCTCACTTCTCTGTTACTTATCTGGGTTTGATTGTGCTCTGGTCTGTGCTCCAATTGTGGATCGTCGGTCTGTGCTCCGATTGTAAAGCGTGGGTCGTGGATCGTGAATTCGTGATATGAGTTTTTGTTGGTTATGATCCGATGGGTTTTTGGGTTTGGCCATGCTTGATGGTGTTGCTGTCAGTTTGGCCGTGGGTTGCGGGTGTCACCGTCGGCTTGGCCGTGGATTGTGGGTGTCACTGTCAGTGTGGCCATGGGCCATGGGTCGTGGTTGTGGTGCTCGGTTTTTTTGCTTGGGTTGCTGGGTAGCGATGGTGGTTCGGTGTCTGGCTACAACGGTGGTTCAGTGTTTGATCTGTGGTGCTGGGTTGGCTATGCTGTGGCTTGCAGTTTGGTGAAGCTTTAGTGATGGAGAGATAGATAAAATATTAATATTTTTTTTTGCAATTGTGCTATAGTGCAATTGTATTTGTAGAATTGCACTATAGCACAATTGCAAAATTTTTTTGCAATACTTGGGTTTTACATTCCCTGATGTTGAGCACTTTGGGGCTTGAAATGCCAAATTTACATTTGGCATTTGCATTCCCCAGTGTTAATGCTCTATTGTCTTTAAAGATTGTATTTTTTTTGCAGCTATAGAAGATTCAACAACAGACTCCAAGGAATGATCTTACAATTCAGGCATGCTAATCAATGTCCGGTGTCCTTAAAACTTTTTTGGGCGGACAAATTTGCACATTTTACATTAATATTAGGGTCATAGTTCAAGGTGCAAAATGTGTATGTGAAAAGTTTAGGGTATAAAGTGTAATCTAAGATATAGATTAGAGTAGTAAAGTATAATTACTTCATAATTTATGTGACATCTTTGATGGAAAAAGTATACTTCCAACCCAACAACATTTGAAGAGAATGACTTTTTTTAATGAGTTGTGTGACTGGTTTAAATAACACACAAGAATAAACATATAAAATCATTATGTAATGGATTGGAGGAGATTTCTCTAAATTGGTCATCTCAGATTAATAAAACTCAATTGATGCTAATTCCCAAACACCGGCAAGGTAAATCCATCTCACAGTTTCGTCCTTAAAAGTTACAGCACTATCTACATAGTGTTAGCGAATATTATTGTTGTCATAATCAAACCATTCTTGGACCAATTAATCCACCTATTGTTGTCATAATCAAACCATTCTTGGACCAATTAATCCACCTTTGTTATTCAGGTTTCATCCCGGAACGTATGGCTTCGGATAACTTTTTAATTCATAAATGTAGACACCTAAAAGGAAAATGAGATATTAGCTAGCAATTAAGCAAGCTGGATCTTGATAAAGGAGATACTTTATCCCTTTATCTCATCATTTTATGCCTCAAACATCTCTCTCTTTCCTCGACCAAGTTGTCCATGATCGTAAAATTCATCATCCGCTTCGGGGTTTTATCTCACGTCCTTTTTGTGGATGACATTTTTGTTTGTTTGGCTTGTTTTGTTAAAGTAGTTATAAAAGACTAAAAGGCTTTGTTGTCTCTATAAAAATAATATTGTACATATTCAAATCACTGTTTAGGAAAATATTTGGGAATTCCTCTTTTGTCTACTAGAAAATCCAATCAACACTACCAACCACCTTAATTAAGTAGCTCACCTATTCTAAATTATTCCTTTTTGGTTGGTAGTAGGAAATTAAATCAGGGACCATTTGTTTTTCAAAGAAGCAAATCTCAGAGCAACAAATTAGCCTTCTATCAAAAAACGTTAGTTTAAACTTTAAAGTCACATCTTCTCTCCATTGATCTCCCTTCCAAAGTAATTTCTTATGCCCCATGAACGCACAATGAGTTATATACAACTGTATTCAAAACAAGATTTCAGTTGTGTGTCCCGTACAAAGTATATTATTATCATCACTTTTCGAAACATAAGGATGTAATGTAATAATAACTAGAACAATGAATCTAATACTCTCCTTGGATAGCCAAGGATGAACCTAGGTGGGGCCCAAGGGGGCCGGGCCCCCCTGGGTCCAATATTTTTTTTAGTTATAATATATTTTATATTTATAATTGGTATCCTTCCAAAACCTCAGGCTCTCATTCTCCTTAATAAGTCTAACTAATCTCACCAAAATAGCAATTATCCAATAAAAAAACTTAACAAAAATAATAAAAACATTCACAATTATGATTTTATTTTAGCAAAAAAAAAAACTACTTTACCACTAAAGAACCAAAAAATCATGTGTTATTGGAGAAGTTAAAACTAAATTTTTTGCAACTATAGTAAATTGGTATAAATACTAGTTGACTATAGCAAGTTGTTAAAAATAAAATACAATATTTTATTAAGATTATATCTCTTTCTTCAATTAAAAAAACTCAAGTTCTCTCGCTTCCTTTATTATTTTAATGTGTTGTTTATATTATTTTAAATGAAGTGATAAAAAAATAAAACATTTGATATTTGGTGTATTGTAAAGTAAGGTGGTAAAATAGGTAAAATAGCTTTTGAATGTGCTAAAAGCTAAAATTTTTAGTACTACCACTGTGAACGCTTTAACTTCAAGCAAAAAAAGAAATCATAGTCAACCAAGGATTTAAAAAAAATATATTTTGTCTTTGTTTGTCTTCATTGGTAAATGATTGCATCTTAAAGTATTTAGAAATAACGATTTTGAGTATTTTTAATTTTTTAATACTATATGGATGCCTATTTGGAGTTCAATTTTTTTTTTTTTTTTTCTCTTTGTACTCCAACCCTTACTAGCTTAAAATCCTAGGTTCGTTCCTGTGGATAGCATCTAAATAATTTTACTTCGTGTTGAATAACATTATTAGCAAACGCAATATGTTATACCATGTTGTATATGCTAGAATGGATGCGGAAGAGGAAGCATAAAATAGGAACACCGAGAACACGAGGGTTACGTGGTTCAGCCTTGACGGCCTACATCCACGGAGAAATCCCTTAAGGGTTACAACTTTATTGTATAAGAATGTAGTACAAAATCTGTGTTACAATGAACCATAACATGAGTATATATAGGCGACTAAACCCTAGATTACTAGTATAAGCAGGATTGGGCTTGGGCCTATTACATTAGGCTAATATATGTCTAATATATACCTCTAACACTTCGCATATGACCCTCTATTAAGAATACAAAGATATGCTACAAGTCTAAAGTCACACAGCTAGCCAGTGGTGCAGCACGTGCTGCTGAAGGGTGCACTAACTCAGCCATAGGAGCAGCAGTCAATGCAGCATTTGCTGATGAGGTGCACACTGATCAGACCACTAAGCTTCCATCAAAGAACATGATTGATTCAACAGTCTTGGAGATGATTGAATCCATGCCACATCATGAGTTCTTCATCCAGGATCATTGAGGAAGTCAGTTCCGCAAATATAGGAAGTTGTTACTCATCCTTGCCACGTGTACAGAGTCCAATACATTCAAATAACCGTTTTGGCGCCAATAGTAGAGTTAGTTATTTTTCTTGTGTATATAAACAGAGCAATGTATAGATGTTTATTCATTCAATTCATTTCATTGTAATTCACAATTCAATCAATGAAATACTCTCCATTCTATTTAGATTCTCTATTTCTTTTCATGGTATCAGAGCACTAGCATGTGCTAGCTTCATTTTTTTCCTTTTGCAAAATTCCTTTTGCCAAATAGAGATTACTTCAAGAAATTCCTTGAGATCCGATTTGCAAGGTTTCAATTCATCTCCAACGATATTGTATCTTGTAGGATTTTTGGTTCTTCTTCTTCGTTTTTCATTTTCAATTTCATTCAAGCTTCGTGAATATCATCAATGGCCTCTGTTGAAAGAAGTGGTTCTGATCCTGCGCATAATCAATCCACACAACATGTCCCTCAGTCCAACACAGAGATCAATTCTCCAAATTGATTTTTTCTTAGTGCAAGTGAGAATCCTAGAAATATCTTGGTCACTCAACCACTCTTGGGAATGAGGAACTATCAATCTTGGTCTAGGGCTATGGTGTTAACACTAACTGCCAAGAAGAAGATAGGCTTCGTGAATGGAAAAATTACAAGACCTGAAGATGATTCTCCTTTGTATGAAGATTGGGAGAGTTGTAACACAATGGTGCTTTCTTGGTTGATCAACTCTTTTGACGTTTCAAGTAGTATCATGTACTGTGAAACTGCAAGGGAGATGTGGCTTGAATTACAGCGTGTGTTTTCACAAGGAAATGGACCAAAGGTTTATAACCTTCAGCAAGAAATTTCACAGATAACTCAGGGGCAATCATCAGTGACTGAATACTACTCAAAATTCAAGAAGCTTTGGGACCAATTGATTCACTATGAACCTTTACCAACCTGTACTTGTGGAGCAATGAAGGTTCTGAACATTGCACATGAGAAATCTTATGTGATGAGGTTCTTGATGGGGCTCAACGAGAGTTTTGAGACAGTGAGGAGTCATATTCTCATGCTTGAGCCATTTCCTTCAATGAGCAAGGTGTATACTCTGGTTCTCCAAGAAGAATCTCACAAAGGTATTAGTCATGGCTCTAATTTCACTTCTAGGCCTGATTTAGTGGCAATGTATGCCAACACCAGGGGATATTCAGGCACTAAAGGTGGTCCTAAGAAGGAAAGACCTTTGTGTACCCATTGTAACATGCTTGGACACATTGTGGACAAGTGTTACAAGCTTCACGGGTATCCACCAGGTTACAAACACAAAGGGAAGCCTAATTCCAATGCTAATCAGGTTTCATATCCTCAAGGTCAAGCTGTTGAGGTTCTTTCCAATGCCCCTGCTCAGTGTCCTATTTCCAAGGCACAGTGTGAGCAGCTACTTGCTCTTTTCAATTCTGGGACTGATCAAGGTTCTAATCACCATGTTGCAAGTGTTAGTACATGCTGCTACCTCTAGTATGATTTCTGGAGCTGCTGGTGTAACTGCTGCAACTGGTGTGCCTTCCACATCTTTGTCATCTTCAAGCAATGCTCACTCTGGTTTTGTTGATACCATGTCAGGTATCAATTCTTCTTTTACTCCTTCCTTGAAACATTCTATTTTTTCTGCCAAAGTAATTGATAGAGAAGCCTTTCATGCCACTGATTGGGTCATAGACACAGGGGCTATGGATCATATGGTCCATTCCATCACATGTTTCACCACTATTACTGCTAGTCTAAACACTTTTGTCAATTTACCTAATGGGGAGGTAGCTTCTGTTACTCATGTTGGCACTGTCAAAATATCAGAACATCTTGTACTTCAAAATGTCCTATGTGTTCCTTCCTTTAGTTTCAATCTTATTTCTGTCAGTTAGCTTGTTAAGTCCACTGCTTGTTGCCTTATTTTTTTTGGAAACCTATGCTTTATCCAGGACCTTGCTCATTGGAGCACACTTGGTCTGGGTAGAGAACTTCATGGGCTTTACTTGCTGGACAAGAGCTGCACTTCTGCACCTGTCATTGCTGCTTCCATTCATAACTCTCAAGTTCACATCTGGCACTCCAGATTGGGTCACTTGTCTAATGCCAAATTGGCTTCAATAAAACAAAGTGATGTACCTAGTTTTGTTCCTGTTGAGAACTTTGTTTGTGATATTTGTCCAATTGCAAAGCAAAAACGTTTACCCTTTAATAAAAGTTCTCATTTGTCTAAGTCTTGCTTTGAATTGATTCATTGTGATTTGTGGGGACCCTTTTCTGTTTCTACCATTGATCATTGCAAGTATTTTTTAACCATTGTTGATGATTATTCTCGGTGCACTTGGGTTTATCTTTTAAAGCATAAGTCTCAAACACAATCTGTTTTAGAGCAATTTTGCACTATGGTGGAAACCCAATTTTGCAAGAAAATCAAAACCTTAAGGTCTGACAATGGGACTGAATTCATCATGAAAGATTTTTTTGCCAAAAGAGGCATCTTGCATCATTTGAGTTGTGTTGAAACCCCTCAACAAAATGCCATTGTTGAGAGGAAGCATCAACACATCTTGAATGTAGCATGAGCTCTCATGTTTCAGTCCCACTTGCCTTTGAACTTGTGGGGTCATGCTATACTAGCTGTTGTGTACCTAATTAATAGAATTCCCTCAGTTGCTTTGTCAAATCAGATTCCTTATGAAGTTTTGTTTGGTAATCCACCAAGTTATGCACATTTAAAAGTGTTTGGTTGCTTATGCTTTGCCTCAACTCTTTCAAATCATAGGTCTAAGTTTGCACCTAGAGCTGATAAGTGTGTTTTCTTAGGATATCCGTTTGGGGTCAAGGGATATAAAGTTCTTGATTTGTCTAATAACAGGGTGTTCCTTTCTAGGGATGTGGTTTTTCATGAAAATTTTTTCCCTTTTGCTTCTATTTCACCTCATTTTGCAGACCCTTTTCTACCTTCTGCTGTTGAGGCTTCTTGCTCAGATGATGCTAATAACTTTGTTACTCCTGTTAGCATTTCTGAGTCATCCTACTTGGACATTACTGATCCACCTTCTCCTTCTCATCAACATTTTCAAGTTCCTTTACCTTCTAATCCTCTTCTTTCTAGCCCTACACAGCTGCCTCATTCTGATTCAGAACCTTCTTCATCACCACCAGTTGCTTCAGCACCTCCAGTGCTCCTAAGGAAGTCTACTAGAGATGTCAGACCTCCTACTTATTTACAAGACTATGCTTGTACTGCTACTGCACTAGGTGCTCCTTATGATCTTGGTCAATGTCTTACCTATTCTCATTTGGAACCATGCTACCATTCTTATCTGCTGGCTGTAAGTTCTGGTCCCAAAGAGCCTACCTCATTTTCCCAAGCTGTTCAAGATCCACTTTGGAGGGCTGCCATGGACAAAGAAATCCAAGCACTTGAGCAGAATCATACTTGGGATGTGACCTCCTTGCCTCTTGGTAAGCTGCCCATTGGCTGCAAATGGGTTTATAAAGTCAAGCTTAATCCTGATGGTAGTGTTGAAAGGTTCAAAGCTAGGCTGGTTGCTAAGGGGTATACTCAGAGGGAAGGCCTTGATTTCCTTGAAACCTTTTCTCCTGTTGCTAAAACAGTTTCAGTGAGGGTACTGCTTGCTCTTGTTGCTGCCAAGCAGTGGCCTTTGCACCAATTAGACATCAACAATGCCTTTTTGCATGGAGATTTAGATGAAGAGGTCTATATGACATTGCCACCTGGTTTTCTCAGTAAGGGGGAGAATGTTTCAGCCTCTTCTAATGCTCCTAAGGTATGTAAATTGGTTAAGTCCCTCTATGGATTGAGGCAAGCTTCAAGGCAATGGTACACTAAGCTGTCAGTAACAATAAAGGAGCTTGGTTTTGTTCAATCTCAGGCTAATCATTCCTTATTTGTTCACAGCAAAGGGTCATCATTCACTGCACTCCTTGTTTATGTTGATGACATGGTAATCACTGGAAATGATGATGCTTGTGTTGCCTCTCTCAAGACTGTTTTAGACCAAAGGTTTGGCATTAAGGATCTAGGCTCACTCAAGTATTTCTTGGGTTTAGAAATTGCAAGAAATAAGAGTGGGATCAGCCTAACCCAGAGGAAGTATGCCTTGGAAGTCCTTGAAGAAACTAGAATGACTGGGTGTAAACCAGTCCAAACTCCAATGGAACAGCAACTAAAGTTGTCTAAGGGCAGTGGAGATTTGCTTACCAATCTAGGACAGTATAGAAGACTTGTTGGGAAGCTTATGTATTTAATTCTAAGCAGGCCTGACATCACTTATGCAGTTCACAGACTCAGCCAGTTCTTGGCACAACCTAGAGCACCACATATGAAAGCAGCCTCTAGAATTCTTCAATATATAAAAGGAACACCTGGTCAAGGTGTTGTCTTCCCAACTGAATCTGATCTGCACCTAAAAGCCTACTGTGATGCAGATTAGGCAAGCTGCCCTGACACAAGAAAGTCTTTAACAGGCTATTATGTATTCCTTGGTGATGCTTTAGTGTCTTGGAGGTCTAAAAAGCAAAGCACAGTGTCTAGGTCCAGTGCAGAAGTTGAGTATAGATCTATGGCCACCACCACCTGCGAATTGACTTGGATTTTGCATCTGCTACAAGACTTACATGTCAAGCATGATAGGCCTGTGCTGATGTACTGTGACAACCAGGCAACAATCCATATAGCAGCAAATCCAGTGTTTCATGAGAGGTCAAAGCACATTGAAGCTGACTGCCATACTGTGAGGAATAAGATTCTTGATGGTTCACTCAAAACTTTCTATGTTTCAACTAGAAATCAGTTGGCAGATGTATTTACCAAAGCCTTAGGAGTGGAAAGTTTTTTGAGACTGATTAGAAGAATTGGTGTCATCAATATCTTTGTGTCTAAGGTGGAATATCCACATATAAGTGTAGAAGATCCAAAGGCAAGAGATGTCCTCTTGAGGGGGAGTATTAAGAATACAAAGATATTCTACAAGTCTAAAGTCACACAGCTAGCCAGTGGTGCAGCACGTGCTGCTGAAGGGTGCACTAACTCAGCCATAGGAGCAGCAGTCAATGCAGCATTTGTTGATGAGGTGCACACTAATCAGACCACTAAGCTTCCATCAAAGAACATGATTGATTCAACAGTCTTGGAGATGATTGAATCCATGCCACATCATGAGTTCTTCATCCAGGATCATTGAGGAAGTCAGTTCCACAAATATAGGAAGTTGTTACTCATCCTTGCCACGTGTACAGAGTCCAGTACATTCAAATAACCGTTTTGGCGCCAATAGTAGAGTTAGTTATTTTTCTTGTGTATATAAACAGAGCAATGTATAGATGTTTATTCATTCAATTCATTTCATTGTAATTCACAATTCAATCAATGAAATACTCTCCATCCTATTTAGATTCTCTGTTTCTTTTCACCCTCCTAGACGAAACCAAATAAGAAACTTTGTATAGGTCTTATGTGTGCCTCCTTCCTTGCCTCTCTCCAAATTTAACTACATCGATGGGAGCTCACGAAGTAACCTAGGCCCAGGGCCTTTGGGTCTGGATTTTTTGCATATGGTATATATTGCTATTTGGGTTTCTCACTTAGACTATGGGTGTATTTATATATAAGTTGTTGTGAAATTTCGGATTTAGCGCGTTTGTAAAAAATTTACGAGGAGTTGCAATTGCAAAATTAGGCTCTCAAATTAATGTACTCTAATTTGGATGAACATCATTCTAGCAGAATTGTGGGAGTTAGGATTTGCTTTGCAGCTTGCATGGCTTTGAGGTGCAAAATGCATGTATATCCTAAATTGGGATTGGCGTGTCGAGGTGCAACATGTATATATACTTACCTTTTGGCAACAACGAAAAATAAGAACGTATTTTTGACTCTTGTCCCCCTTCTGTGTACACACGCTATCTTTGAGACTTGTAACTTGTTAGACAGCACCTGCCCTTAGCCAGACTTTGTTTGGGAGGTTGTTGTTTTCATGTGTTTAATTCTTTGTTTTATAGCTGGCAGCCTGTGAAATTTAACTTGCTCTTGTTAATATTAATTAAAAAATATTCATTTAAAAAAAAAAAAAAAACAAAATATCAACATTTCAACGCAATTGTCTATCAAAACGGAACTTAACGTTCCCAAAAATCTTCTATGTTTAATTATGTACTAAATTTTGTAACAATTAAAAAGAAAAAAGAAAAAAGACACTTATCGATTATAGGGATTTATTCTACCTAAGTATTATGTTGCTCAATTGATTTAATTATAATTTGAATAGTTTCGTGACTTGTAAAGCTGTGAAACTTTATCCTTTATAAAACTGGGTCCAGTTAAGGATGATATACCCAATACATTTTATTAAAAAATGGATTAATCAAAAACATATACCACACAAACCTTTTGAAAAACTCAACCATTAAACAAACCCAAAACACTTTTTCACTCACAATATTTTCAAATTCTTATTTAACTCAGAAAGTCCATGCCAAATCCACCACCATCCCAAATTAGAGACATGGACCACATGGTCGACTCCACCACCATCCCAAATAAAAGACACACTTGACTCCATAATGACCCCAAATCAGAGACATACTCAATTCAACCACCCTAGAGAGAGAGATAGAGAGTTATGTGGGTCAAGGGGCATTTATGACAAATATTTGTGTAAACTTTAATTGCAAATTATCTATTAATTAGATGTCAATACTGCAATTAATACTCTTTAAAAAAAATTAATGATTGCCTAAAAGTTAATTAGATGTAAATGGTGCAATTTATACTATTATAGAGCATGCATTAATAATTGCCTAAAAGTTTAGGGTATGTTTGGTAACTGTTTTTCCTCTTATTTTCTGTTTTTAAAAATAATTTTCTATTTTTTAGACTAAAAAACTTGTTTGGCAACTCAAAATGGACAGAAAACAAAAACTGTTCTCAAAACTCAATTTGTGAAAGAAATTGAGAACATGCAAAATGCTGTTTTCAGCTTCTAATTTTCAAAAGTTAATGAAAACACGCATTTAATTTAACAAATATGTCTCATTTAATGAGTTAACATTAAAGATCAAATCCTAGTAACAACATATTTTAGTATTTTCTATTTTTTTCTTCAAAAAACTATCTTTTTAATTTCAACTAACCAAACATGTTTTTAATTTCAAAAATACAAGAAAATTGTTTTTTCTTTATATTCCCAAAAACAAGTTTTTGAAAATAGAAAATAAAAACTATTACCAAACATAACCTTATGTTTCCAATTTTTTATTCAATTATTGATTTATGGGAAAATTTAAAGGATGTTCTAACTTCTAAGTGCATTGGATTATGAAATATTTTTAGAAAATTTTATGGGAAAATAAAAAAGTAATTAATTTTTTTTTTACAACTTTTTATATTTCTCATAAAAATAGTATAAAAAATTTCTTAAAATGGTCTATTACCAAATACCCTAAGGACACTTGTTAATCGGACTCTTATTTATTTAATTTTAAAATGTTTTCAACATTTTCAAAATTTATGATTCTATTATGTAAAAAAAAAAAAGTTAAACAAAAACAAGACAAGAAAATGGATATATAGATATATGAATAGTGGTATGTGATGGTCACGGAAGTCTAACAAGTAAACAATATGTTGTGCACTATACACACCACTAGTAACTGGATTGTGCATGGATATCATTGGGTGAGTTGAAGCCAATATTCTTAACCAAACTACCATTGGCGGGTTGGAAAATTTCCAATTTGCCACAAACCTTTTAAAAACTAATGAGTTGGTTAAAAATCTAGGTATTTCGACTCAACGAGTTATGCAGGTTGGCAAGTTTATACAATATACATTTACTTAAATTATGTCTTCTTTAATTGGGCCATAAAATAGAGCTTTTTAGTTGACCTTTTAATGTGTATTATTTTAAAATTTTATTTGTTCTCTCAAATATTTTTTAAAAAAGGAAAGAATATTTATATATATATATATATATATATATATTGTAGGTGAGTGGGTTGATTCTTGACCAGTTAGAAAAATCTTAACATTTGAGTCAACTGGCACACTAATTTGATGGTCATAACTGCCCAACTCGTACTACACTTGCACAAGCAAATATTTTGCACAACCCTACCAATAACACCAATGTGGTTAGACAAACAATAATTATTCAATTTTTTCACAAAGCTCAAAGGAAAAAAATTTAATGCTAAAAATTTATTACCATAGCAATTAAATTGGTCAATTTTTTAATAAATCGGTCGAGTTAATCATGTGAAGTATATTAATATATCCACAAAATGTCACGAGCCTTGTAACTTAACTGACACTCTTGGTGTTTCCAATAAAGGCATGTTTGATTTCACTTCTTAACTTGGCAACTTCTCATAATCTCATATTCCCACAAATATTTACTAGGAATATAGCATTAGCGGTATGAATATCAATATCATTTTGAGAGAGAGAGAGAGAGAGAGAGAGAGAGATCCAGTTGCCTTTCTCTACCAATTTGGCATTCGTGTGGATGGTGGACTGAAGGTGGAGGTGCAATCCAACGCATCTTGCTCCTGGTGGGTGATTGGTGTGGTCGTGACTTGCACGGTGTAGAATAGGGTTTGCTTTTGGGTTTCATGATATCTTTTTTTTTTTTTTTGGCTAAAGGTGTTAGGGATTTGTGATTTGCTTTGCTAAAATAATTTTTTCTTTGTTTTTTTGAGGAGTGGTTGATTGAGGAATAGGCTAGTCGAGCTTTTTTTTTTTTGTTGGAAAAAGTTTAGCTACAAAATTTGTTGTAGCCTACCTTACTCAATAAAATAAACATTACTACATATTTTGAAGATTTAACTGTTGAATTGCATACTCTTTACACTCTAATACATATTTAAAATTTTGTGTCAATCATATTTTTTTTATTATATGATCTATAAACTTATATTTTATGTATAATCTTAAACTACAAAAACTAACAATTAAAACAATTTATTGATAGCATAACTATTGATCTTTAATTTTCTTGAAATTTTGCAAGTATGGAGGATATAAGAAGGAGATGTAATCCAATGGTGAAATTCTCAAAATTCACCTCCAATAAAAAGATATTGAGTAAAGTTGTAGCCTTAGGCTACAACCAATTTTGTAGCTAAACTTTGTTCTTTTTTGTTATAGACCAATTTTTAATATATATTTTGAATCCATATTTTAAAATCTTCTTTATATACATAATTCTCCCGTCTTATGCTATTTCGGTCCCTGCTTGAATTGCATAGTATATTTCCAATTTTGTCATGGATGTTTAAAAAAATCAATTTTATTTATTAAAATTTTTAATTTCAATATGAAAATATTCTATTCATATTGAAAATCATGTTATTACATAATTTATGATGAGGTAAACATTGAGATAATCACATCACCAATTCAACTCATATGATGAACATTTATCAAATTATAAGTTCTAGGGAAGAAATTTAGCTTATTTTAAATAAAA
Organism: Quercus suber; assembly: GCF_002906115.3. Classification (NCBI taxonomy): domain Eukaryota; kingdom Viridiplantae; phylum Streptophyta; class Magnoliopsida; order Fagales; family Fagaceae; genus Quercus; species Quercus suber. Next base: position 684,677 of record NW_027069619.1, read on the forward strand.
TGAAATATATTTGAGACTGAACATATAATTTTTTTTTCCATTAAATATTTTCAACTTGACCACCTAGTTTATGTGGAGCTTTGTAATCATGACCCAAATCACTAAATCATAAATTATATAATAAAAATTGAATCTTAGAAGTCGGATGTGTCTATCTTCTTTATAAGTCAAGTAGATACATTCACCTTGTGATACTCTTTATAAAAAACTTTATAAAATTATATAATATCCCCTATAGTTTATGATGGCTTCAAATAAAAACCTAAATTTTAAATATTGTTTAGATTAGAACATGAACTTTTTAAAATAATTTCAATTCACATCTTCAAATGAGTTTATATTAACTATAAGTAATAAACACAAAACTTCTGATGAAAACCTTCCTAAACATAAAATAAGTGTTCCATGTGGAATGATAAGACCTCTAACATACTGTATGAGATTGTGAAATTATATCATAATCAAGTTTTTTTTTTTTTTTTGAGAGATAGTTTTTAACGTATGATATCCACCTCTTGATGACTGCTCTTTATCATCAAACTAAGATACTAATTAATTTTTGATATAAACAGGAGACTAAACCCCAAGTTTCTTATTTGAGGACAATGGACTTTACTAGTTGAGTTAACTAAAACCTACTATAATCAAGTGTTTTTTATTTTTATTTTTTGATAAACACCATAATCAAGTTATTTAGGTACAATTGCAAAGAAAATTGTATAATCTGTAAGTTCATGTACAAGCAATATTATATCATATATTACATAATAAAAATTGTGTCTTGCACGTTGTATTTATTATAAGTGAACTCCTTCTTTTATATATAGATATATATATATATATATAAAAGGATTTTCCTCTTTGAACTGGAATTTTATATGGTTCAAAAATACATTCATTAATGAAAAGTAACTTCTCTTAGAAATAGGGTCATAAATGTCAAATAACAAATTTCATTTTGAATTCCAAAAGAGAATTCCTAAAATTTAGGATTTTTTTTCCCTTCACATTCATCTTTCTATTCCCTAAAATTTAGCCTTTTTTATGATAGATGCAAATTATTAACCTTTATCCAAAAAAATAGAAGAACTTCTGAGCATGTGCAACGCGCATGCTTAGATGCTAGTGCGTGTGCATGTGTGCGTGTGTGTGTATATATACACATATATCTATACTATTAATAAGAGGATTCTCCTATTTGGGCTATACATTTATGTGGTTCAAAAATACCCCTAAACCTTATGTTTAACAAGGAAAAAACTCGAGGACAACTAGTAAAAATATATCTAAAACTCCACTTAAAATACCTACAAAATAGGATACTCTCCTACTAATCCATGTTTTCAAACAAACTTATCCAAAATTTAGTTATTAAAAAAAAAAAATTATCCTTTTTTTTTTTAAAGGGAAATTATGACACTAGACAAAAAACAAAAAGCATCATTGCGCGAGCAAAGTGCATGCAATGAGGCGAGTGTGTGTGTGTGTGCGTATAGGGATGACCCATCTTTATTCAATTTTGCCCAACCCATAGGTGGTTTCTGCCAAGACACCTCATTCAGTTGTTCCTTAGGTCTTACCTTCCCCTCCATTGCCGTAGCGAAGAATTTTGCAACTTTTTTTTTAGACATTGGATGTGGAAGTTTTCATTAATTTTTCTCGTTCTAAAAGAAAAAGCATTCCGAATTAACCATAGATGCCAAATACTCATTGGACATATGACCTTCCAAGGTAAGCCATACCTATCTATAAAAGCTTTGGAGGTGGAGTTAAGCTTTATCCATATCATGGTGGTTTCGTCAAAGGAGCCTTTACACTTAGTAGGGATTCCCTGTTTACTCCAGAAAGATTTAGCATAGGAGCACTCTCTAAGAATATGAATGAGTGACTCAATTCCCTGATAAGTAAGGACACTATTGTGCCATCACAACCATATGAAGAACATGATTCTAGGTCTTGTTGAAATCTTCCATATCCACTCACAAGAGTCAATAGGTGGGTTCAAGGGGTTTAACCCTTTCGCAATCATATATGCAGATTGGAGTGAAAAGGATCCATCCTTGGAATAAGCCCAACATGAGGAATTCTTTGAGTTTGAGCCCAAGGAAAAAGGGATAGCTTGGATTATTCTACAAATGTCATTGGGTAGGTCAAACAAGAGAATATTCTAGTACCAATTGCTCCCCTGATCCTTGATGTCAGCTACCGTGAGATTAGCTTCTTCTCTAGTTAGGGGCTCTTGGATGATAGATCTCAATGGTCTAAAGGGAAACTAGAAATTTGCCCAGAGATTAGTAGAGACACCATTCCTGACCACCCATTTAAGACCACTCTTGAATATTGGCCCACCCTTTTTACACCTTGTCCAGGTCTTGGAATAGGGATATTTCCTTCCCCTTTCAAAGATTCTCAAATTGGTGAAGTACTTACTCATTAGCATTTTCACCCAAGGTGCCTCTTGCTCATTGGCTAGCTGCTAGCATAGCTTTGCCAAGATATCCTTATTTCTAGTTCTCATTTCCATAATGCGAAGTCCCCTAATATGTTTGAGTAAAGTGACAATGCTCCAATTGACCATGTGGAGTTTTCTTTTCTCTTGAGTTGAGCCCCATAAGAAATCTTAATTTAGCTTATCCACTGCTTCACAAAATTTAATTGGAAGAGCACAACACTGCATATAATACTCCATAATTGGAGTGGAGGTTAAGCTAATGAGGATTCTTTTGTCTGCAGGGGATAGAACCTTAGCCTTCCAACCAACTAGTTTTTCTTATACTCTTTCAATCACAAAGTTAAAGGCATTTTCATTTCTCCCTTGGTGAAATAATGGGAACCCCAAGTATCTCCCCAAGTTCATGGTTGCCTGTATACCTAGGTGATGGCAAATATCAAGCTTTGTTTGTACATTCAAATAAGGAGAGAATAAAATTCTTGATTTGTGCTTACTGATTTTCTGCCCAGCCAACTCACAAAGAGAACCCAGAGCCAAGGAAATGGCTTCACAATTTCTGGTGTAAGCTTTCGTAAATAGCATCAAGTCGTTTGTGAAAATAATGTGAGAGAACCTTGGGCCAATAAGGCTTTCACTTTAGTCCAAAGTTTAGAATTGCACAGGTCCTAGATTTGGGAGCTCAAATACTCCATACACAGCAAAAAAATAAAGGGGGATATGGGGTCTCCTTGTCTTATTCCTCTTGCGGGGCAGAAGGATGAAAGTTTTTCTCCATTGAACAACAAGAAAGAGGAGGATGACGATATGCAGCTCATGATGAGTTTAACCATGTTTGTGGGAAATCCAAAATGGAGGAGAACTTTTCTAATGAGGCACCATTTGAGCTTGTCATAGGCTTTTTCTAGGTCTATTTTGATCACCATGAATCCTTCCTTCCATTTTCGGTTCCTTAGTGAGTGGATAATTTTCTTGGGCAATTATGACATGATCAGAACCATGCCTACCAACCACAAAGCAATCTAATAGGGAGATATTGGAGCTAGCATGAAAGGCCTCATTTTGGGCACTAGAATTTTTGTAATGATCTTGTACATAGTATTACATAGACAAATGGGTTTGTAGTGGCTCAAATATTCTGGGCCTTTCTGTTTAGGAATCAAGGAAATGAGGGTTTGGTTGAGGTATTTTGGCATTTCGCAAGACTTAAAAATATTTTTTACTTCTGCATTCACAGAGTTCCTACACAAAGCCAATGCTTCTAAAAAAACCTAGTGTGGAGTCCATTAGGTCCTTGAGCTTTATAAGGCTTCATAGCTTTTAGGGCATCAAAAATCTCAGCATCAGAAGGTGGCACTGCCATGTTCATCGCCTCCTCATTGGTGAGCACACAATAGTTCATCTTAAGCTTAGTATCCCATGAACTTGAGACAAGATCAGTCGAATACAACTTTAGAAATCCCTTTATGAAGTGTTGTTTGACCTCTTCAACATTATATATCCATTCATCATCCTTGTTTTTAACACAAGAAATCTGGTTGGCTAATCTACGAATCATGGTAGATAGATGAAAGAACATAGTGCTCCTTTCTCCTGCAATTAGCCAATTGGTCCTGGTTTTCATAGCCCAAAGCTCCTCTTCCCACTATAACAACTGGTTAAACTCCTTAGTTAGCTGATTTTGTAAATTCAAGAGAAAAGCATTCAGACAATTGGCTAGAGATTTTTAGATTCCAATGAGTCTGGCCATGAGTCTCTTTTTCTTGGCAAATATGTTTCCGAAGACCTCTTTGTTCCACTTTTTTGCCTTGATAGTAAACTCAACAATCACATTATGCAAGATTTTCTCTCTCCAGGTACCCCTGATTATGTCCTTATATTCAGGATGGCTATTCCACATTGGCTAGAATCGGAATGGTCTCTCCCCTCCGGAAGGAGAAGGTTCTAGAAGTTTCAATAAAAGAGGACAATGATCTAAGTTAAAGCGGGCCAAGTGGAACACACTCGCTTATGGGAAAAGGGCTTTCCAGGAGGGATTAACCTAGCATCTATCCAATCACTCTTGGATAAGATCCCTAATACCCTTGTGGTTAGACCAAGTGAATTTGGGGCTAGAAAATCTAAGGTCCAACATATTGCAACAATCCATGCATTCCTTGTATTCTCTAACTCTTCCAATGCTTATGGGATTTCCCCTAAGTTTTTCATTTTCATCAACCATTTCATTGAAATCTCCCATAAGAATCCATGGCAAGTCATGGTGTTTAGAGACCTTTTTTAGATTAGCCCACAAAAGGCATCTATTTTCATATTTAGGACTAGCATACATAACACAAAGAATCTAGGAGAAAGATAGAGATTGTACCTGCATCAAGGCATGAATCTCTTACACTATAGAAGAAAGCACCTCCACCTAAACCACAGAAGTTTTCTAGAGAAGCCAAAGACCCCAAAAAAATTGATGGTGTTTGTTATGTTTAGACCCCTAAAACCAAATTGTTTAACCTATTATATTAACCAAGTGGTTACTTAGATTAATTATTCAGATCTAGGTTAAACACAAAAAAAATCATATCATGCAAAGATGTAGAAAAGTAAATAACACAACGATATGATGACCCAAGAATACCAATGAAACGAACCGTTTCAAGGTAAAAACTTGGAGAGAATTTAACCTATCTATCCTCAAGGTAAATACATCCACTATAAGAGAATTGAAGTCTTTACAATCAGATTTAATCCTAAATTTATTACTACCTCCTGTAGTAATTTATTGACACGACCACGTGCAAGTTCCGAATCCATGGACTCCTTCTCTTCTTGGATTTACACCAACACAAGTCACCTTGCTTATGACTTTGAGATTCCACTCAAAGATTTCAGATCACCATCAGTAATGATCTTGATGCAGCAACTATGTTCTACCAAATGATTGATTGTAGTTTTTGCTCCGATAGATTCTTGTGTAGTTAGAAGGTATAAAACCTCTTAGATCTCACAAGGAGTAACACATAAGTCTTTTTAGCACTTTCAAAATGTGGCTAGGGTTCCGCTTTTATATGTGGAGAAGTTTAGATGAAACCTTAAACGTTTTCACAGGCTTGGGCTTGTTTAGAAATTCTGCAGAAAAATTGTACCTACGATTTTTGATTGATTGAGCCTAATTATCAATCGGTCGAGCTTAACAGAAACTTTCTTCCTTTTTCTACAGTCAGCTGAACTTGAACCTTGAAACAACCACTTTTAAACATTGCCTAATACATGGACTAGACATGTTTTGTTCTCAGTTTGCCAACACACTAAAAACATGATTCTAAATATTTAAACCTAAATCTTTAGAACCTAACAGATGGTGTCAATGAAGACGTACCCATTAAAGGGCAAGCTCTTGATGACTTCCTCTACCTTATTTCCACTTATTTTGGTCTCCATGATCACCAAAATAATGGACCTATGCCAGCTGACAAGGTTACTAAATGTTTGCTTGAATTTGGGTTTCAAGGTACCCCTACAATTCCATATCAAAATATTTATGATTGGGCGTGGTTTAGTAAAACAATTAACATATTAGATGCTGATCGGTTCCCCGTCTCCCTCTATCTCCATTTCTTGATCAATGCCACCTTCGTTTGAATGTCCTCTAGGAAGATCGTCACAGCGTGCCTCAAAATTCCCATTTCCACTTGATTGGACTTTACTAACATAGTCCCGCTGATCAATGGTGCTGAGAATTGTATGAGCTTGATTCAGTGAACATGACATATTAACACACATTGCACTGGAATCTCCTTGAGGATCTTCCTTTTTGTTATCACCAGTTCTACATTCGGCTCTTCTAGCTCTGTCATAAATTTTTCTAAGAGGTAAGGACTTGAGGTTGTCTCAAATTGAGCTGATGTGCTCAGGTTTTTGGGGACTACAACAAGTCTATCCATCAGAAACCTCCACCAAGGATTTGGTTTCAACATCCATGTCTCGTCCGATAGAGGGTGTTTAATTAAAGGAGGAAGCCCACTCTGTAGCTCTGCTCTGTCAAAGGAAAAAGATTCTACCATGCTTTCATCAATTCCCAGTCGAACCACCCCATAATGTCCATTGGATCTCTCATGATCATGTCGATCACTGTGTCTCTAATTGTTATGACCTTCCCCTTGTAGAGGATTGCCCACCTTCCCAAAGAGAGATCCATGACTGAGATTATGTTCGGAGATTTTTTCTGTCTAAAACTCTAAACCTAAACACTGAATCCAACTTCACTTTCCCTTTCCCCTTAAAAACTGATGTTGGACTTTGCTAAGATGTGGTGGTCTTGGCCTAAGAACTTGGGCCTATCCTAGAGTTAAATTGAAAGGGATTGTCTTTTTGTTTCGGAGTAACTAAGTTGGCTTTACCCCCTTGCTTTAACTTGCTAGTTTGCTTCTTACCTGGCCTTGGTTCCCCCCCTTTGGTGCCTTTCTTTTTTTGAAAAGACATTTTGGTCTTTTCAACCACCTCTAAACTTGGGCTATCATTAGGCATGTGAGCCTTACGCTTGTCGTCCTTTCTAGTCAGGGCCATCTCCCCTCCAATTGAAATCAAGGTACTTTCACCAACTTTAGTTTTCCCTCCAATTTGCTTTTCCTACTTAGGCTTTAAGGGTTTCTTCCTCCTGGCAACCACCATCCAATGGCCATAAGCATCTTCTTCTATATCTAATATTTCTTTGAGGACTCCCTTTGGCTCTTCCCCTTTTTCCTTCCCTGATGTAGAAGCACCCCCTTGGGAGGTAGAACCATCTTAATAGTTGCTATTTGGAGTAGGGCAGATTATATATGGGCATCCCTCTTTTCTATGTCTTACTCTGCCACAAGCAAAGCAGAGTGCATTTAGACCTTCATACAATACTACCTGGGCCATCTTTCGAACCATTACTATTTTGATCAATGGTTTATCTAGATTAACTTGCACACAAAGCCTAGCAAATCTTCCCCTTGCCCCATTGGTGGTGTTAGTATCAACTTTGAGGATTGGGCCAACTGCCTCTCCAATTATTCTCAGAACTTCATGGTCTTAAAACTCTATCGGTAAATTTGGTAGCCTAATCCAAACTGCAATGCTGGAGAAGGAGGCTGTAGCTACTTTGAACTCGGGTTCCCATAGACGGATAGTAAGGAATTGTTGTCCAATGAACCATCGGCCTCCTTTTAGGACCTTATCAACATTCTCTTGAACTCTAAACTTGATAAGAAAGAAATCATTCTCAAGATTGGTACAGTTAATGTGGCCAACAGGCTTTCATAACTCTCTAATCTTGGATGATAAGAACATGAATCTCAGGGACTTACCAAACGATTTCATGATTAGGAATGAAACCCATGGGGCTTTGATCCTTGCTTTGATTTCTTTGGAAAGAAAAATCACTGCAAATCCTTCATAAAGCTCCTCGTCCTCAATGTTCGACTCCACCTCTCATTCCACATGCTGACGGAGCCCAAACGTTTGTTCAAACACACCCAAGATGGCTCCAACTAGTCTATCTTTGTACAATCCAGTCACTGGGAAGGAAGGATGAGATTTTTTTTGTGATCCATTCGAAGAATGGTGGTGATCTTTTAGTTTCTTGTTACTCCAAGCCAAAGAATCCTCTTCCTCCATAGAGCGCACTCTCTCGTTTTCTCTCTCCATTTCAAGATAAATTCAAGAGAAGTTACATATTTTATATTGTTTTAATAATCTATCATTATTTTTTAATAATAAAAAATTAGGTCATACACATTATGTTTGCATTATGTGACTCAATATAAGTATTACAAATTGTACAACATAATTTTTCCTTGTCAATCATTATATGTACATTAAAATTATTAACATAGTTTGTTTTAAGTAAAATTTTATTAGTAAAATGAAAAAAAAAAGTAAAATAAAATACTACTCTCATTAAAACTCAATTAGCAAAAGTTTCAAGATATTTAAATGAAAATTTATGATTATTTTGTAATTTATTATAATATTTGATTTTGATAAAAACTTGAATATAAGATTAATAAAAGATGAGAAATATTATGTTCACAACATTTTCAAAATAAATATTAAGTGACAAGTTGTTATTATTGGTAAAAAAAGTAATTTCAATTATGGATTCAAACTAAAACCAATAACAACTTGCCACCTATAATTTATTGTAAAAAAATTGTGAAGGGTAGCAATTTTCTTCATAAAAAAAAAAATTCAAAATTCAGATATTTCATTTTTTATAATTCAATAGTGGGAGAAAAATGAATTTAAATCCTTTATTTTTTTTCTATTAAAAGCATAAGAATGTAGGAGGTGAATTACAAGATTTGAGAGTAAAACTTCACTTTATATAGTAGTTTTACCCACAAAAATGGGTAAAAAGCAACGGGCAGTTTACATTCAAAAACATGTATGTACAGCCTATGGCTTTCCTTTTCCTTTCCGGATTATGACATTGGGAGAACAGTGTACACACACGTTCGAAAATCAAACCCAGGAAAGTTGCACGAATCAGAACAATCCACGTACACAAGTTTCACACAGAGAATGTGAATGTGAATGTCACACACATATATATACATAAATAGACAACATCGTCAACAACAATAACTTCATCTATATTATTCTCAACTCTCTCCCAAAAACTAAAAAAGAAAAAAAAACAAAATACAAAAACTAGGCTTAGCTTAAAGCCTCAACAGTCATCACAAAACACATTCTCTCTCTCTCATAAACTCTCTCTTTCTCTCTCTGGCGGCTCTTGTTTTTGTTTGGCTCTGAGATTGGATCGGTGCTTGTGTTTCTTGCTTCGTGTTTGAATCTTTGTGGGGACTTTTTCGATCTGAAACTGAGAGATCCGTTTGGGATTTTTTTTCCTTCAAGAACCGCCATGTTTGCGGCTACACAGCAGCCACAACAACAACAACAACACCAACAACACCAACATCAGAAACAACAACAACAGCTACCACCTCAACAATCACAACAACAACAACAACAACAACAACAACACCAAGTTCCCAATACAGCAGCTTCAACAATATCATCGGCTCAAGAAGAGGCCTTGAAGAGCAACACCGATTGCGTTTACTTTCTTGCATCTCCTTTGACATGCAAAAAGGTTTGCCTTTTCGTTCTTTCTTTTATGTGATTCTTGGGTTTTTTAGGGTTTTTTCTGGGATCTTGGGCTCCACCTGTTCTTGCTAGGGTTTCAGATTTATAATTATAGTTTCTGATTGATGGATTCGGGGAGTGAAGCTTTCAATTTGAATTTAGAAGATAACTGGGTTTTGGATTTTGGGTCTAATTCAGATCTTGTTAAGGTCTTTATGTGTTGTTTTGGGTGGATCTTTAGTTTCTTAGGGGGGAGAGAAACCAAACCCTAGAATTTTCATGATGCGAAAATTTGATGTTATATAGCTCAGAATTGTTGTTACTCAAAATGGGTTCAGCTCAGGATTGTTATTACTCAAATGGGTTCACGCTGATTGATATACAGATAGCAATCTGTTCATATTAGTATATTGAACCTTGTTCACCGTGTGCAGAGATTTGTATAGCAATGACCTTATTTTGAGGGGCTTAATTAGTTTATCTGCGTCGGATTTAGTAACTAAAATGGCACAGATTTATATTTCTTGTGAAATGGTATATCTGATTATGCTGAAATCCAGAGAAAGGAGGGTCTTGGTGGACGTGCTGTGTGCGCATTCTATTCTAGGCAACTTTGATACACTTTGCTTGCGTAATTAAACAATTTGAGACTCGTTTTAAGGAGAAAAAAAGGAGATTATGATATGATGCCTTTAGAGAATAAATTCTTTTCTCAGTTATGGCCATGTTTGTGCAGGAGGAATATATCCTTCATTGGCTAGTTAAAAACATGGACGCTGTGTTTGTCTTTGTTTTTCCCTCTTTTCTAAAAGCAAGCTTTGCAAAAAAATGATCTAGCACAATATGTGTTGGGCTTCTGGACCCATTTAATTTACCATCTATTGGTTATGTTTATGCTCGTTTTTGTTTAATTCTAGGAGCTTTAACTTCAATTTCATACTCAAGAAGTGCTACGTATGTGTGAGGAAAATCTATCTAATAATCTACAATGGTTTAGTAGGAATCAAATAGGTTAAGCACTTATTTGGTAATGTCTTTTTACTTTCTTTATGATGTACCCCTCATACTGCATCAATATACATAGATGGATGTGTCTTTGTAATGTTGTACAGTTGCAAAATTTGTGATCAGCAGTAATTATGTGTCATCAATAATGATTTGATAGTGTTGCTGATACTCCTTTCTGTGATCAACAGGGAAGTGAATGCGAGTATCGCCATAGTGATTATGCCCGGCTTAACCCAAGGGATTGCTGGTACTGGTTGAATGGTAACTGCTTGAATCCCAAATGTTCATTCCGGCATCCAGTAAGTCTCTGCTCTTACTTGAACTTTGAATGCTTTGACATTAATCTTATTTGTATAATGTTTGCTAACTGCCTATTATTTTCTCTTCAGCCTCTTGATGCCGCATTAGGAACCCAAGCAGCAACTTCTGCTGGATCTTCTCTGCCTATAACACCGACTGCTGCAACTCCTGCTGCACAGGCTCCTTATGGTTCCAGTAAACAAGCAGTCCCTTGCATTTTCTACCAAAAGGGGCTTTGCTTAAAAGGTGACAGATGTGCCTTCTTACATGGACCAAATCCCACCACCAGCAACAAAGTTCCACAGATGCCAGCAGCCATTCATGTTACTGAATCTTCAGCTCCTAAAAAGACTTTTGGAGGCCCTGAAAAGTTTACTCTAGAGCAGAAGATTCCACAAATAAATGTTTCAAAGTCAGTTGGACTACCTCCTGAAGCTAAACCTTCTCCAAAAACTGAAGCTACTTTTCCAAGAAATGTAGTTGGTGTTGAGAGGAATGTAGCACTGCCTTCAAGATTGGATGATGAGGCTTCTAGATACAAGGCAACACATGTTCCTCCTGTTATTAATGGAAACTCCATCAGCCGGTCCAGTCGTTCACAGCAGGCTCATGTACCTGAGGATTATAGCTTCCCAAATGGTAAGGATGGTGATGAGTTTCTAAGGGAGTCCTCTCCTGGCTTTGATGTTCTTGTCGATAATGAGCTTGGTGATTCAGATTACTACCATGGTGAAGATCAATTCGGTAGAACAAGGGGTCATGAAGGAAGGAGCTTAAACCCTGTGAATGAGTATGATATCAGTCATTCTGCTGATTACAATTCAATAGCTGATGTTGATCGAGAAAGGTTCCCTGATCCACGAAGCCATGGCTCATATGATCACATGCAAGGGCAGTATGCCTGGGAGCAGCACAGGGCTTCATCTGAGAGAATGTTCGTGGAACCAGCTCCTCTGGAAAGGCGGAGGGGTTACCCTAAGTCTGATAGTCCTGATCATGTTGATGAGTCAGATCTACGACATCATTTATCCAAGCAGAGGAGACATAATGGTTTGAGATCTGTTGTCAGTCATGGCCACAACAACCATGTTGAGGAGCGGAGTTACCGGTCTTCTTCAAGAAGGGATGCACTTAATTTGCCCGCAAATGAGAGCTCCCTCAGTAATCGCCTCCGGGGTAGAATAAAACTTCCTGGGAGATCTCCAGTGAATGGTACTGATTTGCGTCCAGAAAGGGAATCGGACAGGGGAAGAAATTGGGACAGGTTGTCACCTGGAAGGCCACAGATCTCTCATCAGGGAAGGCTTCGAGACAGAATAAAAGGACGGGTGCAAGAGGATTACAATATTGAGGGAAGAAATATCAAGGGTCCACGGATTTGGAGAGAAATAACAGATGAAAGCGGTGATTTCGCTCGTCCGAAACGTCTTGCAGAGCTGAAAGTTGTGAAGAGTTCAGATGGCAAGGAGCAGCAATCCCTTGGAAAGCGAAAGAACTTGGAAGATCATCAGCAATCTGAAGGTGATCTTTCATTTGAAGGGCCAAAGCCTCTTAGTGAGATTCTCAAGAGAAAAAGAGGAGCTGGAGCTTCTGGGAGTGGCAATTCATCTGTCTATAAAGAAGACAACAATCAGAGTGAAATCAAGGGAAGCTTGATAAGTGGCTCTGAGAACACATATACACAAAGTGCTAAGGAAGAAACCCTCAGCCATTTGTTTGGCAGTGAGGAAGATTTCAAGTCTACAGCAGATGTCTCAGTTGGAACAGTGGCAGAAAAAACTGATGAAGCTTCTGGCCAGCCTTCACAAGCACCTGATCTGAATGAGTTTGAGGCAGAAGATGGGATGATTCTTGATGAAAATATTGAGGATCAGGAACTTGAAGCTGATGATCAGAGGGATGTGGATGGTGAATATGAATATGAGCAAGTTGATGAGGAGGGAGAGTACAATTATGAGGAAGGTGATAATGCCGACCCTGAAGAAGAATACCTCGATGATGAAGATGGGGATGACTTTGCCAAGAAAATTGGTGTCATGTTCTCTTGATTATTGTGGGGAGGGAGAGAGAGCTACAGAGAGATGGTGGACTGCTGTTTGCCACAAACATTTTCTGTGGACCTTCAACGCTTAATTTCGGTGGTTGGTTCTTATTGAGCAGGATAACTGCTATGGATTTATTTGTAGAAGTAGGATATCAAGTTTTCTCTTGTATTAATCAAAACTTTTTCATTGTATTTAAAATCTGATTGAATGGAATTTTACATTTTTGCATGGGGCATTTTGCTGTACTCTCTTGATAAAGTTGCTTGCAGAGTGCATGCCTGTAACAGTAGAAAGTTAATAAGAAAATTGCTATTTCTCTCGGATTTTCCATCTCAGTTCTGCTATATGATGTGTTCAAGTCTCTCGACGTTGTTGCAGATAATTTGTTTTGCTATTTATTTTTTGTATATTTATTTGTTCAACAATAAAAAGTTTCTATGTTAAAGTAACGAGTCAGACTAGAGAAATTAACATGCAACAAGTCCCAGTAAACTAATCTGGGAAAAAGAGGAGGGAGGCATGTACTATTCCGTTAACTTTAATGAGCTATGTACAAATACATTGGGGATACGCTTTGTTCTTTCTAGTGTTTAACAAATGCATTGAATTTGTCAGTTAGTCAAAAAATCGCTTCCGAGAACTTCACCTCCTTCGCTGTGATTGAAGCCTTAGGCAGTGCCCTGACCAACAAATACTCAGAAGGCATGCCCGGTAACCGATACTACGGAGGTAACGAATTCATCGACGAGATTGAGAATCTCTGCCGATCTCGAGCCCTCCAAACATACCGTCTCGACCTAACCCAATGAGGTGTCAATGTACAGCCATATTCAGGTTCACCAGCTAATTTCGCTGCCTACACCGTTGTGCTTCAACCACATGATCGTATCATGGGTTTGGATCTTCCATCTTGGGGTCATTTGACACATGGGTATTACACCTCTGGTGGGAAGAAGGTCTCTGCTACCTCCATTTACTTCGAGAGTTTGCCTTATAAGGTGAATTCCACAACTGGGTATATCAATTATGATAAGTTAGAGGAAAAGGCCTTGGATTTCAGGCCAAGGTTGATCATTTGTGGTGGGATTTCAGGCCAAGTTAGAAAAATGGATCCCCAAGCGTTCTTAAGAAATAAAAACCCTAACTTTTTGATCTTTGTTATGTTTGTTTTTCCTTAAAAATATGTTTTTCTAACGTCTGAGGGTGAGGTGGGTAACGGGGGGGGTAACGGATTGAAGTTCGGGTGGGCAAAGTGATAAGTTTTGAACCACGGGTAGGCAAAGTGAAAATGGGCTAAACCTCAGGTGGGTTTACTGTAATTATCCCCTTTTTTTTTTATTAGAAATGAATTTTGACAAATTTGCCATTAGATTACATTTTCTTTTTATATTGTCCATACTTGCAAAATTTTCAGAAGATCAAAGATGAATAGTTATGTCATCAATCAAAATTTTAAGGGATAATTACACTATACTCACCTGTGATTTGGGCAAAAATCACTTTGCCTACCTGTAGTTTGAAAAATATTACTTAACCTATCTGAGGTATGTTCCGTTTGTTTTCCGTAGCCCACCTCTGTTAAAATCGGGGGTAAATAGGATTTTTGTTCAAATTTTATGTCTCTCTCCTCCCAAAACAAAAAATAGCACAAAAATGTAAGAGAAACAAGATCAAAAAGTGATATGGGACTCTCTCTCAATTCAAATCAATCTTGAACATGAAGAACATACCAAAAAAATAAAACCCAAATCAACCTACACGAACAATACAATATCGAAACCAACGGTGGTGATATTCTATTCACTCGTCCCTTTCCCTGAGTTTCGGATTAAAAAAGAAAAAAAAAATGAAGAACACGACTTTAGTCAGTGAAAAAAAAAAATTGAATGAAACCCAACGACAAATGATCACCGACGACTAACCATTAATAAAATCCACGAACCCATAACCACCGTCCACAGACCATTAACCACGGACCATCAACAAAAGCCACAAACCCATCAACAAAACAACGGCAATGACATCAGTACACAAACCCAGAACTTTGTAACCATCCGCCACCAATAAACCGAAAATCAGTGATTCAAACTAAAACCCCTAGTGATTCAAACCAAAACCTAGAATCAATGATTCAAACCAAAACCTAAAACCAGTGATTCAAGCCAAAACCAAACCCAGAACTAGTGATTCAAAACCCACAAACCACTGCGAACCCACCACTGCAAAGGCGAAGAAAGGAGAAATTTGCGTCGTCGTCGTTGCCTGAAGGAGGAAGAGAAAGGAAAGTGGGGGCTATTGGAGGAGCGATGGTAATGGACTTTCCGTTGGATGACATTGGTGCGACATCATTTTCGTCCTCTTCTTCTTCTTCGCCCAAATTGCCTCGCAAGCTTCGCCGAAGACTCTCCGAGTCTAAGTCCCCATAGAACTGTACTGTCGAAGATATCGAAGCGAAGCTTCGCCAGGTCTCTCTCTCTCTCTCTTTTTGGGGTGGTTCTTGAATATGAAGACTCTCTCTCAGCTTTACTCTTCTCAGCTGTTGTTGTTGTTATTGTTATTATTTTTTTTTTAATTCGTTTAATTAATTACTATTATCACTAACAAAAAAAGGTTTGTGTTTGTTTATTGGGAAAATTAACGGAAAAAGATTGAGAATTTTGAACCTTTCTTTTTTGGTATGGTTCTTGAAATTGAAGACTCAACTCTACTATTCTTGAAATTGAAGACTCAACTCTATTGTTCTTGAAATTGAGGATCTTGGTTTTGTTTTGGTCCCTCCCTTTTGATCTTGTTTCCCTTCCATTTTTGTGCTATTTTTTGTTTTGAGAGGAGAGAAATATAAAATTTGAGCAAAAATACCTATTTACTCCCGATTTTAATTGAGGTGGGCTACGGAAAACAAACGAAATGTACCTCAGGTAGGTTAAGTGATACTTTTCAAACCACGGATAGGCAAAGTGATTTTTGCCCAAACCACAGGTGGGTTTAGTGTAATTATCCCAAATTTTAAATTTCAAGTTTTTGTAGTATAAAATTATGCATAATTATGCATAATTTTATAGATTGAATAGTAATAAATTATATCCGATTGACATAAAATTTGACATGTGTTTCAAGAATATAAAGAACTTACAATTAAACGTTAGATTTTTAGTGGAAGTTGTAGCCAAACTTTTTCCTTTATTCAATTCAGGTCTTTTGACCAATTTTGTTAAAAATTGCTATTAAATGTGTAGTTAATTAATAATCAATGGGTATTTGAGCTGTATTTGAAAGAGTTTCTATGCCATTAAGAAAGCTGGTGTAGATATCGTGTTTTGTCCATTCTCAATTTGCGTGCCAGATCCTGAAAATCTCAAAAATATTAAATTTTCTCCAAAGGGCCGCGGAAACATCTAGATTGACGTGGCCTAACCTGTTCGGGCATTAGAGTACTCAAGGTGCCATTTTATGTCAAATTGACCAAAAATAACCTTGGTCAACCCTAGGTTGACTAAAGTCAAAGTTGGTTAAAACCATCCCAAAATAACATTTTTCATGTTTCTACATCAAACTTAACCTACTCGGCGATTTTTGTTAACTTTGACAAAGTTTAACCCAAGGGCCTCGAAAACCCTGATTTTGATTCGACCATCAGAATGGGTTGAAACCAGCATCATTACAAAGATTATTGAATTCCTTTTCCAATGACTATTCATGGGTCGAAATTGAAGTCAAAATGGTCGAGATATTTTGAAAACAGTGCAAGGCGCATCAGCTCACTTCCCTAGGCCATAACTTTTGATCCAACCGTTAGATTTCAAAGTTCTTTAGCTTTCCAGAAACTACACATCTATACCTTTCCAGGAAAACCGAGATCAACCTAATCCAATCCCGGTAAAGCCTCCATCAAGCCGTTACAAGGCGGCAGCCACTAAGTGGTCGCCGGAGCTTGGCCGACGGCCACTAAAAGGCACCCCCCCCCCCCCAATGAAAATTAAAAAAAAAAAGGAAAAATTGGGCATTTTGGAGCTGAGTTTTGGGTAGATTCTCTCTCTTTTCTCTACATTTTAGCTACAATCTACACCCTTTGCTTTATCTTTGTTCATAATATGCTTTATTGCTTTTCCTAGCTTGTTTCTTGCTTTATCTTACTTCCTAGCATGTCTCCTTGCTTTTTACCATGTTTTAATGCTTTGATGATTTTGGCCTAGCCTTCTTCGGCTAGGATATGCCTAAATTTTGTGTTTGTGCTTAGATCCATGTGTTTGTGTGCTTTTTGCCATGTTCATGCTTGGATCTACTTGTTTATGTGTTCATTGCCATGCTTGGCTTAAGATCTATATCTTTGAGTGCTCTATGCCTTGTTCATGTGTCTAGATCTACATGTTGGTTGTTATGCCATGTGCTTCTAAAGCCTTTTTATCTCTTGCTATCCCTCTTTTCTTGTGTTTTGGTCCTTTTGGTGGGGTGTAGATCTAGATCTTGTGGTCTAGGCCAATATCCATACACCTAGGCCTATATTAAAGGGTTTGGATCATTTCCTTTATGCATATTCATGTTTGCTTGCTTGCTTCTATGCTTTATATCCATGTTTGCATGTCTAGATCTAGGCTTTGCCATGCTTTGTGCCCTCGTGGGCTTGTGTTTGTTGGACTTTGAGGCCATTTGCTTGCGTGGTTGCATCCATCCCTCTTGTGGATTATTTGGATGTTACCATTTGTGAGATACACCTCCATGGTGTTGGTGTGTTTGTTTCACACCTTTTTCCACTTTGTGCGATGTTGATATGCTTGTCTTGCTTGCTTTATGCCACCCGTTTGGCTTCCTTTGCTTCTTTACAACTTTACACAATTGCCTACATGTTCATGCATGAGTCTATGTGTTGTCCATACTCCAATCCAATGGAATTATGGACACTCGATCCAAACCACCATTTTTCCTCCTAGGACACCCTCTTTTGTTTGATAACATGTTTGTTTGCCTCTCTGTGTGCTTCACATGTTTGTTTGCCCCTGTTTGGCACCTTTTGATAGCTCGTCTTTTAGCATGCTTACTTTTTACTTGTTTCTTTGCTTGTCTGCTGGTTTGTTTCTTTTGTCATCACATATACACGCATAGAGCATGGACACTTGGAGCAAGAGTGCGATCTCCTAGGCGCAAGCAAAATGGGCAAGGATGCAAGCAAGGAGATGCAATCACACAGAGGGCAATGTTCAATAGATTAGGGGGCCTAGCCCCTCCGGAGTGGTTTTCTCTTTCTCTTTCTCTCTAAGCCTATTCTCTAGAGCATGTATTAGGGTTCCCCCTCTCCTTGTATCCTTTACTTTTCATACTTAATGCTTGGGCTGCGTTCTCTGGGTATAGCAATGTCTGTTTTACATTTCCTGTACGTTGTTGGGCCATACCTTTGGAACGTTGGCAATTTCTGTTTTATTTTCTTGTTCTTTGCGATAGCATTGTGCATGATGTATGTATGTGTGTGTGTGTGTATATATATATATGCCCGCATGTGTGTGGGTGATTGTGCACTTTGTATGATGGACTCTCATGGCTACGAGAGTGACCCTCTCTGACCATGAGTGCTCTTGACCTTGTGGCATGAGTATGTGCTTAAGGCGATTGCTGTAGGTGCATATTCATGTCATACTGTATGCATAGTCATCGCGGTGTGATCATCTTGATCCATGTCACCAAGTGACATCAGTTTCCCCGTGTATGTGACACGTATCAATGTGCATAATGCTTCGAGGGGCTCTGACTCGTCCTAGCACAAGCATGTTGGCATGTGCCGCATATGTAGGCATGAAACCTTGTTGGTGCACTATAGCGCACCAAACGTGAAACTCTGTCAGATTTTCGCTGTGAAAATGGGGCATCCTCGTTTCCATATTCTCACGTAGAAAGCTTGGTGAGAATAGTGTTTTGTGTGCTATGATGCATTTGAGGTGAAACACTGCTGGATTTTCGCCACGAAAACAAGGTGAAATGTTGCCGGATTTTCGTCGTGGAAATTTGGCAACGATTCCAAACACTCTTGGAAAGCATCGATCGAGACCACACCCTTTTCAAATTCAAACCTCAAAGCCCAATTCCCTTAAAGAAGCTAATGCCAATAGCTCGTTTTCAACTGCCATTGTTTGAAAATTATGATTTTATCAAAACAAAGGACTGTCTATGGACAAGCGTTATGGGGTGCCTAACACCTTCCCCACACATAACCTGACTTTCGAACTCAAGAATCAAGATTTTTTACCCATCCACATTAGATTAGGAAAAACGGCATTTTTCTTAGCCTAGGGTTGGTAATAAAATCAAATAGAGTCAGGTGACTAATCACACCTAGAAAAACCCAATAATTGGTGGCAATTTCACTTACCATTGGTAATTTCCTTAAAATTAACTCATATTCCAGTCACACACCCAAGGTACGACACACTTCCATATCATTCCTCCACAGAAGCGCACAAACGTCGCCACGATGGGTGGTCAAGCAGCCGCAAGGCATCGATAGCTAGGTCAGACCAACTTCTCTTAGGCTATAGAATTGTCATCCCTTCTAGTAAGGCTTTGCTCCCTAGAGTAACACTGTTACTAGTAGGGTTTGTGGGTTTATTTTTCTTTGGGTTTTAGGGAAACATTGAGTGATCTCTCTTCCATTCTTTCCTATGGACAGATTAACAAAACATTGGAGTAATCTCTCTCTAAATGAAAGGGAGATTAGGTTTAGAGAAAGAAAGGGGTTCAGAGGAGTTCATTATTGCCACAAAATTTCTTATGAAATGAGCTTTCAATACGGAGGCAATTGTAAGGACTTTCAATCCACTTTGGTGATCTAGGAATGTCTTTAAGGTGAGAAATGCAGGAGACCATGTTATTCTCTTTATCTTTGATTACAACAAGGAGGTGGATAAAATCCTATGGAGCGAACCATGGAGTTTCGAAAAATATCTTGTCATCCTCCAATGTTATGAAATTGATACCCTGATTCATGACCCAGTGTTTGATAAGGTATCACTTTGGGTTCAAGTCCATGATATTCTAGTTTGTTACTTAAATCGGGGAGTAGTTGAAGATTTGTGCAATGTGGTGGGGGAAGTGGATTAATGAACTGATAATTCAGAGGTATAGGGAGGAAGTATTATCAAAGTATGAGTTAGAGAGAATGTAGCTTTACCTCTTTGCCAGGGTCGTGTTTTTGCTATTGAACAAGATGAGGATGGGTGAGTCTCATTTAAATACGAGTGGTTGCTAAATATTTTTTATTGGTATGAGTGCCTAAACCACTTCGATAAAGATTGTGATCTTTGGATAGAAAGTAATGTCACATTAGAGACTGAAGATCAAAAGTATGGAGCTTGGATTCATGCTCCTCCAACCCCTTTTTCAAAAAATCAGTAATAATGGTGTCAGGATTCTATGATTCCAAGAAAAAGGGAGGCCTGTCCACCATTACTCTGAGGAGTCAAAAATGAGGTGGGGTGGCGAAGGTGTTTCTAGAAAATTCTTCTCTAGAGGTCCAAACCGAGGATAAGGAAATTGTGGATTTTAGGGCAAACATTAATGAAAATTTAATTCCGGATGATTCAAATTTTTGAATTCAAATTCCTTTTCGGTTGGAAAAATCAAAAGATTCATGGAGATTTGCTAAATAGCAAGATTTCAAAGATTGAGCTTGAGTTAAGGAAGTTTGACACTCCAAGAAGTGTTATAAATGGCGGATGTGTTAATCAAAATTAGGTATGTAATCTTGAACCTTTTTTGGAAAAGCAAACCAAGTATCCCACGTTGTATGGACTCTATCCTAAGGTACATGCTAATCTCCTACCCTCATCCATACATGCTCCCCTGAGAGTCCTTTCTGAGATAACAAATAATATCACATATGGACCAGTGCTGGAGGTATCAAAAACTTTTGCATGGAAAAGAATTCCTAGGATAGAATCTACTATTGAATCATCAATGAGTTTTTTTTCCCCTATCGAAATGTACTCATGTTGAATTGAATTGTTGTGAATTACCAAGGAAATGTAGGGTGGTTTCTCACAAGTATAAGGAGAATTCTATTTCAATGGTGCAGTTGCTTTGCAGCCATGCCAAGACCAATAAATCTCTTATGTGGGAACTATCAGGGTTTGGGAACCCTTAGACAGAGCAAGAGCTTGACAACTTAATCCAAGAACAAGATCCCTTAGTGATGTTTTAGTCGATACATGGTTGGATAAAGTTAGGCTAGATGGAATTTGGGCAAAATTTAAATTTGGTGGTTTGATTGAAGTCTCAAGAGATGGAAGAGGTGTGGTGTGGCAATGTTTTTGGAAGTAGGATTGTGACTTTGATTCGCATACTTTTTCTTCTAGCCATATTGATGGAATTATCAATAAAGGCAAGGAGGACGAGTGGCGTTTTACAGGTTTTTGTTGTGAATGAGATACTAGTAAACGTCTAGTGTCTTGGTCATGTTTACGAAGGTTGAAAGCAAAACATTCTATTCCATGGCTTTGGATAGCAACGCCTTTGTGTTGCTTTACCCATCTACGTTTTTTTCTGTGGGTCCCGTGCACTATTCACGGGACCCACAAATACATAATTCAGCAAATATAACTTTAAAATTGGGTCTCACGGCACTATTCACACATTTAAAAATTATTTTGCTACAATATTTTTAGTTTTTAGTTTTCAGCAATAAGCGGTATCCAAACAGACCTTTTGTGTGAGAGATTTTAATGAAATTGCTAGAAGCCATGAGAAATTAGGTGGTTGATTGAGACTAGCTAGACAGATGCAAGATTTTAGAGATGTATTAGATGAATGTGCCTTTCGTGATCTAAGGTATGAAGGAGGTAAGTTTACTCGATGTAATGGGCATCAAGATAATTTTACAGTTTGGGAAAGGTTGGATAGGGCGATGGCTACAATGGACTAGTTGGCAATGTTCCTAGCTACCAAGGTGGTTCTTTTGGAGAGTGGTTTCTCGGACCACAAACCTTTACTTACCTACCTTACTAGTATTTCTAAAAGTAGACAAAAGTCTTGGCGTTTTGAGCATATGTAGCTGGAGAAGGAAGGTTGTAGAGACACAATTGAGCAACCTGGCTTTATGACCTCACATGTCAGCCTATGATGCAGGTGGAAGGGAAAATCAATAATTGTCAGTCTAAATTGAAATGGTGGAGTAAGGTTGCTATTGGCAATATTACCCCTTTTTTTTAATTAAAAAAAGAAAAGCAACTGTATCAAGTTGATGAGGCAGCAATGCATGGGGGGAGAATGGATTGGGTTTTGAGGTTTAAAAAAGAAATAAATAGGTTACTAATTATAAGGTTGAAATTTATCAACCATCTTGTTGTTTTTATTCCGTGCTAATTTGCTTGTAATTTAGCACTTAGTAACCCTGTATTTAGGTGGGATTCATGTGAGGGTAGTGTGTAAATAGAGTGTGATGAAAAGCTCAAGTTTGTGCAAAGAAGCAGAGTTTTGCGGCTAGGACTCGTGGCTGACTCGCGACTAGCAAGCTGTCAATTGCAAGTACGTGAGAAGCACACTGGGAAGCTGAAGGGTCGCGCCAGCTGTCACATTACAGGACAAAAGTCCTAGGCTGGCCAGGCCATTACCTCGCGACTTGAACTCGCGACTTGGACAAGCCACGAGGCTAAGCCGCCAAGTTACCCTATTTGGCAAAAACTGACTCTTTGTATTCCAAACACTCACCACTATATATAGACCCTTATACCCATGAAATCAAGAGAGCTTCTAGAGAGAATTTTGAGAGAGAAATCCTAGAGAAAACAAGATTGCCTCATCCACAATCTTTACCTAAGAGACTCATCAAATTTCTCTACTCTCTTCCTCTCTATTGATAAACCCTTGAGAGGACATTGACCAAATCCTTACCTCACCGCACCCACGTCAGTGAGAAGGTACATTTGGTGCTAAAGAAAGCAGTTTGGAAGGAACCAATGTCTATTGGTTGATGCTATGGTTTAGTAGCGGAATCTGGTAAGCTAAAGAAGAAATAGGTTTTGTGCAACCTCGTTGGAGCAAAAGGCTTGGGGGCTTAGGTCCATTGGGTAGATTAGGCTTAGAGGGTCTTCTGCTGTTTATGTATCCCAACTACATTCTTTAGTGGATTATTTACCACTTGGAGGGCGGCAGAGAGGTTTTACGCCGAGGGCGTCGGTTTCCTCTTCAATAACACATCACGTGTTGTCCTTGTGTTTGCATTTCTCTTTCTTTATCTTTGGCTCTTATTTTCTGTTGTGGATGTGGTTATATTTGGCTTAGATTGTTTATCAGTTCTATATTTAGCTTATGTTCATGTTTCGCACATTAATCGTTTGATGATAAGCTTGAATTGATATTTTGTAATTTGGGGTCTAAACATTCAAAGGTGTTTTACACGCATTTTGAATTTTCAATTGGTATAAGAGCGGGTATACTCGCTGTGGTTTGAATACCTGAGTGTGATCCTTGACTCTTTTTGAGATGGATAGATCTCAATCCTTAAATGTTCCACCATTTTTTGATGGTAAAAATTATGCCTTTTGGAAAGTTAGAATGAGGGCATTTCTATGCTTTATTGATGACACCGTGTGGGATGCAGTTGAAATAGGTTGGATTAGACCGGAGGCTGCTAAATCTACTTGAGATAAGGCAGCCAATGCTAACAGTAAGGCTTTAAATGCTATTTTCTGTGGTGTGTCTCCAGATGAATTCCATAGGATATCTCATATGACTGTTGCCAAGGAAGTTTAGGAGATTTTAGAGACAACTTATGAGGGGACTAAGAAGGTGAAGGACACAAAACTCCAAATGCTTACCACCAAGTTTGAAGAGCTCAAAATGGGTGAAGATGAATCGTTTGATCCATTCTATGGGTAGCTCAACGAAATTATCATTGCTAAGTTCAATCTTGGTGAGACGATTGAACATACTAAGGTGGTGAGAAAAATCTTGAGGTCCTTGCCTAAAAGTTTTAGAGCAAAAGTCACAGCCATAGAAGAGAGTAAAGACTTGGATGAGATCAAAATTTAGGAGTTGATTGGGTCTCTCCAAACATATGAACTTGGACTACTTTCCCACAAGACGAGTAAATCGCTTGCTTTCAAAACCATCACCGAAAGAATGGATGATCCCTCCGAAGAAGATGGAGTGGAGAAGGAAGTAGCATATCTTGCGAAAAACTTTTGCAAGTTTCTGAAGATGAAGAACATTGGGAAACCATTCAACAGAGGAAAATTTTCATCTTCAAGAGGTGATAGGAAAGAGTTTATGAGGAAAGAAGGGAAGGATTTTCAATCTCTATCGGACATTGTGTGTTATGAATGCAATGGCCATGGACATCTCAAGAAGGAGTGTCCCAATTTCTTGAGAGGAAAAGGCAAGGCGTATGCCACAACGCTGAGTGATACAGATTCTTCGAGTTCTGATTCTGAAGAGAGTTGTGACGGAGAAGGAAACTATTCCGCATTCATGACCATTGCACATGTGGAGTCCTCAGATGACTTTAGTACACTCATGAAGGAACTTGGTGAGAATTCTAATTTGGAGACTATGGGAATAGTTAAGGATTCTGAAGATGAGGAAGTTGGAGAAACAGTGGGATTGCAAGAGAATTACAACTCTCTCTTTGAGAAGACCGGTGAATATGCTAAGGTGGATAATGCAACCATTAAGAAGATGAAAAGGGCTGAGGAAGATTACAAAAGTCTTCTGGCACGATACAAGGAGGCGAAGTGTGAGATTGAAACACTAAATGGTGAGCTATCAGAAGCTTACACAAAAGTGAGATTTCTTGAGCAAGAGGTAGTGCAAGCTCATGCCAAGAAAGAGAGAGTCTCTTCCAAGAAGTTAGAAGATGTTATTTCATCTCAAAAACCTTCTTCAGATAAGTCCGGATTGGGTTACACCGGAGGGAGTAGCTCATCAGCCAAGGTCGTCAAAGAAGTGAAGTTTGTAAAGGCAAAAGAGCTGATTGTGGAAGAACCTATTCTGGAGAAAGTTAAGGCTGAGAAGAAGAAGAAAGTGGCCGATCAACGAGTGTTCAATAAGTCTCGCAATCAATCAGAATTCAGATATGGAGCTAGAGGAAGATCACTTCCAAGATCACAGCAGGGTCCTTGAACGAACTATCTCTATCACTATTGCGAAATGCAAGGACATACTAAACACAACTGCCATAAGCTGAGAGCATTGAACAATGCAAGCGCTCCTCAATCACGTGGAAGGAGAAATGATGAGAGATCTTGGGGTGGTGAGCGATCAATAAG
Source organism: Quercus suber (assembly GCF_002906115.3). NCBI lineage: Eukaryota > Viridiplantae > Streptophyta > Magnoliopsida > Fagales > Fagaceae > Quercus > Quercus suber. The sequence goes on from NW_027069619.1 coordinate 709,834, forward strand.
TCAAAACCATGATCCTGGAATGATGGACATGATGAAGATGATTGGTGCTTTCACAAATTGCTTGGAAAGCTTCACACGAAAGTTTGATAGTCCAAACTCTCATACCCAATCCATAAAGGATATCACCCTAAATGCACGTGATGTGTGGGTGACGAAGGATACTCATGCATAAGCATCATAACATGTTCATGCATCAATTCTTCCTATGCTTTGTGAATATGTTTTGTTGCATGCTTTATGCCTTTGTTTGTTTTGTTTTATTGCTTGTGCATTTGTTTTGTGTTTAAATGTTTTTCCATTGCATTTGATTAATCTTTCATTACTTTTATGTTAAAAATCCAAAAACACATAAAAAGTAGAAAGTTCAAAAGTCTGATCAACTTTGTTAAGTGTTGTCTCAAAGCATGTTTTGCCTTGTACCTTTGTACTAATGGCTTTGTGCATTTAACAAGCTTAGGTTGTCTTTCATGCACTCATATAAATTAAAAGAAATTCTGAAATTTATGTGACTGTGGTAAATAGATCTTTAACCTTGTCATGAATAATTAGTGAATGGTTTTGTTGATCTTGAGACATGCATAAACTTGTGTCTATATATCTTCCCACTTTTAATTTTATTGCTTTTAATTAAAGAGTTCACCAAATGTAAATCTCTAAATGAAAAGAGATATTGAGCTGTAAAAACCTGTCGCACATATTAGTATTTGACTAGGAAAAAGGGAAAGCGACCAAAATAAAATTTATGATGTCCAAAAAACCAAAGGCTAAATCATCAAATTGAAATATTGAAAACTTCAGGCATCAGTTTCACAATAAGATATGTTTTCTTCAAAAAGATAAAATGATATATTGAAAATGACGCCAAATGAAAAGTTTTAAAGTATTGTACTCAAGTTTATGTGGGAGGTCATATATGCACATTTCTATAATTGAGATGGGTCACATTATCTAGTGTTAGTTGTGTATGCTTTGATTGGATTGATCATTGAAGCTTCACATTAGACTAAGGACTATCTCACTTTTGATATTCACACACAACACACAAGCCTATGTTTAATGAATGCCATATTCATTTGTGTGATTGTACTTGTTTAAATGTGTTTTCACAAGCTCAATCTTTCTTGATCAAACACGAAAAGATTTTTAAGTGTTTTAGTTTGTTTTTGGAAAGTATTTTGTTTTTGATAAATTGTCAAAAATTTCAAAAACAGTGTTGCCCTGTTTTGGCGACTCAGTCGCGGGTAGGTCCAGTGGCATGCCCAAGCCGCGAGCTTACTCCGAGATTTTTCGCGGATAACTGGCAAGTCAAGGCTGCAGTCGCGAAAAAGACTTAGAAAATTTTTCAAAAATTTGAGTTTTTGTGGTTTTCGCGGCTCAATGTGGTGACTTGTTCGCGGGTGGAAGGTCCGGTCGTGAGGGGTACATAGAGATTTTCGCGACTCTCTCGCGAGTAGACCTTCTAACCGAGAAAAACACTTAGAAAATTTTTCTAAAAATTTAGTTTTGAGTGTTCTAGCAGTTCACCTTGGCGACTTGATGGCGACTCACCCCAGTCGCGAAAATTGCGTGTTTTGCAAAAATTGGGTCAGTTTTCAAATGTTTTTAAAAAAGTTTCCCACGAACCTTTATGTGACTATTCACTTTCTCCCTCAACTGTACCTCACCCACACTCAGTATTCTCAACTTTCAAACCGCCATTGTTGCTCAAATCCCAATCCTCTATCTTCAAGAAAAAGGTATGTGTTCTAATATTCTCATTTTTTTATATACTGATGTGTTGTCTGTCAAGTGAGAAATTGTTGGGCGTTTGTACTACATTTGTTCGAACATGGGTATGCTCAAATCTTTGGGTACTGCTATTTGGGGTTTGTTTGCTCCTGCTTTGGGGTGTTTAGTTTTGGGTTGTTCATTATAGTGAATGTCATCTGTTTGACTGTTATTTTTGTTGTGAATATTTTGGTCTTTTGGATGGGTTTGTTAAATGGGTTTTTGTTGCCAATGGCTTGTTCAGAGTTGCTTCACATGGTGTTTTGACTTATCTGAGTTTTCTTACCTTGATTGTTTTTGTCTGTGCATATCACTTTCATGATATTGTGTTGAAATGTCTATTGTCTGTGACACTTTGCTACTCATTTTTGACAGAGTGAGCTGTAATGCCTATTACTCTCTGTGTGTTTAGCATATGTTTCCTGTTTCGTGTGTTTCAGGTCTTTAGAAATGCTTAATCTGTCACATTATTGACTGAGTACTCGTTCTGTGATTCTATGTCTTCTAAGTCTGTTTGGTCTTTGTACTCTCATCTCTTGACTAAATCTAACAAAATGAGTGTGTTGTGGATTTTGTACTTTGCTGTGTGTTTGCTCTTTTACAGATGTCTCGACGATCTTCCAAAGGAAAAGAGGTTATGACAGAAGAGGAAACATTACCTATTGCAAAACGAACACGTTCGTTCTTCATCACAGCCATTTACTGAACTCAATAGTGATTTGTTCAGAACTCTTCAGCACCTATATGCTTACTCAAGCTTTTGTTACCGGGCAACTCCTATAGTGGAACGGGAGGTCAGATTTGACACTTTGGAAACCACTTTTATCCCTCGAATCTTCGAGGCAAAAGATTGGGCAGAACTATTTGGAAATTTTGTTGATTTAATGGTTGAACTAGTGAAGGAGTGTTTCGCCAACACAATTGATCTTGAAAGTGAACTACACTGTATGGTAAGAGGAATGGAGTTCATCATCAGTCTGGACACCATAGCTGAACTTCTCAAAATCACTAGACCTGAGAATGCTAACCTAACTCCTTATGATGATCGCATCCAGTGATTCACGACATTCTCCAAGTTCTTGGTCCTGGCCATGACATCTCTAGTGCCGGCACATCCACAAGTACTACCAAGTTTACACCTGAGTTGACAACATTGAAGTTGATCATGTTTACCAACCTCTATCTGTTGACCAACACGGTGTATATCAACCTTGGAAGGGCTCAATTTCTATGTGATCTCATCACAGGCACCACCATTGACATCTGTGCCCATATCTTTTATATCTTTTATATTGAACAGTAGCACGAGGGTGCCTTCCATTTTGCAGTCTCATTATGAAATTCATTCTAAGTGAAGGTGTCACTCCTCCCTCAGTTGGGAAAATAATTGCTCGTTCTTGACCAATCTCTATGTCCACTCTACAAGCTAGTAGAAGTCATTCATCCAAAACTCCAAAGAGTGCACATTTCTCTCCTACTACTCCATCTACTCTTGAGCCAGATACACATGTACATGCCCCCATGTATCACAAAAACCTAGCACTACATAAGCACAGTCTGCCCCTCAACCTGATAGGTTAGAGATGTTATTTGAGAACCTCCACAAGTGCCTTGAGGAATTGGAAAAGACTCTCAAAGAAGGCCAGAGAGAGCAGTCAGAGAGAATGGCAGTCATGTAGGACCAAATCAATGTTTTAGCAGCACAAGTTGATAGCATTTTCACCAAGTTACAACAGTGACCCTTTGGCCATTCATGCCCAAAAGGAGGAGAATTTGTGGCAGCTCTTAAGGGGGAGTACCATTTTTGAGGGGGAGTGCCAGTTTACTTAATGCTTATGTTTTCGTTATTAGTTTGATACTTTTGTGGTTTATGGTTGGTTTCAAAACTCATGGATATGTTATGTTTTAAAACTTTAGTTTTATGTATATATTGATGATGTTTTTCTGTATGTGTGTGGTTTGTACCTACTACCTTTGTAGGTTTTAAGGTTTTTGTTTATGGTTTGTACCCATGTTGCTTTTGTAAGTTTTTAGGGTTGTGTATGCACACTTGTAGGCCTTTGTGGTTTGTACCATGCTTTATGCAGCCTGTGTGATTTGCTAAACCAGTACTTCTAACTTAATGTTATGCATTTCTTTTCAAGTACTGTCACTCTTGTGCCCTTATAGGACTTTTCCTAGATGCACATACTTCATGTACTGTGCATTGGTTGAGTGTTGGTCATTCAAGTGATTTGCCTTGTGTTTGTCTACTTGAATGTCCGAATGTTCGTTCTAAGTGTGAATGAACATTGTGATCACTTGTATGTAGTGATTGCTTGTTTTGGTCTTGCTATGGTCTATTGTTTTGTTCCATTGTGCTTGATCGTATTATGCTTGCTCCATATGCATTACAAGTTTTCTGCATACAATGAACTTATTGTGTTGTTGTGTTTTAGGAGTTCTTGTTCTTATGGTTCTAAAGCTTCACAGATTCTAGAGTAACGTGTGAGTGAGTTTTCCAACTGTTCCCAACTCACACGTTAAGTCTAGAGTTTGTTTTAGGGTTTTGTCACAGAATAGCCAAAGGGGGAGATTGTAAGGTTGAAATTTATCAACCATCTTGTTGGCTTTATTCCATGCCAATTTACTTGTAATTTAGCACTTAGTAACCCTGTATTTATGTGGGATTTATGTAAGGGTAGTGTGTGAAGAGAGTATAAAGAAAAGCTCAAGTTTGTGCAAAGAAGCAAAGTTTCGCGGCTAGGACTCGCGACTGGCAAGTTGCCAACTGCAGGCACATGAGAAGCACACAGGGAAGTTGAAGGGTCGCGCCAGCTGTCGCATTGCAGGACAAAAGTCCCAGGCTGGCCAGGTCATTACCTCGCGACTTGAACTCACGACTTAGACAAGCCGCGAGGCCAAGCCGCCAAGTTACCCTATTTGGCAAAAATTGACTCTTCATATTCCAAACACTTACCATTATATATAGACCCTTATACCCACGAAATTAAGAGAGCTTCCAGAGAGAATTTTGAGAGAGAAACCTTAAAGAAAACAAGATTGCCTCATCCACAATCTTTACCTAAGAGACTCATCAAATTCCTCTACTCTCTTTCTCTCCATTGATAAACCCTTGAGAGGACATTGACCAAATCCTTACCTTATCACACCCACGTCAGTGAGAATGTACATTTGGTGCTAAGGGAAGCAGTTTGGAAGGAACCAATGTCTATTGGCTGATGCTATGGTCTAGTAGCGGAATCCGGTAAGCTAAAGAAGAAATAGGTTCAGCGCAATCTTGTTGGAGCAAGAAACTTGGAGGGCTTAGGTACACTGGGTAGATTAGGCTTGGAGGGTCTTCTGCTGTTCATGTATCTCAACTACATTCTTTAGTGGATTATTTACAGTTTGGAGGGCGGCGAAGAGGTTTTACATCGAGAGCTTCGGTTTCCTCTTCGATAACACATCACGTGTTGTCCTTGTGTTTGCATCTCTCTTCTTTTATCTTTGCCTTTTATTTTCTATTGTGGATGTGATTATATTTGGCTTAGATTATTTATCAATTCTATATTTAGCTTATGTTCATGTTCCGCACATTAATTGTTTGATAATAAGCTTGAATTGATATTTTGTAATTTGGGATCTAAACGTTCAAAGGTGTTTTACACGCATTTTGAACTTTCACTAATCAAAGAAGAGAAGATGTGGAAACAACACTCTTGAGCATTGTGGCTCCTTCTAGGAAGCACCGGTGCGGATTTGGGTTCCGGTGCGGTGCGGCGACTTGGCAATTTTTGAAAAAGTAAGATGTGGGTGTGGTAGGATACGTTTATTAATAAATTATTAATAAATTTTTATTTTTATTTATATTTTCTATATATTGCTAAGCATATTTTTTTCAAATAATGGTAAACATATACCAATTTAAGAGCAATAGTGGTTAAAAAAACCTTTGGGATCAATTTAATATTTATAGATAATATTTAGGGGATAAATTTTGCATAATAATATTAATTTTTAATGATAAGTAATTATTTAAATTGATACAATTACTAAATTATTTGGCTATTATTAAGCTAAATGATATATGTTGTTGAATTTAATATAGTGTTTTATAAAAATCATAATAAAGATATTAAAATTTGGGGGTTTTATTATATATAAACAAATGTGTTGGGGTGTTTATAAACAAGGAAGCTTCTAAGAAGCTCCATTGCCATGTCCCACCACTACCCACGTGCTTGCTTTATTAATATCACATTCCAAGGCTCTATTTGAAGGTCTCCACATCCTCTTCTCTTTTTTTTTTTTTTTTTTCCTCACAAATCATTTGGTAGTAGATATTTCTTCTTCTCCTTCCCTTTTTTTCCTCACAGATCTTTTGGTAGCAGACCCTTCTTCTTCCTCTTCTTATTCGAATAGAATTAGACCAAATTGGGGCCGTTTTAGCCAGTTTCTTGGCCAACTTTAGTGGATTTTGGTAGATTTTGGTCAGTTTTGGCTTGAATCGACAACGAAAAAAAAAAAAAAAGAAGAAGAAGAGACAAATTGGTGTGTCAAGTGCGAATTAGCACATCGAAATGAGACAGGTACGGGTGTGGCAACCTGGAGCCACACCCATGCTTCGTAGCATGAAGGTGATAGTAACACTTGATATTTCCACAACAGAGTAACACATAGATATCATAGAAATAAAATTATTTGCTTGGAAAATTCCAAAGGAAAGAAGTGCACGGATGAGGCATTTCGAATATTTTGGTAGGTTTCTATCAAGTGTTGTTTACTTCAGCAAATTCGAGACAATTTGAACAGGTTTTGGAGGCTACACCGAAGTCTGTCACGAAAGAGATGAATTTGTATTTGGCTGTAGAATTTCGGAGGGCTGAGGTAGAAGAAGCTCTTTGGCAAATGGAACTTTTGAAGGCACTAAGGCTGTATGGAATGCCACCATTATTCTTCCAACAGTTTTGGCCAATTATTGGGGATGATTTTGTACAGTCGTGCTTCACTGCCTCAATATAGATTCTATTCCTCCTTCCATAAATCGTACATTTATCATTCTTATCCCTAAGGTTAAAAGTCTCACTCGGGTAATTGAATACTGCCCTATTGCACCTTGTAATATCTTGTACAGACTTATTTCTAAAGCTTTAGCTAATAGGCATAAGAAAATTCTAACATCTATTATTTTTGAATCTCAAAGTGCCTTCTAGTCAAAGAAGTCCATATTAGATAATATCCTGGTGACTTTTCAGACATTACATCATATGAAAATTCAGAAATCTAAGAATGTGGGTTTTATGGCTATGAAATTGGATATAAGTAAAGCCTACGATAGAGTTGGATGGAAATTCTTGATGAAAACTATGGAGAAGATGGGTTTTTGTGATAAATAGGTGGCCTTAATACTTGAATGTGTTATCACAGTGTCCTACTCTATTTTGGCGAATGGTGAACCTAAGAGAGACATCAAACCTTCAAAGGGGATTAGATAAAGGAAGGGGATCCACTATCCCATTATCTGTTTGTACTTTGTTCCAAAAGGATAAACTGGATGTTGCAAAAGGCAGCTAGGGAAGATTCAATCAGAGGCTTTTCTTTATGCAAATCTAGTCCTGAAGTTTCTCATTTAATTTTTGCCAATGACAGCTTGTTGTTTTGTAGGGCAAATATGTCTTATTTAAATTTCATTCAGACTATATTAGCTTCGTATGAATAGGCATCTGGACAACAAATAAACAGAGACAAGACCAGTATCTTCTTTAGTAAAGCAATGGAGGAAGAAAGAAAATCTAAGATCATTGATTTTTTTGGGATGACAGATGTCAAAGAATATATGAAATACCTTAGCTTACCTGCTATGGTAGGGAGAAACAAAAAGGCCAGCCTTAATTATATTAAGGAGCAAGTTTGGAGCAAACTCCAAGGGTGGAAGGAGATGTTATTATCCCAAGCAGGGAGAGAGTTCTTACTCAAAGCGATGGTTCAAGTTATTCCAACAATTACTATAAGTTGTTTCGAATTACCAATTGGCCTGTGCTATGAGATTAAGTCCCAAATCAGAAAATTATTTAGGGATCAATGAGGAGAGCAATCCAAAAATACATTGCAAAAAATGGGAGGTTCTTTGTAAGTCAAAGAATGTGGGAGGATTGGGTTTTAAAGATCTAGTGAAATTTAACAAAGTGATGTTGGCTAGACAAAGCTAAGTATTTTCCTAGAGGGACTATCTTTGACGCAAAGGCTTTCTCAGGATCCTATGCTTGGCAAAGTATATTGAAAGCTAAGAAGGTCATTGATGTCGGATTGGTGTGGAGAGTGGGGAATGGGAAGAGTATACACATTTACAATGATAAGTGGATACCTATTACTAACTCTGCAAAAATAATTTCACCTTGGGTGGTTTTTCTAGAGGATGCAGTGGTGGCGAATTTGTTAGATCATGATTGGAGAGGCTGGAATAGCAATTTAATTTACCACCATTTCTTGCCTTTCAAAACCCAACGTATAAAGGTAATACCAATTTGTGTTACTATGCCTGATCGAATTGATCGAGTCATGTAGGAACAAGGTTTAAGTCTACCTGCCTGTTAGGATGCCTCAGCTACATACATCACTACACTTCCACTTGACACCTATCGTCTGGCTTGGATTACATGGACTAGAAGGAAGAATGGCAAATACTCTGTTAAGAGAGGATATCAGCTCCTGTGTGAAGATTCTCAGAGGTTCAAAGCTTCAAACTCGGATAGCTCAAGTTAAAAAGTTTTTTGGTCTCGAATTTGGAAATTGAGAGTGCCCAATAAAATTAAAACTTTTTTATGGCGAGCCTGTTCAAAGGCGCTACCAACCATGGTAAATCTCAAAAAGTGGAAAGTCCTTGAGAATGTGAGTTGTAGCTTAGGTTCATCAGTTCAAGTTTCATGCCATTTGGGATTGCTTAGTGCTCAATCAAGTCTGGGATCCAACATTCAATTGGGTTCGCCAAGATTTTCCACATAGCTATTTAGTTCTTGATCTGGTACAAGTGGTTGGGCAACACCCAGGGAAGTTGGAACTTTTTTCTTCAGTAGCTTGGTTTGTTTGGTCTCATAGGAACAAGATCAAACTTAAGGAACCAAGTCTTCCCGTGGGAAGGATCTTTGAGTCAGCAGACATGTAACTCTTTGATTTCAACAAAACTCTCCAACACCGAATGACAAGAAACCACTAGCGATTGTCAAGCGAAAACCTTCAACTATCGGTAATTTCAAAACAAACTATGAAGGGGCGGTATTTGAAGATACTAGGGAAGCTAGGATTGGGGTGATAATTCATAAAAGTGGTAACGGGTTGGGTTTGAGGTGGGTTTCTTTATGCCCAAACCCATCTTGCAGGCCTACCCTCGTTACCCGAACCTGCCTTGTTTAATAAACGGGTTTTTTTTTTAACCCCCAAACCCGCCCTGTAGGGTCCCTACAGGCCCCATCCTATCATGCCCGGTCCAAAATCACAAACACAAAATAAAACCCAATTTGTAATATAGATTTGTTCATCAAAAAATTTGTAATATAAATTTCCTTCAAATGACAAGATTACCAAACTCAAAGATTACAAGATTACAAACTCAAAGATTACAAGATACCAAACTCAAAGATTACATGATTTCACTCAAATCACAAGATTTCACTTAGCTCAAACTCAAAGATTCTAATCTTATGTTCCGATCTATGAAATTAAAAGCAACAAAAAAAAAAAAAAAAAAAAAAAGGATCCAAAGGATAAGCCTAACCCCCAACAATCCAAATGCAATTTAAAAAACTAGATTCACCATTGTTGTACTGCAAAAACCTCAAACCTAGCACCCAACCAAAAAACCTAGCCACGCTGCCTCCTACCACCACCAAAACCCATAAATCTAGCAATTACAAACCTCAAAAATTCAGCCCACCGTAGTTTTCCATCCACTACCGCATAAATCACAAAAAATAAAACCTATCCAACATAACAGATTCGACCATTCACACTACCAACACCTTCAACACCACAAGAAATTATTGCAGAGGTCTTAGGAAACCAAGTAACAAACCCAAAAATAGAAAAGAAAAGTGGAGAATGAGAAGCTGAGAAAGATAAACTTGTGAGAAACAACAACAGATTGAGAGAGTGAGAGTGAAGGTGTGGTCAGCAGCTGATTGAGTGAGTGAGTGTGAGGGTGTGGTCGACTAGTTGGCGGCGGAAAGAGTTCGAGTGAGAGCTTGAGGCTTGAGCTTGAGAGTTGAGAGTGGAAAGAGGCGGCTAAGATGAGAAATGAGAATCTGAGATTGATTAGGTTTACGGTTTAAAAATAGGGTTATATATAGTTAGGGCATTTTAGTAATTTAACTATAATTGGGTCAGGTTCATGTTCGAGGTGGGTATTACTAAAACCCGCACTCGACCTGAACCCGTTTTAGGTTTGATACTTAAAACCCAAACCCAACTCTACTGTTTTGCGGGTCGGGTCGAGTACCCGCAGGTTGGGTAGGTTTTGTCATCCCTAATAGTTCGGAATGAAAATGGTGAAATTCTAGTAGCTTTATCAGAAAAAAATTCTCTACCCCTATCTATTGTAGCATTAGAAGCCCTTGCAGCATGAAGGGTGTTGAACTAGGAATAGCCCAATCAGTTTTTGAAGGAGAATCAAAGATGGATTCCAACTCTATCATAGCAAGGGGCTCTTCATTTTCGGCCATTGGTCATATTATTAAAGACATCATGTCTATTACAAATACTCTAAGAACTCTTTTTTTTTTTTCTCACACTAAGAGTCAGGGTAACTCTGTAGCCCATACTTTACTCAGGAGAGCTAGGTTGTCCTTTCCATTGTTAGTTTGAATGGAGTCTGCTCCATCAGATATTTCTTCATTTTGTTAGTTGTGATCTTGAATAATATTGCTTCGTCTTTTTCCTTAAAAAAAAAAGTGTGTAGTTAATTAATGAAAAAAGTTTTTTTGAAAAAAAAAATTCTCAAAAAAAATTCTTTAAAATATTTTTATTAATTTTTTAGATTTTTTCACATGTGAGAAATTTTTTTAATGGCAATTTTTTATACAAAATTAGATGGAAGACTTTTTTTTTTTTTTTTTTTTTTTTTTTTTTTGTTTTTGCAAAGAAGTTGGATGGAAGACTTGAATGGAATAAATTGAATTCATTGGATGAAGACATGATTTAAGTTTTTCTTCCCCGAAACGGAAAATTACAAAAAGCAAAACCAATTTCGACAGTTTATTTTTCTTACTCCAAACTCCGAAGTCCCAACATAAACTAAACAGAACCAACTGGCTCAATTGGGCTCGGAGTTATGGCCCATTTTCAAGTTTTCCTCATAAGTCATAACTGAAACAAATGTATTGTAATGCAAATGCTTGCTGTATTTTGAATCTGATAGCTCAAAAACCTCAAGACGTCCTTTTGCTCAAAAAAAAAAAAAAAAAAAAAAAACCTCAACGCACTATACTTTAAGTTTAGTTGCCCATAAACCCTAGCCTAAACCACCACCATTTCCATTTTTCCTTCAAAACCCAAAACCCAAAAAGAAAACAAAAAGCTATGAACACCCATTGTTCTGGTACATCCAAAACCCAAAACAATGAATCTCATTGAAGGTGTTATTGGTTTTCTCCTATCAAAGATGCTACTCTTTCTGCGCACTCTCTTCCACGTTGGTCGCAGAGCCTCTCACCGAGTAAGCCCTTTCACTGTTTCATCATCTCATGGTTCTCTCACTGTTTGCCCTTGGATTTGGTTCACCACTTTTCTTTGCATAATCAGATACCCTTTTGCCTCAAAATCAAACCCCAGCTATTTTTTTGATGATATAAATAAAGAATTAGTTCGTACTATTATTCAACAAGAGCAGTGGGATGGTAATAATAGGATTCTTAGTTTGTTTGATTCAGCTTTGGCGCCCATTTGGGTGTCTAAGGTTTTGGTGGAATTGAAGGGGGATCCTAAGTTAGCTTGTAGGTTCTTCAAATGGGCTGGAACCCGAATTGGGTTTCGCCACACCACAGAGTCGTATTGTGTCTTGATTCATATATTGTTTTATAAAAGAATGTACTCTGATGCACATGAGATTATGAGAGAGTTGGTTTTGTTGAGGTGGGTTTTGCCCGGTTGTGATGTTTTTGATGTGTTGTGGTCGACGAGGAATGTTTGTGTTCCGGGGTTCGGAGTGTTTGATGCTTTGTTTAGTGTTTTAGTTGAGGTGGGAATGCTTGAGGAAGCGAGTGAGTGTTTTTTAAGGATGAAGAACTATAGGGTTTTGCCGAAAACACGGTCTTGTAATGCACTTTTGCACGGGCTTTCAAAGTCAGGGAAAGGGGAATTGTCAAGGAAGTTTTTTAAGGAAATGATTGGGGCTGGGATTAAGCCTTCAGTTTTCACATATAATATAATGATAGATTATATGTGCAAAGAAGGAGATTTGGGGGCAGCTAGAAGCTTGTTTCAACAAATGAAACAGATGGGCCTTGTGCCAGATAGTGTCACATATAATTCTCTTATTGATGGGCATGGAAAGGTTGGGTTGTTAGATGAATCGGTTTGTATTTTTGAAGAAATGAAGGATGTGGGTTGTGAACCTGATGTAATAACATATAATGCTCTAATTAATAGTTTTTGTAAATTTGATAGAATGCCTCAGGCTTTTGAGTTTCTTCGTGAGATGAAGATCAACGGATTGAAACCGAATGTTGTAACCTATAGCACGTTAATAGATGCTTTTTGTAAGGAAGGGATGATGCAAGAGGCAATTAAATTTTTTGTGGACATGAGACGAGTTGGTCTTTTGCCCAATGAATTTACTTACACTTCTCTGATTGATGCAAATTGTAAATTACATAATCTAAATGATGCATTGAAGCTGGCTAATGAGATGTTGCAGGCAGGAGTTATCTTGAACATTATCACCTACACCGCTTTACTGGATGGACTTTGTGAAGATGGGAGGATAAAGGAAGCAGAAGAAGTTTTTAGGGCAATGCTGAAGGCTGGAGTAATTCCTAACCAGAAAACTTATACTGCCCTTTTTCATGGGTATATTAAGGCTCAGAAAATGGAGAGTGCCATGCATATTTTAAAAGAAATGAAGGAGAAAAGCATCAAGCCTGATATCCTGCTGTATGGGACAATTATTTGGTGTCTGTGCTGCCAAAATAAGCTTGAAGAATGTGAGCTTGTGATAGGTGAAATGAAGGGCTTTGGTCTAAGTACAAATCATTTTATATGCACAACACTTATGGATGCTTATTTCAAGGCAGGAAAAACCACAGAGGCACTCAATCTGCTACAAGAAATGCAAGACTTAAGTATTGAGATCAATGTTGTTACTTATTGTGCACTAATTGATGGTTTGTGCAAAAAGGGTATGGTTGAAGAGGCACTTAAGTATTTTGGCAACATGACTGACATTGGTATTCAGCCTAATGTTGCAGTTTATACAGCTCTAATTGATGGTCTTTGTAAAAATAATAGCATCCAAGCAGCCAAGAAGCTGTTTGATGACATGTTGGACAAGGGTATGATTCCTGATAAAAATGTTTACACCGCTTTAATTGATGGGAACTTAAAGCATGGTAATGTCCAGGAAGCTTTGAGTTTGCGAGACAGAATGATTGATTTGGGTCTGGAGTTTGATCTGCCTGCCTATACTTCCTTGATTTGGGGATTTTCCCAATGTGGTCAGGTGCAACAAGCAAGAAAATTTCTTGATGAGATGATAGGGAAGGGTATCATTCCTGATGAGATTCTGTGTATATGTCTATTGCGGAAGTATTATGAGCTAGGGAATATGGATGAAGCTATTGATTTGCAAAATGAAATGGTGAATAGGGGTCTACTTACTCGCAGTGGTGATCTTGAGGTTCCTAATTTACAAACTTGAGAGAGAACAATTTTGGTAATCCTTAGTTTGTTGCTCCATTGAATATTTGAATCAGAACCCCATAATGGTTATACCTTTTCCTAAGTGGAAGTACAAGGACCCAAGAATACAAAGTTCCTCACTGGTTTCTGACTAGATGGCATGATGTTGCAAAATTGTGGGTTCTTGATTAATTAGGCTGTTCCTAATACTTATTGTTTATCATATTTAAAGTTCTTTCTGGTCTTGCCATGCAAATTCTCCCACCAGAATGGGGTTTTGGTTTAAAGTTCTCAAGTGACCATCATCAGAGAAATCAGCCTTTAATTTTCTGTCAAGGTGAGTGATTAGCTTGTTCCCATCATTACAGGGTAAAAAAAAAGGAAAAAAGAAAAGAAAGAAAGGAGTAATTAGAAGCATATGATACAACTATAAATTATTTTTTTTGATAAGTAATACAACTATAAATTATAGTCAGCATTAGTTTATAAATACAGATTAACCAAATTTAGTAGCCATAAATCCTTCCTGCATTTTTTTAAACCTTAAAAGAGAATATCTCCTGGACTTACTACTTATAAGAATTAAAATTTCCTGGACTTACTTTCATAGAATATGTGGCAGCTGGGTGGTTCTTGTGCTGGAAGGATGCTATGTCTAGGCTCAACTAAGTAATTTTTGGGGAATCAATCAAGTGAAAGCATTTGTATGTATCCAAGAAACAAGTTCAGTTGAATTGGATGTTGCTTTGATTGCTAGGAGAAGCAAGGTACATCACTGCTCTACTGAAATCCTACTACATTTTATGTTATTCACGCTGTTGTTTATCTACAATGATCAACGAGCAATTTTATCATATATGCTGTAGCATCTACCTCAAGAAGCTATTCTGTATAGAAAACAAATTAGATCAAATTTCTATCTCATTTGCCTTTATCCATATCATGATTTTGTTCTGATCATTTATTTGAAATGTGTTGTAGCCTGAAGGATGGCTTTTTTGGCTGCTTAAGGTCATCTTGACAGCTCTTGTTAAAATTATTGACATTTATTACTTTTTTTTTTATATCATCTTAAAAAGTGCTATTCAGGGCATAGACTTTTTTTTGTTGGGTGGAGTGGGTGGGGGGAAGGGATAATCTGGGCATTACCCATCTTCCAGGATACTTTTTATTCTTAATAAACACGCAGATGTAAAAAATTTATGTACTGTTGGTTAGCATGGTAAAAGTACTAGGTTTGCTTTTAAAAGCAAAAGCAAAAATTTTAAGGGGAGATAGGCAAGGTTTGGGATCCAACAAAAACCACAACAATGCAGTATGAAAATAAGGACAGGCAACCTAAGAGTTGGCATCTAGGCTTGTTTGGAGGTAGCATCAAGCAAGAGATGAAAATCTTTAGCAGTTAGCATGTAGGGTTGGTTGGGATTAGAACTATACAATTGGAAAAGTTACAGGAGAAATTTATTCAATTGATTGAACTATTAACTGTCACTATAGGAGTACAATATTATACTTATCTAGACTACTAAACTTAATTCTAGTTGATTTTGGAAACCCTAATTCCAATTGACTTGGAAAATCTCAATTATTGAATTACAAAAATTACCTTGACTCTAGGAAATTAATAAAATACTAATAACCTGCCAAACTTCCAAGACCTAAAATAAGATACAAATGACCAATGCAAAAACGAATTGATTTTAACTAAATTAAAATAAATATTTTTTGTGCCTCCAGCATCATACTTCCTTAACTAGAGAAAGCTTGACCTCAAGTTTTGAAGTGTTGAAGGATAAGAATTTAAAATTGTTCTAGAATTACCTTTGGTAGCATTTAGAACAAAGAAGCATTGTATTCCACCTCATCAATAAATTCATCTGGAATTAGAAAATTAATTCGCAGAATCAGCGTTGCAAATGTTACAAGTCTGTTAGCCAATACTTTTGCTAGTATTTTATACAAGCTTCCCAATAAACTAATGGTCCTGAAATCTTTCAAGCTTCGTGCCCCAACCTCTTGTGGTATCAAGGAAATAAATGAAGCATTTATAGACTTCCTAAAACTACAATAAGAAAATACCTCATTGAAAAATGCCAAAACATCTTCCTCCACAATATCCCAACACTGTTGGAAAAAAGCCATATTAAACTCATCAGGCCTTGGTGCCTCATCACCTCCAAAAATTCCTCTCTATCAAACTCCCTTTCCAACCACCCTCTATCAGTTTCATCAATAGAAGGAAAATGCAAACCATCCAAATGTGGCATCCACTCAGCATTTTTATACAATGATTCATAAAACCTACTATGGCAGCCCAGATATCTTCCTCCTTTGTCACATTCACTCCATCCACCTCTAACTCACCAGTTATATTGTTCTCCTATGAGAGTTTGCTATCCCATTAAAAAATCTATTGTTATTGTCCCCTTCTTGCAACCACAATACATGGGATTTCTGATGCCAAGAGACCTCCATTTGTGCAGCATGACCCAACACAGCTTTTAACTTTTCGCTTTGTATACTCTCTTTGGCTGATATCCATCTACTCCTTCCTATTTAACCTTGTAATTTTGTCCAAGAGGTTCCTCTTTCTTATCCCCACATCTCTAAATTCCATTTTGTTCCACTCCTTCAAATCCTCCTTAAGACCTTTTAACTTACTTGCATTGATAAAGCTAGGTCCTCCTTCAAAAATATATCCTTCCTGCCAAACTGTCACTCTCTCCTTGAACCCATCCTGCTTAAGTCACATATTCTCAAATTTGAAGGGAACCCTTTCTATCTTGATAATTCAAATATCTCTAACCATTTTTGGAAATATTCCTCCCATTTCATTTTTACTGAGAATCTATCAAATCTAGACATAGACTGTGGAGCATGGGCATTTGACCAAGTGAACTAACCTACTTCCAATGGTAAATCCACTAAATTCAAATCCCTAATGAAATCTGAAAACTTGATTATTGCATGAGATATCTAATCACAATGTAACCTCTCACTTGGGAATCACACCACGCCACCACATTAAAATCTTATGCCACACACCATGCCTTATTCCAGCTCTGAAACACCCCTGTTAGTTCTGTTTACAACCCATTCCACAACTTATTTTCATTTAGGCCATAAACTCCCAAAAAAATCTACTGAAATCCATCCTTTACATTCTTGAACAAACAGGAAACTGAGTAGTGAGTAAACCCCTACCTGAACATATACCTTCTCTACCAATCTTTTATACCAAAATATCACCACAACTTCTGCTGTTCTTACCACATCTAACGTCACCCAATCTACAAGCAGTCTCCTTAAACTCCTAACCAACCATATCCATTACAATTGACTTCTAATAATAAATAGAACTAAATTAAAATAAATATTTTTTTTTGCACTTACCACATCAGTTTGGTTAAGCAAATAAAGAAACTTTTTAAGAATAAAAAGAAAATAAAAATCTTTGCTTGTTTTTTTAAAGGGAAAAATGTGCTTGATATTTTTGTTTGTTAAAGCATGCTTATAGTGCAAAGCACCAAGGGTTAATTGCTTTTTAGACCTAAAGCGAAGTGTATTTTTGGCGCACTTTTTTAGTTGGTGTAAACGTAAACATGCTTTTTTGCACCTTTTTTTTTTTTGGGGAAAAGATAATTGACTTATTTCTCTTTATACTATTGATGTGATCCCTTGAATCCTTGATTAGTTATACAAATCCCAATTTTATGGTGATACACTATACATTAGCCTACCCCTCATGAATTCTAGAAGAAGGGGGGGGGGGGGGGGTGGAATCAAAGGGACCACATGGTTCAATTTTATGAAAGATACAGATGATAGAAATGATTGGTTGATTTGAATACTAGAAGAAGAAGAACCCAATGAATGTGCTGAAGATGTTCTTGTGTATGATGATGATTACTTGATATGGGGTAATGTTATTAGAGCTGCTGGAGTTGAAGAAGAAATATTTAACATGTGGTCAAGAGGGGGCTCACTAGAGGGGCGTATAAATGAAGTGGACGATGTGAGTTACAAATTTTGTGATGACAATGATGATGGTTTTATGCTTAGTGAAGATGATTGCATTGCTTACGTTAAGCATAGAAGTCACTCTTAACATTCTAATGTATTTTTTGGTCTTTGCCTTTTGGGTATATTTTGATTCTACCAGGTACTTCATTTTGATCATAAATATCATGATGCACAAGAGAATTTATAAAATGCTTTGTCTAAATTTTATATGATTACTTGATAACTTGATTGTCATATTCTCTGTTAACATTTGGTTTCTAATTTACCTCATTATTTTTTAAAATTGTGCACTTTACTTAAATCAGGGGCATGCTTGCGCTTTGCACCTAGGTTCCAAGAGGCATTTGTGTTTACATGTGCCTTATTATTCACTCAAACAAAGACTTTGAGGGTCTAGGGAAGATCAATGCCACATTTATTCCTGTATCTTGGGTTCTTCTAGTATGCTGTATGTTAAGTCTGGCAATATCTCTGGCAGTAATGTGGCAATTTTTCTAATAGAAAATCTGGAAAGCTGCAAGTGCGGGCCGGTCCCTAACTCCCTTGCTCATGCACACAAGCACAAACAGGTGACGTTGTTGACATACCCATTTGGGTATTTCCTTGGTTTACTCACTAAGTAATGAGATGATTCTTGGCCCTGTTTGCAGTGTTTGTTTTCTTTTTTGTTATCTTTTACTCTGACTTTGGTATTGGACCTGCATAATATGCCATTGTAGGTGGTTTTCCTTAAAAATCCAAATGTTGGCATTATTGATTTTATGCTTTGCTCTTTTCATCCTTCTTTGGGTTAAAGAGTTAGGGTTTTATTTAAAGGATTTCCACCTGTGATTTCTCCATATAAATATTTTCATGTGTGTGTGTGGGTGTGTTCTTTTATTTTGGCTTTTATGGGGTTTCCTAAAGGGTATTACTAGAAACTTGTATTTACCACAAATACCTTTGAAGAGTTTTCATAAGTAACCTTGCTTTTGCATTATTATTTATTTATTCAGGTAAACAAAAAATAAAACTATAATTTATGTATTGTTACTAAAGAAAAGGTAAATTATGCTAAACCTATGTCGAAGTTTAGAGGAATGTCCCAAACCTCCTCCTTATTTCAGA
This sequence comes from Quercus suber, assembly GCF_002906115.3. Classification (NCBI taxonomy): domain Eukaryota; kingdom Viridiplantae; phylum Streptophyta; class Magnoliopsida; order Fagales; family Fagaceae; genus Quercus; species Quercus suber. Next base: position 728,599 of record NW_027069619.1, read on the forward strand.
AATGCCATTTAGCCTCTTGAGGTAATTAATTTTATTTTATTTTTCTTGATTTCCTTACCATATAACCAGTCAGGTTAGTAAATACTATATGATGTTATTTTGGATTATTTTATTTTATTTTTTATATTGATAATTCAATTGTTGCAAGAAGTGGGAGAGGGGGTATTCAAACTTGATTCTCCTTATAAAAGAGACAAAGTAATGCCACTGAGCTACAAAACCTCAGTTTTTTTTTGGGGGGTGTGTTTTTTGGGGGGTGGGGTGTAAAAGGTTTTTGACATTTTCAAAACCTTCTTCTTCTTTTTTTTTTTTTTTTCCTTCCCTTTTGGGAGTGGGGAATTTTTGGGTTGGGGGGGGGGGGGGAGCATTGTTTATGAAAATAGGAGGTTTTTGCATTATATTTAATGAGCTTTTTGGATTTTCTGTTTGATTTAATGTTAGAAAATGCTTTTGTTATATTAGCTTAGGCTTTTGTTCCATACTTTGGTAAAGTGCAAATCAACATCATAATGCTTTAATGTTGTCATACTGCAGGACATTTGTGCTGTGTTTGAGCACCTGATTTGTTTCATAGATGAGCAATGCCGATGGCCTTGTTCTAGCTGCCCACTTGCATGACCAGTAAGGCTCAAGCATCTACAGAAAAAGCAAGTTATTTAGTTGGTGAAACTGTGCCACTTTGGCAACAATGAGCTCTAACATAACAAATCAGCACTCTAGCAAGTTATAAACAAAAGATATGTGCATCAAGCTGTAACGGTTGGCCTTTTTGTCCAACACTTAAAATAAAGAAATGATTGGATGAAGCTCATAAGTCATATGTATAAGCGCCAAGCTCACCTCAAAAAGGATTTTGTTTATGTTACATGATGCTGGAATTTTAATTGGATTATGCCTTTATTTAATATATTTTTATACTGTATGCCAATCTTACAAATCGTGACCCACTGTTAAATAATATTTTGATATTTTTTTGTAGTTACTAGCAAAAAGATGTTGATTTTGTAATGTCAAATGCAGTTTCCTTTTGGCGCTGGTCATGGAAAAATGATCTCATTGTGAAGAAAACGTGTTCCCTTGTGCATTAGATTATTAGTTCTTGGCATTTTTTTGCTGTGAATTGTAAGTTATTACATATCCTCTTGTTTATTGTTGTACTCTTGAAATGGGGAGATACGGTTGGAGGGTGTGAGAAGGAGTGGTGGCATGCCAATTCCTTGGGTAAAGATGAAGAGTGGGAGTTTTGTGTATTTAGGATTGAATTCCTTTTGCATGAATGTTGCTAGTTGTTTAGTTAGTTATTAGATCTCTGAATCTTGTTTAAACCAGGTGTATTTCTATTTCACCTTCAAAAGCAATTCCTAGACACAGCTTCATTGCATTGTTAATAATCCCATAATATACTGACTACAAAAATGCAGTGGGGTTTTAGTTTTACAGGGGCCATTCTTTGTAGTTTCTGTGGTCCTACAACAGAACAGAGTGCAGAACCCATTTGTACTATTTGAACTTGTCTGTCCTAAGATATCCTATAATCTTCTTTCTCTTTTCCCTCTTCGTTTTCAACAACTATACTACGTCATTATCATTTTATCTTGGAGTTCTTGGTCAATTAGAATATGTACACAATTGAAATCTGATTACAAATGTACATAACTTCAGTAAAAGCTTTTTTTTTTTCTTTTTTTTCTTTTTTTTTTGGGGACTTTTATTTAAAAGCATATTTAATTATATTAATTTTCAAATACTATTATATTAATGATATATTAAACAGCCAAGTCAACCAAAGATAGGTTCAGGGTTTAGACTCATAATAATTCATAAATGAGTTTTTATACTCGCACATTTATTTTTTGAGTAATGCTACAGTTATAAATATTTTACAACATTTTTACAAAATGATAATGTGGTCAACTTTTTATTTGTTTTCATCTGAACCCACAATTTAAATTTTTTTTTTATTTACTAATAATCACTCACTACATCAATGGTTTGTAATTTTTTTTTTTTTAATAAAATAGTTTGTATCTCTAGCATTATACTTATTTTTCATATCTACTTTCACGTGTTAAAACGGAAATATTTTTAAATATTGAACATTTACATATCAGTTATAGATATTAATGTGAAATAGTAGATGAAAAGGAGTGCAAACGGATATTTTTCCTTTCTAAATATCTATAACTCCTTCCATTTAATAAAAGGTAAATAATAAATAGTTAAAATTTTCTTTTTCTACCATAAATTTCAAAGAAAAATAACTCAAATAATATCCAAGATCCAATTTCACTTCTCCCTCTCTCATTGTCTACTGAATACAAATATTCTATTTCACTTTTTATGTCTTACCTTATATTTCACTAATTACAACTTAATATATATGTGTGTGTGTGTGTGTGTGTGTGTACGGACGAAGATTAGCAGGCCGACCCCTGAATTGTGTCAGCCCCATGTCCATTGGGACAACTTCGGCCCAATTTGAGCCCATATAGCCAAGCATTTGGAAGTTAGTCGAGCATTTGCAAGTTAATTGAGTATATAGGGAATATATCCAAGATATGCCGAGAATAGGAGATAATAACTTAGGGGAATTTGCTTGCTAAGCAATAAAATCTGGCGTCAAGCACAAGTTACTAGGGAGTCATTTCAACAACAGGAGGTAGGTCCCCTCTGACATGTGATACGATATGGAAGGGACCCACTGACATGCCAAATATTCCTCCATCATGACTACCCCACCTAAAAAAGGGAATAAATAAGGAGGTAGGGGTAAGAAGAAGGGGTTGGAACAAAAATTAGGGGAGAGAGACACGAGAGACGAGAGGAAAATCTATTATAGGGAGAAGAAAGTCTGGCTCGGACTATATAGTGGGGGCTCAACTATGTGGTAACCTTCATGGCCGAACTGAACTTGAGGTAGTTTAGCACTGAGGAAAAACCGTATCACCTAATTATCACTAACCACTTCCTTGAACCTCCCATTGTGGGATAAGCCTAATCCAAAATACAAGTAAGTTAGGGGTCTAAGCTCAACCAACCTAAGGTCATTGGGAACGGACCACCACAATATATATATATAAAGTTTGACTACAAACTTGGTTGTAGCCAATGACTACAACTAAAATTAGCAAAATTAATGTAGCTATATATTTTGAAAATAATTGAATGTTATTTGTATTCTTAACAAGTATATTAAATTTATTACTAAATTGGATATTATTTACTATTCGATACATAAACTTATTTTTTATGCATAATTTTATACTATAAAACTTAAAATTTAAACATTTGATTAATGACATATCCATTTATCTTTAATTTTTTGAAATTTTTTCAAGCACAAATGATATAAGAAGAAAATGTAATCTAATAATAGATTTATCAAAATTCATATCTATACAGCACATGGGTCCCCAGGCCTACTTGGGCCACGAACTTCAACCCTACAATGTGGCCCATAGTTCTAACCCTTTTGTCCGAAGCAAGGCCTGCTGAGGCCATGGGCCCGAGATCCATACCACTATACTTGAATCGTGCACCTCATGGTTCATAGCCAGAGACCTACCTGACCAACACATATTGGCCAGAAACGTGATTTCTTGGGAATACTATATCTTAGCTGCTCGGCATAGCCTTGGAAAATATTGTTGCCAAACGTCCCTTTTGGGGTGGGAACCAATTCAAAAGCCACTACTCCCATTCCCAATTAAATACCCACTTAAAAGTAATGGAATTAGACCTCAAAACCCACTAATAACCTAGAGTAATCATAACCATTTCACTCATCTTGAGCTATAAATAAGAGATGAGAATGAGAAAAAGGGGGGGTTAGCAACTCTGGGAAGAATACTAAGAGAAGAGAGCAAATACTCAAAGAGAACGAAGGAGAGATTCTGTGAGGAAGAAGGCTTGCGAAAATAGAGGTGTATTTGAGTTGCCAAGTACAGAATCACCCATAATAGAAAATCTAAAACTCACAATACAAATAGATTGTGAGCTCAAGTAGAGGTTGAACCCAATAACCATATTTTGGGTAAGCACAATATCCAATAAACAAATATTAAGTGAAGCTATAGCAATTGATTACAATTAAGTTTGTAAGTAAAATTTGCCATTTTTGTTTAATAAAATATCTAAATTTTTTTAAAAATAAAAAATTCAAGATAAAAATAATATATCATAACCGGTGATGTACAACTTTAAATACAAAAAATAGTAAATAAGAAGAAGAAAAAGAACTGTTTACATATATAGTAACAATTGAGCCAAGGGAGAAGCGAGGTAAAAGGACTAGAATACTAGTAAGTAATAGTAGCAGCAAGTAGCAAGTAAATGGTAATATTGAAGCCTACTGGTTTGGGAGGTGGTGTGGAGATCGGAATTAGGCTTGGAAAAACCGCTCTTGTTTTCTAATCCCAAAAAACCCTCAGGGTACGGTCTTTCTCTCTCTACCTTTCCTGACCTGACCCTCAACCTCAGGCTTGGATTCACTCTCTCTCTCTCTCTCAGTCTGTATAGCCGTTGAAGTAGTAGTAGTAGTCTACTAGTCTCTTCCTGTTCCCATTTTTTGTTTGTTTGTTTGTTTTTTTCAAAACAAAAGCAAAACAACTTCAATAATCTTCTTCTTCATGTGTGTTCCACTAATAATCTCTCTTTCTCTGCTTCACAGTTCACAGACGCAGAAGAAGAAGAAGAAGAAGAAGAAGAAGAAGATAAGGATAGTTGGGTACGTATTGTAATGATAGAGAGATAAATGGGGAGTAGGGTTCCAGTACAGCAGCAGTACAATCTGAGATCTGCCAATTCCTTCATCGGAAGCCCTTTACATGACCTCAACACCGTCGACGCTCGCCCCACCGACATCGATTCCATTAGCGATGTCGATCGCGACGCCGTCACCGACGAGGATGACTCCTTGGACCACCACTCCAATGCCGTTGTCAGTACTCTACTTTCTCCCTCTTCTTCTTCTTCTTCTTCTTCAATTCCCCTTTTCTTAAAGTATAGGAAAGGAGTGACTGAACTGAGTTTACTGTTGTTCAAGCTTAAAAGGGCTTGTTCTATTTATTATTTAATTAAAAATGAAGAAGGGATATTAATTAGACATAGGTTCGAGTTAGCTCATTTGATAAAGTTTCCGTCTACCCGACAAACAAATTAGTGTTTTGACTTGATGGTAAGTAACAATTATCATGGGCGGGCTGGATAGATATGCACTCTATACTCGCAATGTCTATAATTTCTTTATTTTTTAATGATGTTCACCTTTAAAATGTGAAATGTTGTGATGTGTACAGATAATATACAATAAATAGTGTGTGATAATCAATTTCCTAATAAATCCTATTATATTTATTATAAAAGAAAAAAAAAAGTAAGATGAATGCATTGGCTAATGAGAATTTTTCATGGGATTTGTTTCTATAAGCTCTATGCTATACCTATATGCAAAGTAATTAATTAAATTCTATGTTGATATCATATTTTTTTTAGGACTGTATGCATGAATCCTATAGGAACTCTTTGCCGCTTCATGGTGTAGGAGTTGATGATGATCGCTCTAGCCTTGACAACAATGGGTCTTCAAGGTCCCCCTATGATATCCTAACAATAGAAGGTATAATGATTGATTTCATTGTTTTAAAAAAAAACTTGAATTTTTATGTGCTCTTTGTCCCTTAAATTGGATGATGCCTGTCTTCAAGGTCCCCCTATGATATCCTAACAATAGAAGGTATAATGATTGATTTCATTGTTTTAAAAAAAAAACTTGAATTTTTATGTGCTCTTTGTCCCTTAAATTGGATGATGCCTGATTAGAATTTTTGAACCAGATGTTTCGCCTATTGAATCAGCTAGGTCAAGATTTCTACAAATTATTGTGGATCATTTCATTCTTGATCATGTCACTGAGGTGCCTGATTCTGAGGCTGACTATACTGGGCAGTCTGGCCAAGATAAACTAAATAAGAGGAAGACGAGAGAGGTCCAGTATGAAGGTGACCCGAGGTTTGCCTTACCCTTGATGTACGTGGCAAATATGTACGAAACTCTAGTTGCTGATGTGAATAGCAGGCTTGTTTCATTGAATGGTATTCGTGACAAGACCATTGGAGTAGCCCTCGAGGCAGCTGGTGGTTTGTATAGAAGGCTAGCTAAGAAATTTCCTAAAAAAGGTATTGCATTTTCCTTCTTTAGGATGACTTTATTGTGATTTATTGCTATTTAAGTTCCTGTATCTTTATACTTTTGTCTGCAGGACCATGTACGTTCAAAAGAAGAGAATTGGCAACTTCTCTTGAAACTAGGACAAGATTTCCAGAATTAGTTATACAAGAAGAGAAGCGAGTTCGTTTTGTCGTAGTCAATGGTTTGGATATTGTTGAAAAACCAAATAGCATGCCTATTGATGATGCTGAGTGGTAAGTTATACGTTTGTTTATTATGTTGAGAAGGGGTGCATTTCCACTTCACTCTTTGTGGTGTGCCTTTATATCTCTTTTTTTTTTCTTTTTTTTTTTTTGGCTCTTGAGTGCAGGTTCAAACGGTTGACTGGTCGAAGTGAAGTAGCTGTCTCTCCTAGAGACTATAAGTTTTACTCTCCAAGACACAAGTACAGACGTGTTGCATCAAACTCCATGTCTAATATCCCTGGTTTGCCTGTAAGTTTGATATGCCTCCATTTATCAATCTACTAGGTCATCTAGATGTCTGCAGGAAATTATAAGGCTTAATTGCTTTCTATAAAGAATTTGAAGGTCCTTAATAAGGAAAATAGGATGAAAGTAAGAAAGAAAGAAAGGAAGGACGAAAGGTAGAATTCATCCTCTAGATAGGACAACCAATTGATGATCAGATTATTACTATTATTATTTTTTTCCACAGTCTGTTTTATTTCAACCTTTTGTTGTCTTCATAACAATGATAAATTTGTTCATTGATTATGTAAAGAAAAGATTGGGAAATGTGACTGCAGTGGCATGTAACACATCCTGATCGCTGTGCCACATTGAGTAAATTTAAGGTGGAGTTAACCTTTTTTCTTTCTGATGTGCTTTTTCAGACATTTCCTGTTCCGGATAATTCTTCTTCATTGGCTTCTGCTCAAGGTTTCCGTTCTGTAAGTGATGTAAGAGTTACTTTCTTGCTCAAGTTTATGCAATAATTATCTATTTCCTAATGGGATAATATATGGTTGCATTTTATAAATAGCCACATCTGCATCTACATGGGAGTTGGCTAACGTTCAGAATCCAGCTATACCTAATTTTAAAAATATTTATTACTAAGTCATATGTGTCGAGGCTTTGTGATCTTTTCTTAGCAAAAAGATTTTATTAAATTGGCCTTGCTTGTTTTTCACATCCTATTCTGGTTTGCATTTGGTGCAAGTCAGGTGTCTAGATAAGATTGTGTCTCTATTAAGCTTATTAGCTAAGGTTATGGTCAATATTGTAGCAAGATTTATGATTCAAGCATTACATATACTAGTGTGTAGCCCCGTGCATATGCACGGGTACAATTAAAAACAATCACAATTATACATTTTTTTTATAGAAGAGATTCAAATTATTCATAGAGCTTACACTTTTTTTAAACCATACATTTCTAAAATATGTAATGGTTTCTCATTATATATATATATATATATATTATTTAGAATTTAATTGGATTTAGACTCTTTAGTTTTTTCACCAAATAATTTACTTGCCACAAAAATTTAAAAAATAAATGGACACGTGGTGAAAAATTGGACTTCGATTGAAATCCAATTTAGAATCTATTTGGATTTGGACTCTTCAATTTTTTCACTCAATTATTCACTTTGCACAAAATTAAAAATTAAATAGGACACGTGGTGCAAAATTGAGAATCCAATTAAAATCTAATCTAATTGGATTTTCTCTGAGCTTTGGCTATTAATATATATATATAGATGTCTTTCTACAACATAGCAGTTCGTGGGTTTTTTCTAGTTTTCTTGATTGATTCTCTAACAAGTAATAATATATAACTGAACTTGGTCTGTAAGTACATGGGTAGTTGTCATTGTCATTGAATGTTTGGAAGTTCTCTTGGAACCTCTCTGCAAGGCCATACTTATTAAAAAAAAAAAAAATAAAAATCTCTGCAAAGATGCCTAGGCAGGATTATATATGCTGAACTACCCCTTCTCGAACCAGAAACGGTGATTTATTTGAAGTGAAGGAATTTGTTCTTTTGTTTGGCTTGTAGGAATGCAAAGTGAGGGTTATTGCAATATTTGAAGAAGACCAAGTGGGAAACTATGGTGAAAGAGAAGGGGGATGGATTTTGGTGCTGGAATCATCAATAATAACAATTATGTTTGGATGTCTTTCTAATGGAGTTATTGGTTGATGGAATGTGAAGTTAATTGCCTATCAAATGAGTATTTTTTTTTTTTTTGATAGGTAATCAAGAAACTATTATTAATGAGAAAATAAGGAAAAGTACAAGTTGTTCATGATGATGAACAACAAGAAAAAAACAGAACAAACAGCACAACAAAAAGAGTAATCAGGAAACTAAGCTAAGGGAAAGCATAAACTTAGAGAGAGAAGAACAATCAGTAAAACCCCAACAACGAGACCACTCCAAAAGACTACATTGGCACAAAACCTTTAACTCATCCACTGTCTTCTTATTATCCTCAAAGGAACTACGATTTCGTTCCAACCACACAATTCACATCAAGCACCCTGAAACCAAATTTCAAATGTCCGAATTAAGTTTCCCAAGCCACTGATGCCAACAAGATAACAAACCTGCCACTGAACCTGGCATAACCCAATGAATACCAAAAGCCTGAAGCATAAAAGTCTATAGGGAATGAGTAATAGGACAATGAAGAAGAAGGTGGTCTACCGACTCCCCATTACAACAACACATACAACACCAAGTAGCCAACGAGCAACCCCTAAGCATTAGATTATCCGAAGTGAGGATCCGACCATGTTCAGTTGTCCACAAAAAAAACGTCGCTCGCCTAGGAATCTTTGGTTTCCAAACACCCTTCCAAGGAAACAAAGAATTCGAAGCACCCCGAATTGCATGGTAATAAGACCGAATGTCAAACTTGCCATCACCTTTTAGCCGCCAGCCAAGAGTATCACTCCTATCACCTTAAGGAATATGAGTTTGGATAAGCTGGAATAGAGAATAAAATGCAGCTAGCTCCCAATCTTCAAAAGCTCTATAAAACCTTAAATCCCATACTTTAACAGTCTAGGAAGCACGGGTGCGTTTTGGGACTCGGGTGCTGGTGCGGGACTCGACAATTTTTGAAAAAGGTGGGTGTGGGTGCGGCGGGACTCAGTGATTAAAAAATTAATAAAAATATTTTTATTTATATTTTTAATATATTGCTAAGCATACTTTTTCACATTATATAAACATATACCAAATTTAAAAGTAATAGTAGATAATAACTAAAACTTGATATTCATAAATTAAAAACAACCCACAAGATTGAAACTAAAACATTCCATGATGTTCGGAAATTAGAATACAACTCACAAGTTTGAAACTAAAACAAAATAAAAGATAATCAACAAGACAATCAAACACCAACATCATCATCTTCAATATCAATAGCTTCGCTTCAAACTTCACTTTCACTAGTAGTAGCACTAGTGTTAGTATTCCCAATAACCATGGCATCCAACTCTGGCTCATCAATTGTAAGGGCTGCATTCTAAAGAATTTCAGCTCCTTCATGTATGTCGCTCTCATTCCAAGAGTCTCCTGTAGTATCCCACATCTTTGTTGCTGTATGTACGTACTACTCATTGCGCCTTGACAAGAGTCGAAGATTAGAATGCACATGTACCAAATCTTCAGCGCGTGCAGGAGCCATTTTGTTTCTTTTTAAGGAATGAATGAATTTGTATGTGCTCCAATTTCTCTCGGCGCATGAGGATGAACAAGGTTGTCCAAGAAGTTTAAGGGCAAGGGTTTGAAGAGTTGGAAATGCGGAGCCATGGTATTGCCACCAAACCAAAGGTTGTAAGGCCCATCTATCTGTCAAGGCATCTGGTGAAAGAAACCTCCTTCCTGAAAATGTAGCAAACTCAAACTTCACCACCGTTAATTCATTCACATCTTCAAAGTATCGTTCCAAACACTTGCTTCTTTCCATAGAAATTTTATGATCCCGATGTGGAGGGATGCGTTTTGGATTCCCCGAAAACCATTCAATGGAGTAATACCTAGTTAAAGATTAAAAAACAAATATAGATGAAACGTGTGTTTTACTAAAAGGGTGAACTAAGGAAAATAGAAAATAAATGTACTTACTTAGGATTTAAGGAATGAGCCTGGCAATGTATTAGTGTACAATTTTTAGTACATCGATTAATGAGTATCTCATACACAATAGCCCAAAATGAGCTATACTGATCATCTTCCAAGCCTTTGTGCCAATATATTACTGCCTTCACCTTTTCTATCATTGAATCCCACATCTTATACACAAGATGAAGACAAGGCTTATTTGTGTTTGCTATTCGTAGCATATCATAAATGGGTGCTGTGAATTCAAGAATATAATCAATATTATCCCACCAAAGATCACTTAGAATCATATCTTTCACCTTTTGAGCTTTTCCAACATCATCCTCCTTATAAGAAGCCCATTGGTCACTAATAGTCATGGCTTGAAGGCATCTTTTTATCAACTTCAATTTTTTCAGCATTATAACAACCAAAGCAAATCTAGTATCAGCAACTTGGAGCAATTTTAATGGACAAAATTCATTAAACATTGCCAACCTCATTGAATGGTTCATGATAAAAACACGTATGAAGGATGCATCATCAGCAATACGTGTAATCCAACTACATTCCTCATATGTAACTTCATTCTTTCAAGTTTTTTTTGTTGCACAAATATTCTTCAAGGCTTGATTGAGAATGTGGACAACACAGGGTGTCCAAAATATTTTAGGATACTCACCTTCAATAAGAGCTCTAGCAGACTTCATCACACTAGCATTATCAGTGATGACTTGGACAACTTTTTCATGTCAAATCTCTTTTTAGCATCCTTCAACACCCCAGCAATATAATGTTTGTCTTTGAACTCACTTGACCCATCAACTGCCTTTATAAATATTGGACCCCCATCTGATACAACCATAAAATTAATAAGAGGCCTCCTTTGTGGATCTGACCATCCATCAGAAACTATATTTACACCATTTTCAAGCCAAGAATCCTTAACTGGTTTCAAAAGTCTTTCAACATGAGTTCTTTCTTTTTGCAAAAGTGTTGTTCTCAAGGCATTGTATCCAGGAGGAAGATAACCCAGAATGTTATGGGTAGCAGCATATGCATAGGAATTACAATAATGTAGGATCCTTGCAAAGTTAAACGGAAGCCCACCGGTGTAAAACATCCTAGCAATTCTGCTATCCAAATCATGTCTAGCATTATTCTGGAATGCTTTCTCCAAAGGAGAATCCGTAGTCACCTTCCTTCTCTTACCATTAACTGGATTTGTACTATCACTCCTTTCCTATCTTTGAAATGGGGAAATAGGTATAACAGGCCCACGCCCTGGGGGACGTGGGGGTAAGGGAATTTGACTTCTCCGTTTTCTCTCCCTTTTATCATTCTCAACTTGATCATGCATTCGCTGCATTTCCTGCCTATGGCTCTTCACCTTAGGGCATGCTTTAATACCTTTGCCAGAAATTCCTAATAAATGAGCCTTAACCCTAAAATAGGATCCCATATAAACTATACCACAATAGTTGCACTTAAAGTATGTGTTTCCACTTGATTTAACAGAAGCACCAGGTGGTTTTTCTACTTTAGTCACATACTGCCTAAGAGGAGATTCATCATTTGGCACTTCTTGATTAGATGAAGGTGAAGTTTCTGTGCTAGTAACTTCGTCCATTGCAAATTCAATAGATTCAATTTAACCAACAAATAATAACTATTAACTAAATAAATTAATAATAAATCAAACCCAAGTTCACAGATTCACAAATCACAATGAGTAATAAGTAATAGCTATTAACTAAATAAAACTAAGATTGAAAAGAAACTAAGATTCACAAATCACAGATTCACAGGTTCACAAATCACTTTTGAATTCTATCTTATCCTAACTGATTTACAAATTTGTAAATCACAGCAGCCATATTAATAATAATAACAAAACTTCAGGTCCTCACCCTACAAGCCTGAAATAAAAGTTATAGAAAAATTAAGAAAATACACTTGTTTTTTTACATAATTTATAAGTAAACTAGATTACTTAAGAGACAGAGAGATTTAGAAATCTCCAATATGGGGTTCAATGACTCAATAGCAGACATATTAGTCAATCAATAAATAAAAAGAAAGAATTGAGGATCAACTCTACATGTAGTAGAATAACAATACACACTGACCCAAATCCTACCATCGTTTTATTCGTTGCAACAATACCAGTACAAAGCAGTCAAACATTGTCACCAATCTACAATTAAAATTACAACCTGCAACTACAAAACCCTTTAACTCCCACAAGAACCGAAAAAACAAGCATAAAAAAACACAGCAAGCACACAAATTTGGACGGAGTGAGAGAGAGTGTTTGGACAAAATCGTAAAAAACAAGCACACAAGCATAGCAAACATAGTAGACACAGAGAGAAATCGTAAAAAACAGAGAGTAAAACGGAAGCACAAAGGAGAGAGAGCACACCTGAAGTCGAGCACACCACAGACTCGCAGAGAGAGAGAGCATAGAGAAGAGAGATGAGGGATGGAGTGAGAGAGAGTGTTTGGACGAAGTGAGAGTGCGTGAGAGTCTTAGTGTTTTAGGTTAAGTTCAAATGGTGCATTTTGCACCTTTTTTTTTTTTTTTTTGAATTTTGGCCTGACTCTGCCGTTTTGGCTTGAACCGGCCATTTCGGCGGTTTCTGCCGATACAGCCCGAGTCGGCCCGATTTGAGCCGTGTCGGCGCGAGTCAGGGAATCCATGTGGCAAGACGCAGCCCGACGCGGCACGGACGTGCAGTCAGCAGCGTCCCTCCTGCGTTGCCGCGTCCCGCCGAGTCGGACGCGGGTGCAGCTCCTCTGGAGCCACGTCTGTGCATTCCAGCTAACAATACCCCTTTCTGGAATCCACAAAACCTCAAAAATACAAGCATCCTTGATCGCTGAACACACATAATCTTTATGAGTATTATCACCAATCCACCTATCATGCCAAAAGCTGATACGAGTGCCTTCACCCGCTACAAAAGACAGATGCTTAGAGAAGCTCTCCCACCCTCCATAAATGCTTCTCCATAATCCACACCCTTGAGTCCTCCTGCACACTTTAGTACACCACCTCCCTTGACCCTCACCATATTTTGTGGAGATAACTCACTGCCAAAGATGGGAAACTTCATGACCATATCTCCACAACTATTTCCCTAATAAAGCTTGATTAAAAGACACCATACTTCTTATCCCCAGAACACCCATCTTGACGGGTAAACACACCTTTTTCCAAGCCGCCAAAGGATATTTGAAACTCCTCTTAGAAGACCCCTCAGTACCAAAAAAAGTAACTGAAGACACTGAAAAATTTCAGACTTTTTCACATTCTCCTTTTCTTTGAGTTGTGCTGGGCCCAGCAGAGATGAGTGACAATTTTATTCTGGGTGTTTGTGAATTTTTACGTGAAACAGTTGGTGCCAGTAGCAGCAATGTTAAAAAAATCCAACAGAAATTTTATCATCATTATCAACTGATTCAACTCTCATTTGGGGTACAAAAGTGTGCTTATATAGACTTCTATGACAAGTAAACCCTAACCCTAATTGACTTGGGCTAAAATCCAATTGTTGAATTAAGAAAATGAAATTGACTTTAGAAAATTAAATAAAATTTTAATAACCTAATTAGTTAATAAGACCTAAAATAAAATCTGAATTGACCAATTTTAAAATTACAGTTGACTTCTAAAACTGAATTAAAAGAAAATTATTTTCACTCTCCCATCATCATTCACTAATCCTGAAATGTAGCTACAGATCATTTTGCCATGATTTGGAGTTTGCTTGGGTTATGCCAAAGGCAGTGACTCAGATGCTAAGCTATTGGGAAGGAAGATTTCCTCATCATAGAGGTTTTAAAGCTTGAAATGCGGCACCACTGTGTGTTTTGTGGAGAGTCTGTGGTGAACAGAACAGTATAACTTTAGACGGTGTTGCAGATCTAATCATCCACATCAAGAAAAGATTTTAAGACTTTTGTATGCGTAGATGATTGTTTTAGAATATTCCTTCTTGTACTGTCTTAGAATTCCTAGACATTCTAAGCCTTTCTATTTGTAAATGATTGTTTTTGGCCCATGTTTTAAATGCAGTCTGGGTCTTTGGGCCTTTTAGGGTTCCTTTTAAAAGCTCAATGCTGCCCTTCCTTTCTTAAACCAGTCTAGTCCATGCCTTTTCATTTTATTCTCTTATGACTTATCTTGGCTGTCTTAGGGCAGGACTTGTTTACAGAAATTATAATTTGGCTGCCAACACAAATAAAATGGAATTTCAGGTACTTAATCTGTAGATATTTCAGTTTGCACGATATGTTCTGGACCCTACAAAATCCATTAAAGAAATGGTAGGAAAAAAAATTGTCCTTGAGTTAGGCTAATGATAGTAATTGCTTCACATCAATTTTCATTGAGCTTGGCTTGTGGGCTGGGGGACCTGACAGGAGGTGGGATCCCCTGGAATTGTAATCTGTCAAGGTTTATGATTATGGGCTCATCCTAGCATCCTCCTCGAGTTGATGCCAAACTTTGGAGATTGACATGAACCTGAGCTGAGAGGATTATTTGAGGGATGTAGTCATGCATTGCCATAGCCAAAGAGAACTGTGATTCTGAAGAACTTAAGGCTGGTAAAACTTATTCGAGTCTTAAAAATGTATCCATTTGCTGGGTGACATAAAAGCTTTTACAATTAGTGGTGCTCAGGTGTGGGGTTGACCTCATTTTCATTCCCTTCACACTTCCATGCAAACCTCGTTTATATGTACATGCATAATGCAGAAATTAACTAAACTAATTCTTAGTCCCAGCTACTTTTTATTGTTTTTATTTACGTTATTTGTGCTCTCACATTGCCATGGTTATGTTTGAGGTGTATGCTTGCGTTTTCTTGCATTTTACAGCATTTATTATAATACAAGGACATGTTCATTCATTTTTTAATGATCTCTTTTCTCTCTTTTCTTTCACCTTTTTGCAGCCACAAAATCAGCAGCAGACTGTTTGCAAACATCCTATGCAACCACTTTCACATCAGCCCCAATTTCATCCAATTCACCAGAATCATCATCAACCCATGCAACAAAGTCCACATGCATCCCATTTTGCTCACAATCATCAATGTGTTCCACCTTCACACTTAACTGAAATTTCTCATTGTCATCAACCAACCATATCACAACAGATGGCATGCTTACAACCCCTCACAGGTGGCCATGCTGGAGGGCGCTTGCATGTACTGGTGAGGATTATCAAATTGACATCCTTTTCATCTAATATAAATAATTAGAGCCCTTAGTTAAATTTAATAAACATTTTTTTTTGGTATGTGTTATCATAAATTGGGCTTATTGAGCATGTATGTTACAATTAGACTTGCGTACTTGGGGAATTTCAAATCTGTGTCCTTGGATGCTGCTTTGTATGCTTCAATTTAGTTCTTTTTTTCTTCTTCTTTTTGGATAAGCTGTATACTTCAATATAGTTATGAAAGAATACACACAATATTTGACACTGCTTGGCTCTAATGCAAGCTGGTTGGTTCTCGTCAATTTCGTTACAAATATGTTTTCTGTTAACTGTGCCTATTTTATAATTGCTAAGTGATAAAGTGATCTTGATACTGTCTTGGTAATCTCTTCATGATATCTGTATTCTGTCATAGGATGCTGCTCTGCATACTCATCTAGGCCTGAAAAAGGAATAAGAAGAAAGTATTTGACACTGCTTGATTCTTTAATGAAAATTTGTTGGTTCTTGTGATTTATTGTGATCAAGATTTTGTGTTAGCTACATCATCAATTTTTTGCCAATAAGTACTAACCTTGAATGGCACTTCCACTTCTCTCAAGTCTAGGTGGAGGGTGAGGTCGGGGGTTCAAAATTGACTAGTTGCATGTGTAACTTACCAATAAAAAATTTAGATAATTTCTAAGTGATAAAGTGATCCTGATACTGCTGGCAACCAACATTACAGTATTCTGTAAATTTTAGCAATTTAAGGCTCCATTTGGTTCTTAAATAGGATAAGAGAAAAGACAAGCATATACCTGTAGATGGCAAAGATGGCTTTCTGTCTGTAGTAATCGTAGCCAATCTCTTCTTATTCTTTTGTCAAGAGCCTTGTAGCTCAATGACATTGCTTGGTCTTTTTTATAAGGAGAACCAAGGTTCAAATCCCTCCTTCTCAACTTGTAACAATTGAATTATCAAAAACATTTCTTCTCATTCTTTGTCCATCCAACAACCAAATTCGGAGTATATTAAATGTCAACACCTTAATGTTGATAGTTTTGTGGTATCTAAATCAAATACATTGGATATATTATTGTTCGGGTCTTTTTTTTTTTTTTGGCCATTATTTTGGCAGCCAAAACAAATTTGGTCAGAGGTAGCTGGGCAGGATGACTGTCCACAGGACTTCTTGGACAACCTGTTATCCATCTATGAGTAGCAATATTCTGTTATTCATGTATGATTTATTAAATATATAAATCTGGGTTTATGTGTATTTGTACGTATGTTTTGTCTTTTCTCTTAATGGCTAAGTAACCATATGAAAGGATATTTTAATAGATGTCTCTGTTGCCATTTTTGTCAAGTTAAACGTTTTACTTAATTTTATCAGACTGTTTTCATTCACATGTTTGTGCTCAATTGAGATGTACAAGTGTACTAGCAGTAGTGCCAATTTAATATTTTACCTTGGTTTTTTGCTTAGAGATTGAGTGAACAATAGCCAGTATGTGATTTCAATACCTGGATTCTGGAGCTGATTTTAGTCCTTGTGACATAATTTATTTTCATTTGAATAATAATCCATTGCCTCTGGAGTGCGTTTGATTAGAACGTTTATGTATACTTGTGCTCAAACTATGCATGTCTTCTGGTTCATTCCTCTAAACAGTTTATTGTCCTTGGGTCTTTATTGATTTTTTTTATTCTTTCTAAATTTTTCAATTTGTTTGTGGTGCTGCTATTTTTTTTTTATTTGTAATGAGACTCCATTTAAAACTCTGTATTTGTGCATTCAAATGCTATGGATAACAAATTTTTTTAATGGGACTCTAGGGCACAACAAAATCTCTCACACCACCTTTGTTTTGAGTTGTGGTGGGTCCTAATATAATTTTTTAATATATATATATATATATAATTTTATTTTGACCTATGATGGGCTGACACCTCAGCTTGTGAAAATGTTGTAAGATTTTGCTTTGGTCGTAGAACTTTTTTGATGACTATGGATAACAAAGTAGAATAAGTTCCTTACCTCTATTAAAAATTGGTTCAGGGCTTGCTTATGATGTATTATCGTTTTCTTTCTAACCTTCTTTCTATCTATGCTTTCTACTGACCATTTAAGATTGGTTACATTTCAGCCATCCAACCTTGCAAAGTTTTGTGACGAGTGTGGGGCCCCATACCTGAGAGAAACTTCTAAGTTCTGCTCAGAATGCGGTGTGAAAAGGTTAGGAACATGATATGTTTTCTACATTTTTTTCTCTAACTCTGTTCAGATTTTTTTTTTTTGGGTGATAGGTAATATCAACTTTGTATTAATACAAGAACAGATATACAAAGGGGATAAAAGAAGTATATCAACTATACACCCTTAAGTCCCCCTAAGTTTACAATTTATTTTTAATAAATGTACATGTATGTATATATATTTGATGTAGAAGTCTGAAGTAAGAATTAGTTTTGGTTTACAGCAAAAATAGTGTTTAGCCATTATTACTCTTTTGCGTAGAGAACTAGAGATGATGGTTATAACCCCTAGGGGTTGGCTCAAGTGATCAAGGCCTTGGTCTTGGTGGTGTGCTCTCTCCAAGTCTAAGGTTCGAATAATCCCCTTGGGTGCAAACAATTTCTAGGGCCATGTCCCATTGGCGAAGCCAGTGACTTGTTCCATGTGATGTGGGCGCGTTACATTGGTCTGGGATTTAATTGGATTAAAAAAAAAAAAAATCACGATGCTTTGCACGGTCTCTGAGGTTCCTAGTCATCAAAAAACTAGAGATGATGGTTACAATGAGCTTATTAGTACATATTGTAACAAATGATCACCAATGTTAGTGTAAATTTTATTGTTAAAAGTTTTGTTTTGTTCTTTTTTTTTTTTTTTAATGTGGCATCTAAGACTTCCATGCACTATTTTGCACCAAGGCATTCGTTTTTACATATACAATTTGAATTTGAATTGATCCGATATCTTGCAATATTCGTTATTCCATTTGTCATGAGAATATGATAAAACTGAGATAAGTTAGTCTGCTTCTTTTCTTTTTTTCCCACTGCTTCTCTTGTTGTATCTTTCTTTCAAACCTGATGAACACATTTATAGTTTTTATTTTTGTTAATATTTTGGTAAGTGTTACCCGCCTAATTGACATCGGTAAGTTCTATCTATGTCAAAAAAATTTTCTTTTTAACTTTTTAGCTAATCTGTTTATTTAATCTTATTTTTTATAGGTTCAATGACTATACTTCAACTAATTTTCAATAACTATATTAGAAAGCTTATTTAAATATGTGCTAAGTTTGAGTCATGTCAGGAACCTTGTAGCTCAATTGGGTGGTACCTTCTAATGTTTTTAATAAATTCATCTAGGGTTTAAATCACTCCTCTCTCATTGTACTATTGAATTTTTCTACATATATATATATATATATATATATAAGTTCAAGGGCATTAGGGAGTTGGTACTACCAGTCCAAAAAAAAACGAGAAAAAAAAAAAAAAAGGAAAAGGAAAAAAGAAGAAGAAAGAGAATAAATAAATATAAATATATATATATATATATATAAGAATTTTTTTTTTTTTTTTTGCAAATTAGTACCCCTAGCTAGTGGTGGAGCCAATATTTTACCTTAGAGGGGGCAAAATTTATAACTAATATATGTCTCCATACACTCGTGGACATATGTAGATAGAAACACATATTGTGCATATGCACACAACACACACATTATATATATATATATATTGTATATTGTTGTGTTGTAATATTTTTTTTATATTCAAAATTCTATTTATAATACCCATGTAATGATTTTTCATAAATCAATAAACCTAAAATACAGTTTATGTTAATTTTTAACTTTTTATTAAACTCATAAATGATTAAATTATAACAATTTTAAACCATATAATAAGTAATTCAGCAACTAAAATTTTAAAGTTTGACTTGAAAACAATATCATATTATGGGATTATTATATAGTTGTTTCCATATTTTATTACTTATACACATATTTTATGAAAAATTATTTAGAGTATTACAGAAATAATTTGAATTTTTATACTTTTGAAATGAAACGGGTTTCTTTATTTTATTTTTTTATCATTGATTTTCCTTTATAACTTTTGAAATGAAAATATTTTCTTTCTATACCTTGTCAAATAAGTTTGACTTAAAAAAAAAAAAACAGAGATATATCAACAAAAATACATAAAAATTATAAAAGAAAAATAGAATAAAAACGAAGAAGTGAATGATATAGGAATATCAGGCTCGAATAGGAAATTGCGGTTATAGTGGCATGTTCCAGGGGTTAAGTGAATGGAATACGGAATGCGGTTTTTTTTTTTTTTTTTTTAATGCTTTTCTGTTGGTTATGAAATGCAAGCAAGCAATTTTTATATTCTTTTTCATTTTTGATTAACAATTTTTATACTCTTTTTTCAGCAAGCACTGATTACGTGCAGGGGCGGAGCTAAGGGGGATCGAGCCTTCTCCCAAACTCTTAATATAGCAGCCTAACGCTTATTTTGTCCTCCTTATCAGATTTTTAGATTAGTTTGCTCTTTTTAACCAAGTGTCAAGAGATAACTATCGCAATTTTTTCTGATAAGAAAGGATAAGTTTTACATATTATTTGAAAGAAAAAAAAAACACTAATAACTTAACTATGGACTCAAGATAGTTTTTTTTTTCTTTTCTGATTATTATTAGAAGTCTTACGGCACTTTTGGTGTTTTACATTAATTGAAAATCAATAATTTTCAGGGAATCTTAGCTAGCTAATCCATGGGTTTTATGGGTCAACAAAGTTGCTATTGCTGCAAAGTTTCAAAAGTTGGGAAAAATACTCTGTTTCAAAGTCATGAAACAGGGGAGTTTCACGCTAGCTCCCTTAGCTCTCTAAACTTTAGAATTTAAAGTGTTTAGAGGAAATCCTTATTAGCTTTTAAGATGTGCTTAAGGTCGCATCATTTTCAAAGGTGTTCTGTAACTTTTGTTAGTTCTAAGTAATTACTTTAAGCTTTGTTATGTCCTCCAAAGTCATTTATGGCCAAGGTTTGCTTTGACGTTTTTGCAATTATAATTGAAAATCATGAACACGATTTCAACTATTAGTTTCATTCACATAATATGCAACTATCGCTATTCTTTTTAATCTTGCCCCCTCTAAACTAAAATCCTAGTTCCGTCATTGATTACGTGTAATACAATTTGCTACCTTTGATGCTATCTGTTGACCATTTTATATTCACTAGTAATAGGTGTTGCACACTTAAAAAAAAAAAAAATTGTGTGTTTTAATTAGTAGTATTATTATTGTAATGCAAGAAAACTTGTAAATATTATTATTTTAAATATCGGGTAGAAGTAACAAATTAACAAAAAAATAATCATAATCAAAGAAATTTTTTTTTTTTTTTTTGTTTTTTCTTCCAATCGTTGCTAATCAATAGACATTATTAGTGAAACAATGAATAAAATTTTATTTATATTATTTTATTGAAACTTATTACATACAAGGTCCACAAAAATCTTTCAATATATTAAAATTATTTATATAACACTTGTAGAGATTATTATATGAAATTTGAGACTATACTTTTATATACACAATTGGACAAAAGTTATATGAAATAACAAAACTGAATATCACCTGCCAATTGATTCTCCCAAAAAAAAAAAAAAAAAAAAACCCCACTAATCAAAACACCAAAAGAAAAAGAAAAAAATTTGCATTAACATCACAATAATAACAATTTTTAAACAATAAAAATATGTAAATCAATCTTTCTCCTCAAGTATCGTTCAATATTGAATTCCACATACAAAGAGCAACCTGTAAAATGAAAAGTGTTAAAACAAATGCAAGAATAAAGGTTAGAAATTAATAGAAAAATATGTGTGTGCGTGAACGCAAGAGAGAGAATAAATGTTAGATATTAATAGAAAAATGTGTGTGCATGAGAGAGAGAGAGAGAGAGAGAGAGAGAGAGGTACCTCTAATAGTGGAGCGCAAAATATAAAAAATGCAACAGTGAAAAAAATTTCTTATCGAATTTTATAAGCTTGTTGGTTATAATAAGAGGGACAAAGAGATAACATATTTATATATATAAATATGGAGAGAAAGAAGAAAAAGAAACCTATTTGCTAATTTCAGCCAAAAAAAAAAAAAAGAAACATATTCGCTAATAAAGAGGAAATGAGGAAGGTCAAAGGTTGGGAAAGGTGAATATTTAAGCAATAAAATGTTCCCTTACCATATAGTAAATGAGACTCATTATGAGGTTTCAAATATTTATGATGTGTACAAATTATTATTTGCCATATGACATTGTATGTTTGCATCACTCTTAAAAATTATACTCTCTTCATCTCAATTTGTTTGTCCTGTTTAAAAAATCAAGTTTTTTAAAGGAACATCATTTATTGTCTTGTCTACTTTATAAAAATGTATAAGTTTACAAAACTACCTTTAAATAAATATATTAGTTTTTTTTAAAAGAGTTATTTTTAATGAAGTAACTAAAAAGGTGTCCCAATTAGATTGATTTTTTAAATATTTGTTAGTTTTCTTTTCAAATAGTTTTGAAAATAAAGTAGGGGTATAATAGAAACATTAGTAAATTAATGACTTTTATTTTTAGAAATACGGCAATATTTTGGGACATTCTAAACTGGAATAGAGGACAAACAAATTGAGACAGAGAGAGTATCTATCATTGATATATATATATATATATATTCGCAAGAGAATATGTGTCATTATTTTGTGCATTCACCAATTGTAAGATCCAACTTTTATAATATATTATAAATACTACATTAATTTGCCATTATTTTGGGCGGTCAGGGGGCTATTGCCCCCTCTCCCCGGAGTGCCATTTGATGATCCCTTTTGTATTTAGCCATCCTACTGAGATGACTCTAAGACGAACTGTATCGAATCTCATATTATAATAAATAATTCCCTTTTTTCTACCCAAAAAAAATAGCTTGGTAAGAAATTTAGGACACTTTGGACCGTTGGACGGTTGGAACTTGGAGCAGCAGTTCAACACCACCATCTCGTTTTTGTTTGGTAGGATTAGAAGGGATAAAAAAATGGTGAGGTCAAAAAAAAGAAAAAAGAAGAGGTTGGAATTTTCCACTTTAAAAGTATTCAAGATGGACATATTTTTTATTTTATTTGATATATATATATATATATGTGTATAATAAAAATAAAAATTTGAGTGCAAGATGGACAGATCAATGAAAATTTTATTGTTTACTTTTCAGTTTTCATTGATCTGTAAAATTATAATATTACAAAATTTTTGTAATAATAACATTAGTAAAGAAATATATTATATATATTTTTCGGGTAGAGGGAGGAGAAGACTGGAGAGAGCATCTTGATTGGCACTTGGCATCTCCCATCTTATGTGTCCTTTTGACCCCCAGTGGAGTGAGTTCATGACTCTACCAAACCTATTCTTAGATTCCATCATCCTCTTTTAAGTCCTTACCCACCAACAACAACAACCTCCATAAACCCTCCCTCTCTCCCAAACTCCAAACATTGTTGAATCCTCAAACTCAAACCATGAGCTTCACTTTAGCAACATCCTCACCCTCATCCTCATCCTCGTCATCTCTCAATCACCTCTCCTCCACTTCAAAACCACCCTTACCTTCTTCCTCTCTCCGTTTCCCCACTCTCACCAATCCCCAAAATCGCCTCACAATCATCTCAAATGCCACCAACCAAAAGAACACACACCCCATTATTCAAACACTCACCCACTACACAAAAGCGGCAATTCTCATAGGTGCCACTGCCTCTATGATCGGAAACCTCTCTATTCTTCCGGCGAAAGCTGAGCCTCCCACCACCATCACCGAACAAAACCCAGTTCTTGAAGAAGACCAAGACCAAGAACAAGAACAAGCCCAAAAACAGCCGCTATCCGAGCTTCTCGACTCCAATTCTGAAGCGGTTGAGGCCTTAAAATCGCTTTTACAACAGAAGCTCGAGAATGGCGAGGACGAGGAGGGTCTTAAGGTCTTAAGACGCCTGGTATCCGCGCAGCCCAATGTGACCGAGTGGAAGTTCCTTATGGCCAGGTTGCTTAACGAAATGGGTGATACCGAGAATGCACGCAAGGTGTTCGAAGAAATTCTCGATTCTAACCCGTTGAGTTTCGAGGCGTTGTTCGAGAATGCATTGCTGATGGACCGATGCGGGGAAGGCGAGGCGGTGATTACGCGGCTGGAAGAGGCGTTGAGGATTGCGGAGGAGGGAAGCAAGGCGAGGGAGGCCCGAGACGTGCGGTTGATAATGGCGCAGATACAGTTTTTGCAGAAGAATGTGGAGGAGGCTTTGAAGAGTTATCAGGAATTGGTTAAGGAAGACCCAAATGACTTTAGGCCCTATTTTTGTCAGGGGATGATTTATAGCTTGCTAGATAAGAATGCAGAGGCCAAAGAGCTGTTTGCTAAGTACAGGCAACTTTCTCCTAAGAAGTTTGAAGTGGAGGGCTACTTGAGGACCCCATTGTCTAGGATGAAGCTTTTTGGTTCTGACCAGAATTGAGTTTGGGTTGTTCAACTTCAATATGCTGGAATAAGGTGAAGGCAGTGAGGGTTTTTGCTGTTCGGGTAATCCTATGGCCTATGCCTATGTCAAATTTTGATAGTTACTTTACTTTTTTATATTTTGGTTTGTTACAAGTTAATCATGAGAGAAACAAGGAAATAAAATTTTAACTTAGTGGAAATAAAGATAGATTTTCTTGTTATCTGTAGTTTTTTTTTTTTTTTTTTTTTATTGGTCCTCGAAGATTGATCTCAAATATTACTTTTGGAGTGTTAAAAAAATTTAGATTTAAATGCACTAGTATTGGTCCTTAAAGTTTAACCCATAAGTGAAATTGAGTAGTGATCACTCTTAAAGATTGAAAACGATCACTTTAAGTTTGTAAAGAACCAAAATCGATCATTTTAATTTCTTTAGAGTCTAAACGCAATCACTTCAAGTTTGTTAAGGGCTAAAAGAAATCAATTAATTTTATTAAAAAAAAAAAATAATTAAATTTCATGGACTAAAATTGCTCATGTGCTAAAGTTTGGGGACTATTAATGGCCCCCCAGAGAATCTGGAATTAGAGAGAAGATAATGTTTCTTGGCAGTATTCAAATGGAGAATAATGTAGAGAGAGTCTCTGGTTAGTTAGTCTCCCATGTTTGTATTTAACCTTAAATGAAAAACATTAAGAGAGATGGGTGTCTTAATTTTAGGCATTTTCAAATAGTAGGTTCTCCCACTTGACTTCTCCCACTCAAGTGATAACTCCCTCATGAGATAAAATTTTACTTAAATTCAAATACATATGACCCATGTACACTTTGCCCATTTAAGTGATAACAAGGAAATGAAATTTTAACTTCGTGGAAATAAAGATAAATTTTCTTGTTATCTGTAGTTTTTATTTATTTAATTGGTCCTTGAAGAGTGGTCTCAAATATTATTTTTGAAGTGTTAAAATATTTATATTTAAATACACTATTGGTCATTAAAGTTTAACCCATAAGCAAAATTGAGACGTAATCATTCTATAAAGATTGAAAATGATCACTTAAATTTTTTATTTTTATTTTTTATTTTTATAAGAATTAAAACCAACCACTTTAAGTTCTTTAGGGACTAGAAGTGATCGTTTTTAAGTTTGTCATGGAATAAAAGTAGTCAATTTAAATTTCATGGACTAAAATTGGTCATGTGTGGAAGTTTTGGACCCAATAGTATATTTGAGCCAAATTTTTGTTAGTAATAAATTCATTTAGCTAAAGAGAATTGTGTTCTTCCCACATTGGATCTTCAGAAGCTTGTCTTGCCTATACGCTACAATCTTTGAACTACAATCCCCACAAGCCAAACCTTTTTGTCAATGAGAGGCTACTAGAATCTCTCAATGATATCCACCTTCCTCCAAGATCTTGGGTACTAATAATGGTCTCCATGAGAATTTGGAACTAGACAGAAGATAATGTTTCTTTTAGTATTCAAATGGTGAATAATGTAGAGAGAGTCTCTATATAGTCTCCCATGATTGTGAATTTGTAATTAACGTTAAATGAAAAACTTGAAGAGGGATGGGCATCTTAATTTTAGGCATTTTCAAATAGTAGGTTATCCCACTTCTCCTACTTAAGTGATAACTCCTTCATCAGATCATGTTTTACTTAAATTGAAATACATGTTGACCCATGTAGATTCTTTGCCCATTTAAGTGATAACAAGGTTTTGCCTGACTCATGACCCATGGAGTGTCTACAAGGGTCGTGAACTGGGGCAAAACCTTTTTAGAGAGTACTCTCCCAATGCTTCTAGCATTCCAGTTAGCTTCACAAACCGTTGAAGTTCAATTGTGGAACTGGGTTATGCAGATGAGTTACTTAGGGTTAATGGCTAGTGAATTAGATTTGTTAGGAGAGTTGTTTGTTAATCAAGTTGTTAAGTGAGTTCTCTCTAATTTATGGTAAACACCATTGTATAAGTACTTGTATACTGACTAATAATGTAGTGTGCATGGTTCAGTTTCTTTTTCAGATTCATTCTCTATTTCCTCTCTTCTGTCTCTCTTGGTCTTGTTTCACTGATATTCAGTCCATGTCTTTC
Organism: Quercus suber; assembly: GCF_002906115.3. Taxonomy (NCBI): domain Eukaryota; kingdom Viridiplantae; phylum Streptophyta; class Magnoliopsida; order Fagales; family Fagaceae; genus Quercus; species Quercus suber. Next base: position 754,787 of record NW_027069619.1, read on the forward strand.
ATATTCTAGTATGGTATCAGAGCCCCATTAAGATCCAGGTTTCCTTGTCTACCTCTTCTGCTACAACAAATCCAAATTCTTCCACATATGTTTCACAACAAACACCTATGTTTTTGTTATCAAACCTATCAAATTTAGTGTTCTTCTAAGCTATTCTAAGGTTGATAATGTGGAATTGGTAAGAACTATGATAGGGGTTACTTCAAGGGAACTTGGCCTTCTAAGATGGAAAGAGATGAGAGTGTGAGAAGGAATTATCATTTCAGTCATACCATCCTCTTGTACAATTGTCCCTCTTAGACACTCTTCTAAACACAGCTGGCACAATCAGTTATACCACAGGTGGCCAACACAGTTAGTTATTCCAACTGATTCTACCCACTAACTAACTCTTCCACCCGTACAACACTCTTGATACAACTAACATGTGCACAGTTACAATTATACAGACTAACTCTTAATTAAGGCCCTAACATTTAGTTTCTGTTAAACTAACTTTTCCCAAAAAAAAAAAAAAAAGCAGAAGAGAAGTTTCTGTTAAACTAGTTCAAATCAATTACGTCCGTGGAAATATCAAATTACATCTATTCCCAAAGTTTACTCACTATTATGCTTTGTTGAGAGCTTGCAACTATGTTCTAGTCAGTTTCTTCAAGACGAGAATCGTAGTGTTAAAGCACATGAAAGTTCATTGTATTATTGCCCGGGACCAAGCCCTTCATGTTAGCCATGTCCTAATCAGTTTTTAACACTCATGAATTCGACATTGTCAGCTCCGAAACCCTCTCTTGCAGTCGGACAGAGCACTGCACATGGTGTTTGGGAGGTGGTAGAAAGACAATATCCCTCTCAGTTTTTAGATCCAATGTGCTAAACCTCAAATGGAGCTCCACAGCTTCAGAATAACAATGATTCAGTAAGCATGTATCTTCGGCGAATTAAAGAAGCAAGAGAAAAGCTAGCAGTGATGGGGGGTTCAAATTTCAAATGAAAAAAAATTACATATAGTTCTCAAAAGGCTTCCACATGAATACCATGCCTCTGGTTCTGCCACGAGGACTCATAATGAGACAATTTCGTTTGTAGACATTCACGCACTGCTCACTTCAGAAGAACAATCACTAAAGGATTCTTAAATAAAAGCTTTTCTTGCGTACTTTCCAATGATGTCTTGTTTGCACAATCTGATACCATTTGACTACATTAATCAAACCAAAAGTACAAGTTTTCAACACTTAATAGAAAATTGAGAACTATTAAAGCAATTTTTTCCCCTTGATTTCTGGATATCTTGCACGATTCAAGATAACATGATTGATTCAAACAATAAATGGATAAATCGATGGGAAATTCATGCTTTTTAAGATGGATCCACCTTTACTCTGTATTGGATAGTTGGTTATTTTTCCTGTCAAATTTTGATTAAACTTGATCAAAGATAACATTTTGCAATAAATTCTAATTTCCCATTGGAGTTGGTGTGCTCAAGAACCATGTAATTCCAAGACTCAAACCAAATATCTCACGGGGAGTTCCCATAAGACCAACCCATTGAGGTAACTCGGGTAATTTAACTTCTGAAGCTCTTTTTTTTTTTCTCTCTCTCTCTCTCTCTCTCTTTTTTTTTTTTTTTTTTTTGAGAAAAAAGAATGAATTTTTATAAAACAGCTTTGTTGAGAGCTTGCAACTATGTCCTAGTCAGTTTCTTCAAGACGAGAATGGTAGTGTTAAAGCACATGAAAGTTCATTGTATTATTGCCCGGGACCAAGCCCTTCATGTTAGCCATGTCCTAATCAGTTTTTAACACTCATGAATTCAACATTGTCAGCTCCGAAACCCTCTCTTGCAGTCGGACAGAGCACTGCACATGGTGTTTGGGAGGTGGTAGAAAGACAATATTCCTCTCAGTTTTTAGATCCAATGTGCTAAACCTCAAATGGAGCTCCACAGCTTCAGAATAACAATGATTCAGTAAGCATGTATCTTCGGCGAATTAAAGAAGCAAGAGAAAAGCTAGCAGTAATGGGGGGATCAAATTTCAAATGAAAAAAAATTACATATAGTTCTCAAAAGGCTTCCACATGAATACCATGCCTCTGGTTCTGCCACGAGGACTCATAATGAGACAATTTCGTTTGAAAACATTCACGTACTGCTCACTTCAGAAGAACAATCACTAAAGGATTCTTAAATAAAAGCTTTTCTTACGTACTTTCCAATGATGTCTTGTTTGCACAATCTGATACCATTTGACTACAGTAATCAAACCAAAAGTACAAGTTTTCAACACTAAATAGAAAATTGAGAACTATTAAAGCAATTTTTTCCCCTTGATTTCTGGATATCTTGCACGATTCAAGATAACATTATTGATTCAAACAATAAATGGATAAATCGATGGGAAATTCATGCTTTTTAAGATGGATCCACCTTTACTCTGTATTGGATAGTTGGTTATTTTTCCTGTCAAATTTTGATTAAACTTGATCAAAGATAACATTTTGCAATAAATTCTAATTTCCCATTGGAGTTGGTGTGCTCAAGAACCATGTAATTCCAAGACTCAAACCAAATATCTCACGGGGGAGTTCCCATAAGACCAACCCATTGAGGTAACTCGGGTAATTTAACTTCTGAAGCTCTGCTCTCTCTCTCTCTCTCTCTCTCTCTCTCTCTCTCTTTTTGGAGAAAAAAGAATGAATTTTTATAAAACTAGATTTTTCATTTTGCTTTAAGCTAAAATAATAATGGGTTTGCTAGGGATTTACTGATTGTTTTTCTCTCTATGAGTTTTTGTCCTCCCTTAGCCTAGTTTCCTGAATACCCTCTGTTTGTTGTGCTGTTTGTTTCTTTTATTTCTTGTTGTTAATCATCATAAACTTCTTGTTTTTTTCATTTTTCTCTCATTTATAATAGTTTTCTGATTACCTATCAAAAAAAAAAAAAAAGGTTTAGCAAGAGATAAAATGGGGTATTCACAATTTGTTCACTAGTTAAGTTCTTTCTTTGATACATATAACTTGAGAATCCTATTTAAAACTCCAAAATTCAGTATTGATACATTTTTCCGTAATAATAAAATTATTTTAGGAATTCTCTTCCAATGGCTTGGTATTCACTTCAAGGAACCCTAAATACTGACAACATGCAACCCTTATTATTGATTCCTAGACTTTATTTTCCTTTTTTCCACTTGGCGTGAACTTCAAACAGCCTTAGGTGCCAAAGTTTAACTGTTTTTCCTACTCTGATCCTCTGTAAATTCTTTCGTGAATTTTTTTACTGCATCACTTTTCTTACAAACATCCAAACCAAAAAGAACGAGCAAAGTGCTTTAATTATTTCAATTACTTCTCACTACTTCTTAATTTAAATTTTCCACTGCCTTCAATACCTTCATAAACTCACATACTATTAAGAGTTGGAAAATGAGAATATTTAGGGCAACCTGAACCTAGTGAATCATTGTTCTTTAATTACAATCAGAAGCAACCTTAAATCTGAAATAGAGAAAACTTATAACCCCACACAAACTCTTATCAGTTTGTTTGCCAATTTGGTTGCAAAGCATGTGAAGATCTCATATATAATCATCTCATGAAACTTCACTCCACACATAAAGTTAATACTTATTCTTTCTTTGTTTACATTATGCATTAAGAAAGTCAAAATAATGCTCATAAGCCTCAAATATTATGTTTTATCTCCACAAAATCACCATTCCTTTTCAATTTTTTGTTTTCAAAATTAAAGTGTTTTGGTAATAGGTTGTATTACTAAATGCATAAAAACAGTTTACTCTCATTAATTATTAATATAGTGACAATAGATGGTTTTTTTTTTTTTTTTTTTTTTTTTTTGAGGGGTACAATAGATAGTTAATGTAGATCAATCTCTTTTACCAATAATTTACTATAAATAACAATATATTTTCTAAACTATAAGTGTGGGGCCCGTAGGCTTGGTAGCCTGAGCCCATCTTGCATCTGGCCCAAGGCCCATCCTGAGGAGGGATGATTGTCCGAGGCTGGTATATGAAGACCTATGCCTTTTTGGATCCCGCCGAGGACATCCCTGTCCTCGGCATACTGAGGCTAATTTCAGGTGGGGGACAGGCCCAGAACAGGTTGTCACCTCCACATTGAATGCGCTCATCTAACCCCCCCTCCCCCCCCGGTCGCATTAATGGGGAGGTAACCCCTTGACAGGGTAACATTGATCATGGTGAACCACTCGAGTACTGATTAGGCCTCTGATGGGATGGACGGTCAGAGGGGAGGCTAATGGATGATCAACAGAAGGAAGAAGGGGATAGGAGAGAGAGAACTATATAAGAAGGGCGAGCAAAGCAGTTTGGGAAGGGAGAAGAAGGAACCTCTTCGGACGAGTGTCGAGGAGCTACCCTTAGTTGTAAATTGGGTTCACTCCCCTTCAATGGTGAAAAGCGGCATGTGTTTCGTTGCTAGTCTGTTAGGGCCTAATCCTTCGCCCCACTCTCTAGAAATGTATTGTTAGGGAACCTTTCTAAAAAGAGTCCCTACAATAAGAAATTTAAAATCCTACTTCATCTAAAATTCTATTAGCAAAAGTTTTAAATAATTTAAAATAAATTTAATATTTATTTTCATTGTATATCATAATTTTATGTTTTAATATGTAAAATTTATATATTACATACTATGTTCATAAAAAATGACACAAATGTATGTATTAATTTTATGTCGTAACATTAATGTGCTTTATAATGTGACTAACTAATTATTAATATAATTTTGAATCTTTTATTTTCTTTACATAAAGTTTTTTAAGTAAACCGTGCAATGCAAGGGCCTTTAATTAGTTACTAAATGTTATTGCTTTTCATCTTATATATTAGTTATTACCCACCATCGCGCACCCTTAGTGCGGTGGTCACTTTACAAGTATAAATGCTTGTGAGATGTGGGGGGTAAAGGTCGTGGTTCAAGTCTTTAAGAGGAAACTTCACACACATATACACTTAGATTACGTTAGAGTAGAATTCTATCTTGCATAAAAAAAAAAAAAAAAAAAATTATTACCTAATTATACTCTCTCATTGCATTTTCTCTTATTTCACAACAACTACCAAAACAAGAGTCAAATAACTTTCAATTGCTCATTGAAAGGGGGGAAAAAAAAAAAAACAACAACAACAACAACTAACTTCAAATTTGAGTCTATCATCCACTAAACAAGCAAACCTCCCTTTTTGTCCCTAAGCCAAGCAATTGAAAGGTAGACCTTCTACCTGGACTTGCTGCTTCAAGCCTTCAACGCAGTTTAACGAAAAAATAAATTTTTTTTTTTTTATATTCATATATCACACTTGATATAATTGTGCAGGTTTATTAAAAATTTGAATTATGTAAATACTTTTTGTTTATGATATTGGTTTAAATTACACATGGTCTAACTCCACAAGAGTTACACATTTTTTACACCATAGATCTCTTAGAGATCCAACGGTTAAAAAAGAAATATCATTACCCATATTATCATTAAAACTTACCTAATTAATAGTATCATTATGTCTCTCCTTATTAAATACTTCATGAGTCTCTAAAGTTTTTCACTATAATGTATAATTCCCTACTTTTTTGCAATTCCTCACATATTCTACTCTCACCCACTTTCTATGCTTTCTTTCAATCATTCGTAACCTTTAGTGAAAAGAAAAAAAAAAATTCCTATGAAACTGTACGAGATATAAATGAAAAAACAAAGCACTATGCTCTTTTAAATCTCTGTGAAATTCTATTACATCCAATTTCATTCTATGATTTGGCATTGGGAGTGCTACAGAATTTTCCACAACCAAAAAGAGATATTTTTGCACAACAGCGTGGTTTCTATGGGCCATCAAAGATCAAAATGAATTTGAGCGAAGAGAACGAATTGTTACCAAGGTAGTGCAGATTGCCAAAGGCTACCTGTTGTGCTTTGGAGTTATTTTGGATTACTTTTGCCATCAATTCTAAAAATACAAATTTGGCTGGACTTGTTAATAGAAAAATTAAAGACATTGGTTTTGGGTAGGACCTTTAAAACTTTGATTATGTAAAATTTGATGTAAATGGATCTGCAAAATAGTTGCAAATAATGCAAATGATGAGGAGGGATTGTGATTTTGTTGGCCATCTCCTTTTGTTAATTGATAATAAAAAATAAAAAAAAAAAATTTAAAACCAATAGAATCCAAGTCTAAGAGTCCGTTTGGAACAACTTGTTTGGCTGAAACTATTTTTTTTTTTTTTTCCTGAAAGTAATGTAGATAAAGTTAAAAGCTAGCTGAACCCATGAATAGTACTAAAAAGTACAATGAGACCCAAGAATAGTGGATAAATAAGTTAAATAGTAGAAAAAACTGTATTTTTCAGCCAATGCCAAATACAACCAAAGTCTAATAGATGATATAGTATTCGTTTAGCACTTTAGCCCATCATTGTTTTTATTACTGGATACACTCATCTTTATATTCATAGTTATGGGTGTAGATTTGGCAAAAAGAAATTTCCTTTTAAGTTTTAACATGATTGTAAATGCAATAGATAAGGGAAAGAGAAAAAAGAGACAAAAATTAATTAAGCAAGCTCATGTGTAAAGTATTATTTTTAACTGTTAGATCTCTAGGAGATCTATGATGTAAAAAATGTGTAATACTTATGGGGTTACACCAGGTGTAATTTGAACTTGTCTCTTTGTTTATATGTATCTATTAAAACGTTGATATTATAGATTTGTTTTGTTTTGTTTACTAGTGTTTGGCAGCCACCGAGGTGGCCCCTTTGTTCAGACCCAGTTTTTCTTTGTTTTTGGTTTATTGACATCTATATACTTCTATCTTCACCATTAAAAAAAGAAAGTTATCTAACCCGTAGTAATTGTGAAATAAGAGAAAATGTGACTATTTTTGGTAATATATATATATATATATATATATGGTTAGGTTGTGTTGATTAAAGTATTATCAGAAAATGCTAGAGATACAAAATTTTTTACAAACTGCTAATGTAGCGAGTGGTTATTCGTAAATAAAAAAGTAAAGTTAGTGGTAGGTTCAGATGAGAACTAATAAGAAGTTGGCCACAACAACAATTTGTAAAAATGTTGTAAAATAGTTTGTACATGTAGTATTAGTCAATATTATCTAGTGGAAAGCAATAAATAAGAACAGAGATTTGTAAAAATATTGTAAAATAATGTGTGCATATAGTATTACTCAATATTATCTAGAGGAAAGCAAGAGAGAGAGAGAGAGAGAGAGAGAGAGTGCTAGTATTAATTAGATAATATAAGGTATTAAGTAATAACATTTAATGATGTTATTTTAACTGTTAGATCTCTTAGAAATCCACGGTTTAAAAAATGTGTAACTTTTCAAGAATTACACCAAGGGTCTGTTTGGATAAGCTGTTGTAAAAAGTGCGTTTTAAAAAAATAATATTTTTAAAATGTGCGTTTTGAAAACATCATTTTTAAAAGTATAGATAAGCGTTTGGTAAAAATGTGAACATGTGTGTTTTCTATTTTTAAGACCCTAAGTATGTGTTTGGATAAATTGTTTTAAAAATTGCTATTTTAGGTGTAAATTACAAAAAAAGACTAAACTATATTGTTATGATTATCTTGTCATTTCTTTTTTTCCTGTTATGAGTGTTTTTTTAAAGGATTAACAATTGCATTAATAATAATAAAAAATTAATGATGATCATGATGTTGTTGAAATTCATAGAGAGAAGTTTCTCAAAGAAAAAAAAAATCACAAGGAGAAAGACCATAAATGATTAGGAAAATAAATATATTAACATGTTTATTACCAACAATATCAATACTTTGACCTGCACATTATAACAACAATAATAAAATAAAATAAAAAAGCTCTTAACCAAAACTTTAAAATTTGTCTAAAATAGAAATAATGAAAATATTGTTTACAATCCATAGATAGACTGAGCTATCTTGTCACGAATAGATTTCATCTCCTCATCATATATATTCTCAATGTTTGCCTGACTACTACCATCTTCTTCACTAAGGTGTCAAATATCCTTTCCTAAAGGGGTATCCAGCATTAACTAAATAATATTTTCATAGTAAAAAAAAAAAAAAAACACATAAGATGTGCATAAATAATATCCTTCATATATATTTAATATAAAAAAAATTATATACCTAGTGGCGGTTTTGGAAAGTTGATAGATTGTCGACGAATAGCATTTAAGAAAATACATGTCATGTGTTGCACCTTTCCATCCAACCATAACAATTATGAAAAGTAAATCAAAATCACATGCTGCTATCACATTAAAAGTTGGCACACTATTTCTATTATAATATGGAGTTTTCTTGTCCTCTGTAACAACAACTTGGATATGTGTACCGTCAATGACACCAATACTATCCTAAAATAAGATACAAATTTTAGAAACTTAGGAAATAATCCTAGCAATGGTTAGAAGCAAATTATAATGATTGAAATGCATACCTGAAAGTGTGGCATGTACAATGGATTTTTTTTGTATATGTCTTGGAACTACACTAAATGTAGGGTCAAAAGGCTTGAGGATATCCATTGATATTATGTTAAGGCATTTCAAAACTCTATGAAAATGTCTATTTATAGTCTCACCAAAATGTTGGAATCTTTCTTGAACCAACCTGTTACATGCTCCTTATCCGAGTATTATCAAACACATACCTACTAACTCTTCAAGCCTAATATGCCTTGTGTGACAAAGTCCATATGTATGTTGTAAAACATTACGCAATTGAAGGAAAACATATGGCTTCATTCTTAACATTTGGTACATTTTGCTTCATTACCAGTCAAACAATCCATCAACCACCTATAGTCAGTTTGTTCAGAATCCCTACAAAGTTCTTTATTAATATATTTTATATAATATGTCATTGCTGTATGACATCCATCAACAACAAGATCATATAATTCTTCATCATCTTTCACATCATAAGAAAGATCATCATCACTATTATCAATATAATCATTGTAATCCATATGAATGACACCTAAAATGATAACAAAAAATTAGATAAATCATAATAATAAATTGTTTAAATGATTAAAGAAATAATATCCATTAAAAATATTGTTAAAACATCCCAACAAATTCAAACACACCCTAACAATCACATTATTCAAATGATAAAATAATAAACCATGAAAAACCTCACAAAGAACACATTTTTAAAGCAATTGTCTTCCTAATTATAATTAGTGCCAAATTAGTGTCTCCCTGTCAATCTTGCCTCCTCTTGCAAAAACTGAAGTTGCAAAATGTGGTTCTGCCATCACGACAAACATCTCTTTCTTCTCTTGTTTCTGAAAATATGAGTTGCCATAAGGTAGAGATCAAAACCCTTCTCAATGCCATTCAAGATGCAAACATGTTCCATGACAATATGAATAATACTACCTGGTTGCACTGAACAAGCTGAGTTCCTTAACTCCACAACATCACAAATATGACTAAGTTTTTGTGTCAACTTTAATACTATTCCTTCTTTCTTCCCTTTGCCTTGTGTGGATGATAGCAAAGTTCGCCTTTTTCCTTTGTCTTATGTAGAAAGATTAGGATTCTCATCTTCATCATCATCATCATCATCATCATCATTTTTCTTTGGAGAAGATGAGTCAACAGAAGTGTCACTTAACCCCTCCTTAAGTTTCTCAACATCATCAGGTAACACACCTGAAGAGGAGGTCCACGCTAAGTGTCACGCTCCAAACCCAAAAGGGTCCAAAGCATGAAAAATCGAGCCTTCAAGAGAGACTATACGGGATTTTTTTTTTCCCTTTCCGTTTGTTAAAATAAATAAATATGTTGATCTCTCTATAATATAAGTCAGAGCTCTATGACACATTTACAAACAATACAAACTACAAATCATGTGTCTCCAAATATACATAACAATCCAAAGTTCCAAATAAAATAAACACAAAGTCACACTCCTCTCTAAGATACGTAACCTCAACATAAAATCTAGGCCTACCATGCCCAAGGCTAACAAACCCTAAGAGCCCAATCTCCAGTAGAATTAGTTATAGCCTTGATAAATTTAGTAAGTTGAGTCACCAACAATTTATAGCACAAATCTCCCACTTAACATAGCAGTCCAATCACCACTAATAAACTAAGCTTCATGCCTGACGTATAAATAATTTATTTGTAAAACTGTTGGGGAGTGGGATGAGCTAAAGCTTAGTAAGTAGCATAATTAATGGGGGTGGGGGAAATGCAGGTTTCATGATAATGAGCATTTTACAAAACATGCTATAATTTGGGAATTTCCATTTAATTTATGCAAAATCAATTTCATTAACACCACGACAAGAATGATAGAAATAACATAGCACCAAGCTTCCCATAATAACTATAAAACTATATTTTATTCATTATAAGCCAAAAAATATCCAATACCATTTCAAAATTAGAAACATCGCCCAAGGTCACATGACAAGGTCGTCACACAGATGGAGTCATTACATACAATGGCAACTCTAGAAATTTTTTTTAGGGTGTTCCTCAATAAGCATAAATTACACAATCTAATAAAAAGAAAATTTTATATATTGATAACAACAACAATTAAAAAACACGAGATGAATTTTACATAGGAGATGAATTTCGGGTACTTGGTTTTCTTATCAAATATTTGTCCATAATTCTAGCAAAAGAATAAATAATAAACTATAAGTTCATTTGAAATATTAATAAAATTATTAATTATTTTTGTAACGTTTTTTAGTTGTTTCATTAATTTGTTTGTCTTTTATAAACTATAATTTGTTATATTGTTGTTTCATTAATTAGAAAATTATTAATTGTTGTTTAGCTTAACATAATTTAATTTGTTTGTCTTTTATAATGTATTGGTTTATTAATTATTATACTGCTTTAATTATTGTTGTTTAGCCTAACAATAAACTATATTGCTTTAATTTATTTGTCATTAATTACAATTCTTTAATTTGTTATATTGTTTAGCCTCATGTGCACATTACACTAAAAGCACTAAAAGAGCCATTGATGTGCACATTATTTACACATCCCATGTGTAGCACAATAATTAAAGCACTAAAACTGTGTAATGTGCACTTTTGCAACCTGGCCCCATCCTATGTGCCCATCCACCCCCACCCCACTCAATACACAAGCACGCCTCATGATGCCCCCTGCTAATCAGAAAATTTCACAATCACGCATTACACTAAAAGACAATTAATATTTCACCAACACCAACAGATAAGATAAACTGATAAAGCCAAATTCAATTTTCAAAAAGTCAAGAACGGACAAAATTTAATAAAGCTAAAGACTAAAGTTCGGCCAATCAAAAGAGAGAGAGAGTTATTGAGTTGGTCTTATTAAAGAATAAAAAGAGAGAGAGTGAAAGTCATTTCATAATTTTCATTTTAGACTTTTCAGTTTAGATAGAGAGAGAGTGAGAGCTAGAGACTGAGAGAGAGTCAGAGAGAAAAAGCGAGAGATTGAGAGAAGTTAGCTTAGAAAAAATATGAAATACCTTGAGGGAGGGTTGGACTGTCGAAGGGAGCACCGGAGCAGCGGCAGCAGCTGAGCAGCGAGCAGGAAGGTGGGAGGCCTGAACTGGACTGGCTACAAGCGGATGAGCCGGTGGGCGAGCGATCTGTCGATCTAGCATTGGAGATCTCCGTCCTCCGATCCAATGAGCGAATACCAGCGGCGTTGGCTACTTGGCTTGGATGAGCCTCAACATGCGGCGTTGCTCAATGCTCTGTGACCTCTGTCTGTCTTTAGGTTAGGGTTAGCTTTAGTGATTTTTTTATTTTTTGGTGAGAATCTGTGGGTTTGTTTGTAATCTGTTGGGCACTTGGGCTTGCCATGGGCTTGCCTTTGTTACAATTTTTTTTTTAAAATAATTTAAGGATCTTCCTAATCTTGTGATTAAGGGTGTTCCTAATATAGAGCAAATATAATTTTTTTTAATTATATATAATTTTTTTTTTCAGGTCAGGGTGTTCTTGGGAACACCTTGAGCTGTACGTGGTGTTGCCGCTGATCACATAGACGGGTCGTCACATAGATAGGATCGTCACACAGATGGGTTATAACACAGACAAGGTAATCACCAATATCATGGCACAATGGCAAAACCACATCAAAAGCTCACAGGTTAATGTATTTGAAACACACAGTTCACTTCCAAGTAGTTTCATAAAATATTTCAATAACCAAATATCCACAATATTCTCAAAGTCCTTAAAATAATACTATGAAAATATATACTATAATCTGTGAGCACTAACAATATAATTCCAAAGCCATAAAATCTAACATAAGGTAATTTATCACAAAGATAACATACTACCACATAGACCGGTCAGGGGATCCACCCATTCACAATTTGCATGATATTGTCCTCTTTGGTACGCAGTCTCTTGGCCTCATGAGCAGCAGCCTCACCCATACCCTCAAGATTTTGTCTCCTCCTTATGGGCAGCAGGGAGAATGCGTCAAGTAAGACCTCTTTTGCATGTGGTCTTTTGGCCCCGTGGGCAGTAGCGTTACCCACACACAATCAAGGATCCTCTTCCCCTTATGGGTAGTAGGGAAGAACACGTCATCCAAAGTGAAAAGACACTGACCTAGATTTGATTCTGTTGTCACAAAGATTACAGAAACCAAATCGAGTGATCACCGGGAAATCACACATGGCATAAAGTTAAAACAACATAAAGCTCAAAGGTTAAATTTCCTTTCAAATACATAGTTTATATCCAGGTAGTTTCAGAAAAACCTTAAACAACCAAAACTTCCATAAAGTTTGTAAGGTTTTGAAATTCATTCTTTGTCAACAAAATCTTCTATCAACTCCCAAATAATAAAAGACAAAATAAGCACCTTTAAATTTTCCATTATACCATAAAATCCATAAATTCATTATCAAAGATTAAATCAAAGATGCTCATATTTTCCAAGTCATCAATTCATGCATTTCCCCATATGCATTACAAAATATGATGCACTTTTATATATAATCATATATAGTAGGGTCACAACACAATACCATTTAAGAAAACATAGTTCCACAAATTATTTTTCAAAATGTGTTTGAACCGAAAAAAAAGTTTATAAAACATGGTTATTTTCCAAAAATTCCATTAAAAAACTACTTAACTCGGAAAGCCAACCGATTTTACCTCAATCAGGCATAACAAAATCAGCCAATCCAGTCACTAGGTCCATCACCAAGAATCTCGAAACCTAGAAACATAAGGATCAAACATATTAATAACAAAGCCTATCGCAAAGTTTACCATCACATTTATCTCAAAAATTGAAAAGGATCCCCTAAATCAAATCAAAGGCACTAAAGCCTAGCTTGCCCAAACTAAGACAACCACCCACTCCTAAATAGCAGGAATGAAACAAGCATACAAACTCATAGTGCCACAACACAAAACCAAAGCATTTTAATTCTCTATTGCAAGCAATGTGCACATATAAATATAACATAAAACACATCAATTCAAAATAGGGGTAGCATATCTCATGAGTTTCCCTTTTGAGCACTAAATAATTAAACCAAACCATTATTAAAATTAACTAAGTAAAACACATGTTGAAGAAAACACATGAATTCTGTAAAGTTGTGATTTACAACTATGTTTTATGTTGGCTTTATTTCATGACGAAAAGTGTTGTAATTGCTTTAATTTTGTTCCTTGTATTTTGTGGGATTTTATTGTATCGAGTTTAGTATCAAGTTGGTGAAAACTCAAGCTTAAATGAAGAATCAATGGATCTTGCGAGTGTCTTGCTGGAAGCTAACTCGCAAAAGAGCCATGTGAGAAGCACATGATTGGAAACTGAAGAGTCGTGCCAGGCTGTCATTTTCTCGAGTGTCTCGCGGGTAAGGCCTTCCCGCGAGATAGTCACGAAACATTCTGCTTGGAGGATTTTAATGTGTGACTTTCTTACCCTTCACTTATACTATATATACCCTCATTACCCACAAATATATGAGAGGTCAATTCAGAGAGAAAAACCCAAGATAGGTTTTCTACAACACACACACCCATCTTTTTGAGAGAGAGCTACTCATCCTTAATGAGAAATTATTGTAGCCTCTTCTCCATCCCTCTCCCATTGTCATACCTTGAGAGGAGATTTGTACCCAAACACAACCCACACCTATTCAGAGTGTACAGAGTGTTTTGGAGCTTGGGAAGTTTTGGAGATTTGCTAAAAGAAGTTTGTGTGGCTTGGTGGATGCAATCGGGCATATTGCGGGATCCAGAAAGCTAGACAAGACATAGTTTCGAGAAGCCTTGTTGGAGTAGGAGCTTGGAGGGTTTAGGTACATCGGGTAGATTAGGCTTGGAAGGTCTCTTGCTAACCCATGTATCCTAACTAATTTCTAGTGGATCGATTACCGCTTAGAGGGCGGCGGAGAAGTTTTTCGCTGAGTTCTTCGATTTCCTCTTCGATAATACATCAGCGTATTATCTTGTGTTTGCATTCTCTCTTCTCTTAATCTTAAGCTTTACTTTTATTGTTGGTTGTTCATGTTTATGCACTAGAGTAGTATCGGTTGTTTGCACTTCATTTACTCTTGTTTCTACACTAAGATAAGTTAGAGTAAAATCAATCTAGCCGTACCTTTAATTTGGGGGTCTAAACAGCTCTTGTGTTTTCAACACATTTTCGAGCTTTCAAATTCACAAGCCAATCCATGAACTCCATATAACCCTCCAATCATTTCGTACATGGTGTATCACCCTTTCACATATGGTCATAAGAATCTTGATTTATAATCAACTAAATAGCAAAGTCCATATGTGGCATCCGACAATCAAAAGGTTACTAAAGTGCAAAACGTGTATCAAGGAAAATGAGAACAATCATTAAACATTCAATCAAAAAGATTGTGATATAAATATATTAAGAACTACCAAGGTAACTTAGCATAGCAAAAAAGAAATGAATTAATAGCAAGAATTAATCTTAGGAGTAGGAGTAGAACTATGAAGAGGTTTCTTACCAAAATCTTTAACCTAAAAGCTTCCACCACAAAAAGAATAATGAAGGGCCACGGGTTTATGTGAGTAATGAAAGATGAAAGACCCCTTATTTTCATTGTGTGAAGCTAAGTGTCTAATTTGGTAATGAAGTGAAGTGTGAAAATCAAAGAGAGAGAGGAGATGGTTTGGCCTACCAGCAAAAAAGCGAGAGAGAAGAGGGGCTGGGAGGGTGAGAAGGAGATAGCATGTGGATATAAGGGGTGGGGGTTTTGGACCACTCAATACAAATATCTTAGGAATGGATTTACAAAACTACCCTCACTTAAAATTACATTGCCAAAACCCTTTTCATTTATTTTAATTTTATTTTATAAAGGTTGTGGTGTTAGACTAAATCTCTAGTAGCTGCAATGACCTTAAACATAATGTCTAAGAATTCAACATTCTCTAAACCCTTCTCTTGAAATTTTGCAGCCTTAGGTACCTCCTACAAGGCTACAAGTTTGAATACTTTTGTTAATAACTCACATTAGCATAGTTTATCTACTAATACAACATATGTACAATGGATTATATGAAACATACCATTAGCTTCCTCTCCCACCACTCATTAGTTGCAGCTATTCTCCCTTTGGCTATGTATCATCTCAATCTAGTTTCACTTCCCTTCAACTTATTTTAAAGTATCCAATCTTTCTTCAGTGCATCCCACTTATGCTTATACTTCACCCTAAGATATTCTTTTCCGGTTTTCTTTTCAAGAGTTGTTATAATATTCTCCCAACCCTTTTCAAAAGTATTGAGTTACTTTGATCTAAGAAAAAAATTGAATTTATAGCACTAACTTTTAAACAATAACATTTTTTTCAACTTATTCTATTTTTTTCGAGGAAATAAAGCCCATTGCCACCAACTCTCAAAGCAAACCCAAAACTAAATTTAATTTACTAAACCAAGAACTAAAATCCAAACCCAGTAGTATTAACTAAACAAAGTTTATGTTGAAATAACTTGTTAAACCAACATGTAGAAACCAAATCTATAGGAAAGATTCAAGGAAAAGAATGAAGAATAAGTTTACCTGAGATTTGGAGGCAGACCTAGTAACAAAGAACAACAAAAATTGAAGTAGAGGAGCAGAGCACTAAATGATATGTGGGAAATTGGTGAAGAAGGATTGTTGAGAAAGAACATAGAGCCTGAATATATACTAGTATTTGGGGGGCAAAATAGATTTTTGGATGAAAAAAAGTGCATTCGATAATCAATATTGAATCATGTGAATTGAAAAAGCTCTGAAATTTTTCCTTTTAAAACCGTTGATTTGGTGTGATTTGTAAACGCAATTTGGTTAAAATTGCTCTACCAAACGTTTACCTTTTTTGTGTTCAGATCCTTAACGCGTGTTTTCTTCTGAAATAATGCCTATCCAAACGGGTTCCAAGTAAAACTTGAACCCATCTCATATACATATAAAAGTGTGAGAGAGAGAGAAAGAAGTAAAGATTAAGAATGCCCAAAAAAAAAAATCACTAATTTTTTTTTTGAGACAAAAAAATCACTAATTTAAGCAACACAAGTTACACAATAGATAAAATAAATAAATAAATAAATAAAAGTGAAATAATAGACTTTCATATTTGAACACATATTATTCTTGTTTTCTTAGAAAAAAATATAAAGAAATAGCACCTTGACAACTTGATATTGCTTTTAGAACATGTGTTTTGTGAAGTGCACTTGAGAAACTATAAAATATTGTAATTGTAAATTTGTCATATTTCAAATGGAATGAGTTACAAATTTGTTATGATGATGCATATGATCCATGATAAGTGTTACACGAGTTTTAGTAGAGGGGTTGATCATGAATCTTTGTAGTTTACAGAGATAAGTGCAAAATGGGGTATAGTTTAGAGTAGAAAAGTGTAATTTTTCATTATTGCTTTTTAAGTGTGCGTTTAGAATTAGATTATAAGCTAAACTTTTTTTCCCCTCTAAGTTGACATTAGTTTATAATTCATGCATATGCATGGGTGCAATAAAGAATAAAAGTAATCAAATACACACATATAAAAGGGTGTTTGCAATGTGACTTGGCCAAAATCATCACCACACAGCACCACATCTCAATTTTGCGATTACATGTGTGATGTGGTGCGGTGCACAAGGTGCGGTTTGATTGGTTTTGGGCTGGTATATTTTTCAAGATGTCATTGTTAATTACTAGTTTACAATTAATAACAATGAAAATATGGCTGTAAGTTTCAAAAAAAGTAACACAAATATATACAAGACCAACAACAACAACAACAACAAAAAAAATAAATACTGATAGATTAACAATAAACTAAAAATACCACAAATATATACAAATCAAAAAATAATCAATGAAAATAAACCATACACAATTATACTTGTTAAAAAAAATGTAACATGTAACACAAAAATACTTAACAAGCAACAACCATAAGGTCCATGACGGTGTTCCCCATATACACTACTAGTTATGCCGACTAAGAGAGAGAGGGTATCAAGAGAGAAGAGTGAGAGTATGAGATGGAAAAGTGAATGAGGTTTTGAACTTTTGATTTTGTATTTAGTCAAAACAAAGCCGTTTTAAAAGTCAAATTGGAATGCACTAATACTGAGTTGACCACTTACTTTACATAATATTAAATTATTAATATATATTTAATATAAAGAATAAATGTGTGTGCGCGCACATGTGTGGTGTAGTGCGGTTCACTACCACTTGCGGTAGGATGTGATTACTCCATTTTACGGACGCTTTTGGTCGATTTGGGTGTGATTGTGTGGTTTGGTGAACACTCCTATATATATATATATATATACAACATCCATAGTACTATATATGTAGAATTATAATAAATTCGAATGAAATCATTTTATATTTTTAATTAAAGTTTAGATGCCTAAGTTTGAGTGTAAATATAATTAGAAGGTCACATGGCATTAAATTAGGGCGCATTTAAAGTTTGAAAACAATTGATATGAAATTATAGTATTGATACAAACATCGGATACAATTGAAAGGACACTTGACAAAAAGTTCAAATTCAATTAACAAATTGGATTCTTTAGAGCTTTCAATTTAATATATTATGTTGGTTTTTAGGCCCTTGTAAGAACAATAATTATATGTTTTAAGGTCAAGTTGTTAATTAGATTATTATGGATTGTTTTTTATTAATGCAACAATTATCAATATCAAACACAACAGAAAATAAATAGAACACA
Source organism: Quercus suber (assembly GCF_002906115.3). Classification (NCBI taxonomy): domain Eukaryota; kingdom Viridiplantae; phylum Streptophyta; class Magnoliopsida; order Fagales; family Fagaceae; genus Quercus; species Quercus suber. The sequence goes on from NW_027069619.1 coordinate 773,095, forward strand.
CATAACGATGACTAAGGGAGAGCCAATGGAATATAAATTCTAAAGTGAAAATGACTTGACCTAATCAATCTTGAGGTAAACAAATCTACTGTCAAATAGAAGTTTACAAACTAGATAACCATATTCTTCGTAAACGTAGCTAAACCTATCAAACTCAGCTCTTCGATCCACGGACTTCTTTAATATATAGTTGTTCCAACAAGAACCTCTAGTACATTACTTCAAGACTCCACTTGAAGGTTTAGATCTAGTACATGAGATGACTAGTATGCAGCAACTTCAATAACCACCGGTTCATATTGTGTGTAGAATGATCTTTGGTAGCAACTTTTGTGAGCAAGAGGCATAGAATCTTTAGATCTATAACAAAGTAGTTCCAAAATTCTCTTGGATGTGAGTGAGGGTTTGTATAAATACCTTTGCTTGCTTTGAAGAAACCCTAATAATTAATTGGCTAATGGGTTGAATTTTACATTTCAATAATCCTGATATTCAATCTATCAAGATGTAGCTTGATCTGTCAAAATTAGGGCTTCTTGATTGGTTGAGTAGCACAATTTTGCACAATGACTTCTAGCACCTAGGCAACAAACTTAAAAACACTTGGGTTTGTTTATATACCTTTGGCTTGATCACACAAAACCCTAATCACTTAGTGAACTTCTGGGTTGAATTTTATATTTCAATAATCTTGAGATTTGAATTGTTGAGATGCAGCTCGATTTGTTGAAATGGGGGTTTCTTGATCGGTTGAACAACATAGTTTTGCATAGTGACTTCTAGCACTTGGGTAGCGAACTTAACAGCACTTTGAAATTTAAAAGCACTAAACTAAGGCAGTAATGTTCATGGTTTGCCAATCTAAAATCTCAAAACCTAACATATTCTATAGGTTAAAGTGCAAAACACACCCGTAAAATTTGAGGGTCTTTTGATTTTATCTTCTAAAGTTTCAAATTTTGATATACTCTCCTAATAACTTTAGCAAGTTGTTATGTAATACACACATCACACATACACGTGCATCGAGTACAAATTAATGAGAATTGTGACAATCGCATTACGTGATGCATTTTCAACAGTGTTTCTTAATTCTAGCAAGGCTTTTCTTTTTTCTACTCTTATTCTTCATTATCTAAGACAATACTTGCTCATACGAGGGTGTTAGTAATTACATCTACGAGACACTTTAAATTTTCTTTTTCTTTCTTCGACAGAACACTTTAAATTTTCTAACCTCTCATTATATGGTTAAATTGGCACTCTCTGAACATTCGTACCAGTTATTTTAAAAAGACAGAAAGAAAGAAGGAAAATATGGATATGTATATGCCTGCTAGGGAGAACTATATATCACTTCTAAAGCCTTTTTTTTTTTTTTTTTTTAAATAAAAAATACAGAGAATTTCTTCAAGGCAAGGCCACTAATTATATATATATATATATAATATTATAATAAATTCGAATGAAATTTTTTATATTTTTAATTAAAGTTTAGATGCCTAAGTTTGAGTGTAAATATAATTAGAAGGTCACTTGCATTAAATTAGGGTGCATTTAAAGTTCGAAAACAATTGATATCAAATTATAATAAAATTATAAGGGCACTTGATACAAAATTTGGATACAATTGAAAGGACACTTGACAAAAAGTTCAAATTCAATTAACAAATTGGATTCTTTATTGAGCTTTCAATTTAATATATTATGTTGGTTTTTAGACCCTTGTAAGAACAATAATTATAGTTTTTAAGGTCAAGTTGTTAATTAGATTAATTATGGATTGTCTTTGATTAATGCAACAATTATCAATATCAAACACAACAGAAAATAAATAGAACACACATATACGATGACTAAGGGAGAGCCAATGGAATAAAGTAATAACCTAGAGAGACTTGACCTAATCAATCCTAAGGTAAACAAATCTACTATTAAATTGAAGTTTACAAACTAGATAACCATATTCTTTGTAAACGTAGCTAAACCTATCAAACTCAGCTCTTCGATCCACGGACTTCTTTAATATATAGTTGTTCCAACACGAACCTCTGGTACATGACTTCAAGACTCCACTTGAAGGTTTAGATCTAGTACATGAGATGACTAGTATGCAACAACTTCAATAACCATTGGTTCATATTGTGTGTAGAATGATCTTTGGTAGTGACTTTTGTGAGCAAGAGGAATAGAATCTTTAGATCTATAACAAAGTAGTTCCAAAATTCTCTTGGATGTGAGTTAGGGTTTTATAAATACCTTTTGCTTGATTTGAAGAAACCCTAATAATTTATTGGCTAATGGGTTGAATTTTACATTTCAATAATCCTGATATTCAATCTATCAAGATACAACTTGATCTGTTAAAATTAGGGCTTCTTGATCGGTTGAGTAGCACAGTTTTGCACAATGACTTCTAGCACCTAAAAACACTTGGGTTTGTTTATATACCTTTGGCTTAATCACACAAAACTCTAATCACTTAGTGAACTTCTGGGTTGAATTTTATATTTCAATGATCTTGAGATTTGATTTGTTGAGATGCAGCTTGATTTGTTGAAATCGGGGCTTCTTGATCGGTTGAACAACATAGTTTTGCATAGTGACTTCTAGCACCTGGGTAGCGAACTTAACAACACTTTGAAATTTTAAAAGAACTAAACTAAGGCAGTTATGTTCATGGTTTGCCAATCTAAAATCTCAAAACCTAACATCTTCTATAGGTTAAAGTGAAAAACACACCCTTAAAGTTTGAGGGTCTTTTCATTTTATCCTCTAAAGTTTCAAATTTTGATATGCTCCCCTAATAACTTTAGGAAGTTGTTATGTAATACACACATCACACATACACGTGCATTGTGTACAAATTAATGAGAATTGTGACAGTCGCATTACGTGATGCATTTTCAACAGTGTTTCTTAATTCTAGCAAGGGTTTTCTCTTTTCTGCTCTTATTCTTTATTATCTAAGACAATACTTGCTCATACAAGGGTGTCAGCAATTACATCTACAAGACACTTTAAATTTTCTTTTTCTTTTTTTGACAGAACACTTTAAATTTTCTAAACTCTCAATATATGGTTAAATTCGCACTCTCTGACCATTCGTACCAGTTATTTTAAAAAGACAGAAAGAAAGAAAGAAAGAAAATATGGATATGTGTATGCTTGCCAGGGAGAACTACATATCACTTCTAAAGCCTTTTAAAATAAAAAATAAAAAATACAGGGAACTTCTTCAAGGCAAGGCCACTGCATGTGTACCCATCCCGTCCACAAGAACCGTGCGTATGTTAATTCCAAGACTTAAACCAAACCTCATGGGATTTCCCAAGAGTCCAACCTATTGAGATAATTTCACTTCTGAAGCTAAAAGAATGAATTTTGATAAAAGAGGTATTTAAAATTTGTTCACTAGGTAGTTCCTTTTTTTTCTCATATAACTTGAGAATCGTATTTAAAGCTCCAAAATTCAATATTGATACATTTTTCTTTAATACTATTATTATCTTAGGAATTCTCTTCCAATGGCTTGGTATTGACTTCAAAGAACACTATATATTGACAACGACATGCAACCCTAATTATTGATTCCTAAACTTTATTTTCTTTTTTTCCACTGGGTGTGAACTTCAAACAACCTTCAATGCCAAAGTTTATTTGTTTTTTCCTATAACCCCACACTGCTCAAAAAGATGGGACAAGACGACCTCCTTTGATAATCACATTGCCCTTGAATTTCAACTTCTATAGCACTGCGTTATACAACAATAAGTGCTAAGTATTGAGATCCAAAGATCTTTTCTGAAATGCTAGATTGTTCATCTCTTTCAAGTGCATAGAGAAGACAATTTCTAAAATGTACAATACATATTAACTTTCATCTCATGTACATCTATTTATCTCTTACTGCCTCCTTTTTTACCCCTCTTATTTTTCTTGGATTGTTACCCTTCACCTTATTCCCACTAATGTGATCTCCATTACTGATGGACAGATCTGTTTGGAAATAGAACTCTTTTATTGCGGAATTAGACCTGCTATTAACGTCAGCTTATCTGTCAGTCACGTTGGGTCTGCCGCTCAATTGAAAGCTATGAAACAAGTCTGCGGTAGTTCAAACTGGAATTGGCACAATATCGAGAAGTTGCCGCCTTTGCTCAATTTGGGTCAGACCTTGATGCTGCGACTCAGGCATTACTCAATAGAGGTGCAAGGCTTACAGAAGTACGAAACAACCAAAATATGCACCACTTCCAATTGAAAAACAAATTCTAGTCATTTTCTTCGCAACCATTTTCTTGCTCCCCATACGATTGCAACGGTGGAGACAAACAAAGCCAATAAAGCACCTGTATTGCTGAAAGCGCAGGTGTTTTACTGTTAGAGACCGATGCAACATCATCACTGCTATTTTCCTTAGCTTTGCTATCATTGTCCTTTACATCACACTGCTGCTCATTTGATATGCTGCCAGAAGTCTCAACCACAAGGTTTGAGCCCAGTTGCAAGAATTGCTTACTTAAGATAGGTTCCAGATTTGGCCTTCTTGACAGTAATCTCTTGCAAAGTTCTTGAATTGTTAACATATTGTTTCCAAGTTCTGGTTCACTGAGAACATGATGCAAAAGAGAGAGGGAAGAAAAAGGTCAGTAAAAAAAGGGAAGGTTTTGATATTCCATCGCGACCACGTACACAAGTTATAAAACAAAGTAAAAATTGGTCCATATAATCCATCAATAATGTGTTAGTTTGAGCAAGGACCCCTTTTGGACAAAGCAAAAGAAGGCTAGGCATATCATAGTCAATGTACATACTGACCTCACATCCAGTGCAGCAGAAAGTTGCTTCACTTCATCAACCATGCTGTCTACTTCCTCCAATAGGTTTTCATCAACATTGTTGATAGCATTCTGAAGGCATTCGTGCATAACAGTACTAACAAGGTGAATACTTTTCTCCACATTCACCTGCTATGTACATAGGAACAGAATAAAAATTTAGTAGTGATGCTTCATTTGTGTATGATTTTCACTGTAGCGATGGTTTCACTGTCTCTGGAAACGAGACTTTTAACATGTCCTCCCCGCACTGTTTCTTCAGCCTGCTTCCATTTATGTTGTTCAAGTCCCCCTGATCTGCCACCAAAGCAAAGTTTGAAGGTGCAGACTTACAATTACGACTGTCTTGTCCATAAATGCCTGAAGAAAGCACTTCATTGCCAAAGTCAGTTGCTTCCACTTCAAATGTCTCAGTTTGACCTTGCGATGGTTTCACTGTCTCTGGAAACAAGACTTTTAACATTAACTCCTTGCACTGTTTTACCGTCATGTCCACAAAAATGGCATCTGGACATAGAAAGCTTGAACATTTTCCTCCCAAACTCACAATTACAAGAGGATTGTGAATCCTTTTAAATGCTTCAGCTAGCACATTCACATTTATATGTTTCCGTCTTCTCCAAAGGACATCATAAAACTCCCGTGGAAGTTGCTCAGTAATATAGCTCCTACCAAGCAATGCAAAAAGAAATTCCAAAAATTCCCCAGAATTCAGATGAACTAAACATATTATAGAAACCAATCTCAATACCAACAGTGGATAGTAGTCCTTCACATTTATATTAGACCTTCTAATCCAATCCATTGTATTATTCTTATCATAAAGAAGCTGCTGAACAACATTGACAATAAACTCAAAGATAACATGGGATGGTCTCATTTGAGCCACTAAAGTGGAATTTGGGTTGGTATCTGCATCTTGATAGACAAACCATTCAGCAAAAGAAGACTTTGAAGTGATGAAGTATCCCTGGAAATAAGATGCCAAGATTAGGAGGCGCTCAATAAGATACAAGAAACAACCAGGTGAAATATAGTCGACTTCTCTCCAATTTGCATTGTAAGTATCCATCAAAGCTTCTTGTAGCTTCAGTAGAACGCACAATTCTCTTGGAGATTCATAGTTATTGTCAGATAAAGTACCTTGAGGATGTTCTGGTCCCATATTCCCACGGAGAACCTGAATGAATTTCTTCCATGGTGGATTTCCATCAGTCCCATCAAACCTTTTCAAAATCTCCTTATATAAACCATTGTTTATCTTACCCAATCCAAGAGTCATCACTACAACTCTTCCAATTTGCCCGTATGTCAACTTACCCTTCAAGCTGATGTTTTCAATTATGACCTGTTCTAGTAAATTCCTTGAAAACTCAGATTCTCTCAGAGAAAACATGTTCTCTGCCAATGATTTCCGCCAATCTAGGGGAAATATGTAGCCAAAAAAAGACTTGGTAGAAAGTTCAACAAATCTCTGCAATGTCTTATTGTTGCAGTAACTATGGTTTCGATATTCAGATTCCAAAAGAAACTTTGCAACCTCATAGATATACGTAAGAGATATGCTTTGGCAGAATAGGGAGAGTGAATTCTTCAATGAGAAATTGTAAAGGGCTTCAAGATCGTCCAAAACCTTCATACCAGCATGAAGTAATTCTGAACACCAGTAACTTTGAGCAGTTGCAACAAAATGTCTCACATCAATATAAACCAAATTTCCATTTCGATGAATGAATCTACCGTCCTCTCTGACCCAACCTGCATCAGAGTTGAGCAATACATAGATTGCATTATGATTATGAAACTGCCTCCGCACCCCCAAGTAATTCAAACAGAAATCTCCATAACTTCTGTATTCATTAACATCTTGAGTGTCAAGACATCTGAGATACTTGAAAATGCTCAGAATCTTATCTTTCCAAAAATTCCAAAAGTAAAACAGTGTTTCTACAGAAATCTGATTTCTAGAGATCACCTGTTCCGAATGCTTTGTCAGATCAAAAGCAAAATAATCATGCCACACATACTTTGCAGAGTTTGACTGAAGATGAGCATCTAGAATTTTTCGAGCAGAAATTATTTCACCTCCAACACTATTATGTCTCTGAGAAGCATTCAAATATTCTTTTGTCATGGACAAGTCACTCTGTTCATTTGATAAAATGTCAGCCTCTGTACAAATAAAAGAATAAAAGTTTGAGTCATTCTTAGCAAATGACTTGGCTTTCGCCAAAAGCTCCTGCTTCTGTGTAAACTGCTTTAGTGGCCAGCCCTTGCTTCCAGGTGTCCAAAGTGAATTGTATAGCACATAGAAAAGCAACAGCATGGACGCTTCTTTGACATTCCCTGCCTTCCCTAGAAGATCAGCTTCATGTAGAATCTCCCCTCTCAACTTTGCAATGCTGGCAGCCTCTAAGAAGTTTCCTGATTCTTCTTCCAACAACAGAAGCTCACCAAGGCAATCCAAAGATTTCAAAAATGTGCGCATCAAATCTATGGATTGAAAAGCTTTGACAAACTGCATCATGGATCTGCTATCTTTAAGCTCATGATGATGACGAGCAGCACTCTCTAGAAACTCGTATTCAATCTTGTCTATTTCTTTTCCTCTTCTAGCCTCACCAAAATCCTTAGTTGCATTATTTTTCCAATACTGAATGTACTTGAAACCCATGTTGAATAATTTTCCTTTGGCGCAAACTTCCAAACATTCTAAGAAAAAGTTGCCTTTAGCATACACCTCAGCTGCCAGTTCATAGCATCCTGCTAGACAAAAGCATTCCCCAGCTCTTTGAAGTTCAGACTCCCCACACTTTTCTAAATAAAGCCTTCCTGCAATAATAAGAAGTTAAAATTAACGGTTAATATATGGGACATACTTTGTACCTAATAAATTTTCAGGGATGACATTGCAACTATTTACATTTGTGGTACAAAAATGAAATTTGGATCAAATTTTAAGAACAAACTAGTTGCTAACCTGTGCGACGTACTGGATAGTTAACGATGGTTAAATACTTTCACTATTCAATATTTATAATACTGAAACAAAGATATATATATATATATATATATTTGAAAAAAATAACCAAGTGGTGCCTTTTTTATAGGATGAAATAAAGACACACTACTTATGTTTCTACCATGTTTAAACTTTTATAAAACATTAGCTGCGAACCTGCACATTGCGCGTGATAATTATTTTTATGATAGTTTTATTAAAAAAAATACATTTTAAACTAATCTAATAATGAGTAATGCATTTCATAATTATATTTTTATTTATTATAGGAACAATCATAAATGTAATATAGAAACAATCCAAAACACCAAAAAAACATAAACTAAAAAAAATTAATAAAACTTAACAATGATTAATTGAACCAATATTATGATAAAATTTTGTTTTTGATAATCTATTAAGGTTATTTTCTTTGTAGAAATTATAATTTCGACCACCCAAAACATATTATCAAATAAACAATTATTAGCAAAATCTAAGAATTAAATTTCTATACAGGCATTGTTATAAAATAATAATAATTAAAATAAAATTGCAAAAGTTAAAATTTGTCATCTATTCCATTATTTTCGTTTGACTAACCTTTGCTTTTTTTTAAATGAATGGCATTATAGAGTACTTCTAATACAACTATTAAGAGTACTTTGTCCACCACAAAGGATTAGAAAATAAACAAAAATTAGTAAAATCTCATAGTTTAACATCTAAATTGAGCACTATAAAAAAATCATGTTATGTAATAGAATAAATACCAAATTATCCAAATTATGCTATGTAATAGAATAATATTATATTTAATTCTTTAGAATGCAATAGAATAACATTTAACAATAAAAGAGAATAGAAAATAAAAACAACAACAACAACAACAATTTAAAAAAGAAAACTAAATTGCACTAACCCAAAATAGAGTTTTAAAGAATATAAAAATTTATCAACCTAAAGTAGAGATGCAAGAAAAATAAAAAAATACACCAAAAAATTTAAAGAGAGAGAGAGAGAGAGAGAGAGAAAATTATGACCTGTTCAAGTAAATTCCTTGAAAACTTAGATTCTCTCAGAGAAAACATGTTCTCTGCCAATGATTTCCGCCAATCTAGGGGAAATATATAGCCAAAAAAAGACTTGGTAGAAAGTTCAACAAATCTCTGCAATGTCTTATTGTTGCAGTAACTATGGTTTCGATATTCAGATTCCAAAAGAAACTTTGCAACCTCATAGATATAAGAAAGAGATCTGCTTTGGCAGAACAGGGAGAGGGAATTCTTCAATGAGAAATTGTAAAGGGCTTCAAGATTGTTCAAAACCTTCATACCAACACAAAGTAATTCTGAACACCAGTAACTTTGAGCAGTTGCAACAAAATGTCTCACATCAATATAAACCAAATTTCCATTTCAATGAATGAATCTACTCTCCTCTCGGACCCAATCCGCATCAGAGTTGAGCAATACATAGATTGCGTTAAGATTATGAAATTGCCTCCGCACCCCCAAGTAATTCAAACAGAAATCTCCATAACTTCTATATTCATTAGCATCTTGAGTGTCAAGACATTTGAGATACTTGAAAATGCTCAGAATCTTATCTTTCCAAAAATTCCAAAAGTAAAACAGTGTTTCTACTGAAATCTGATTTCTAGAGATCACCTCTTCCGAATGCTTTGTCAGATCAAAAACAAAATAATCCTGCCACACATACTTTGCAGAGTTTGACTGAAGATGAGCATCTAGAATTTTTCGAGCAGAAATGATTTCACCTCCAACACTATTATGTCTCTGAGAAGCATTCAAATGCATTTTTGTTATGGACAAGTTGCTCTGCTCATTTGATAAAATGTCAGCCTCTGTACAAACAAAAGAATAAAAGTTTGAGTCATTCTTAGCAAATGACTTGGCTTTTGCCAAAAGCTCCTGCTTCAGTTTAAACTGCTTTAGTGGCCAGCCCTTGCTTCCAGGTGTCCAAAGTGAATTGTACAGCACATAGAAAAGCAATAGCATGGACGCTTCTTTGACATTCCCTGCCTTCCCTAGAAGATCAGCTTCATGTAGAATATCCCCTCTCAGCTTTGCAATGTTGGCGGCCTCTAAGAAGTTTCCTGATTCTTCTTCCAACAATAGAAGCTCACTCTCTAGAAACTCATGTTCAATCCAAAGATATCAAAAATCTGCGCATCAAATCTATGGATTGAAAAGCTTTGACAAACTGCATCATGGATCTGCTATCTTTAAGCTTATGATGATGACGAGCAGCACTCTCTAGAAACTCATGTTCAATCTTGTCTATTTTTTTTCCTCTTCTAGCCTTACCAAAATCCTTAGTTGCATTATTTTTCCAATACTGAATGTACTTGAAACCCATGCTGAATAATTTTCCTTTCGCGCAAACTTTCAAACATTCTGAGAAAAAGTCGCCTTTAGCATACACCTCAGCTGCCAGTTCATAGCATCCTGCTAGACAAAAGCATTCCCCAGCTCTTTGAAGTTCAGACTCCCCACACTTTTCTAAATAAAGCCTTCCTGCAATAATAAGAAGTTAAAATTTACGGTTAATATATGGGACATACTTTGTACCTAATACATTTTCAGGGATGACATTGCAACTATTTACATTTGTGGTACAAAAATGAAATTTGGATCAAATTTTAAGAACAAACTAGTTGCTAACCCGTGCGACGCACCAGATGGTTAAGGATGGTTAAATATTTTCACTATTCAATATTTATAATACTGAAACAAATATATATATATATATATTAAAATAACCATATGGTGTCTCTTTTATAGGATGAAATAAAGACACACTACTTATGTTTCTACAACAATTAAACTTTTATAAAACATGGAACAACAAATACAATAACTTGATGACAAAAGAAAATTTTCTAAGTTCTACAAACAAAGTTTCTCTCCAACGGTTGAAAATTTTGGGGGTGAATTTTGAAAATCTAATTATTGAATTTCATGTTCCTTATGTTCTTAACACACATATTAAATTTCGTTCAAATTAGATATTATTTACTATTCAATCAATAAACTTATTTTTTATACACAATTTTAGATTATAAAAACTTAAAATTTTAACATTTTTTTGATAATATAGCAATTGATCTTTGATCTTATTGAAAATTTACAAATGTGAAGGATATAATAAGAACATTCAATCCAACGGTTATATTTTCAAAATTTACACTCAATATAAAGATATATGAGGAGTTTGAAGGGATTCCAAAGTCCAAATTAGTTTCGAGAGAAATTTTGTTTGAGTTCCACTGAGGTTCTCTTAGGGGAAAAAAAAGAAAATTGAGTGATACAAAAATAACATTCTATGGCACAAAGTACTCATCCAACAAAACTAAGATGTCAAAAATGAGAATTAAAAAATCAAGATATTTTGGTGGCGTCCATTACCTCCAGCTTTCTTTTAGCATTTACTCCATCTATAAAAACTCTAGAATCAAAAATGGTGTCTAGAAGTTTGGTTCTTAATAAAATATTACAAAAGCACATGGGCAATAGAAGTAAAAATATGAAAAAAGATACACAAATACAGAATATTAAAAGATACCTTGAGGCCCGAGGATGAAGAGATTGTAAAAACAAAAGAGCAGAAATGGTAGAGAGAGGGTAAATCGAATAGAGGGTTTTGGTGTGGTGTTGTATATATATAGTAGTAGGTCGGATTGGTTTAAATTTTCCCATGTTGCTGAGTAGTAGTTGGTTTAAAACTCTTCAGTTTACTGATTAGCAGTCAGTTTAAAACTATTCTTTTGACATAATAAATAAATTAATAAAAAAAATGATGTGTAAAATTGTAGGACTACCAAAACCCTAGGAAGCCACACTAAGATTTCCCAAGCAATCACAACTTCGAAGGAACAAGCAATTACAACTAAATACTTTAACAAAGCTAGAAAGATTTAATTAAACCCAATGCCTATGTTAACTTTGACAAATTATGTAAAAATATTTATATAGACTGCTCCTAATCTTTTTCCAACAAAGAGTAGGATTTGAACTTGATACAGACACATCCACTGTGTAGAATTGAAGTTTTTACAAATAGAATAACCCTATTCTAGGGGTGTCTATGGGTCAGGTTTGTGCCTAACCCGCGACTGACTAGACCAAATTAGGTGGAGGAAGTTTAGACCCATTGCCAACCGGCGAGGGAGTTAGATAAAAGCGGTCGGATTCGCATTGGATAGTAGTCGGTTATGTCGAAACCATCAACGGCGGAAAAGCTGGCCAAAGCAGTGCACTTCAGGCAAAATCTCGCCAAATCCGGTGAAGATCTGAATGGATTTGGGGAGATCTCGCTAGATTTGGTGAGATTTCCACAAGATCTAGATGAGATCTCACTAGATTAGTGAGATCTCCCCAAATCTGGCATAAATTTCGTAGGATTTGAAGTATTTTGGCCAAAAACTCACCAGAAAAAGCTTGGATCGCCAGATTTTGATAAGTTTCATGGTCGGGTTGGTTAAGGTGAGTTTTAGAGGAGAGAACCCCTGGAGTTGGTTTTTGGGGTCGATTGCAGGTGGGTTAGTTCTAGTTAGTTTCACAGGTTGGGTCGAGTCCAGCGGGTGGGTGGACAGCCCTACCCTATTCCATGTTGTTATCTCTAGTAGTACTTACTAAGGTGACCATACATAGCTTCGAATCCACAGAATCTAATACAAGCAAACTCTATTGAATGTGAACGCCTACTCACAACTTTAAGTATCCACTTGAAGATTTCACTCCAATAACTCTTTATTAACCGGATTTAGCAACTTCATCTTGATCACCAAATCTTTGAAAACATGAACAATGATTCTCGGTTGATGCTTTGAGAGAACTTGGAAATCTCCTATAGTTTGTTTACACGACACAACTCTCCAAAAGTCTTGAAAAGCGAGCCCTAGAATTGCTTTAAAAAAAAAAAAAAAAAAAGAAAAACCTTTGAAAAACTGATACCCTAGCTTCATGAGGGCTGATTAAACATACTTGGAATCTATTCCGCACGAATCTAATAGATTGAGATTAGTGATTCTTGATCAAGCATATATCAAGATTCCATAAACTTGTGAACTTCTTCAATCTTGGTCTTGTCTCGGATTGAAATGGACTTCAAACACACAAAATACTCATTATGCTCTAAAAAATTGATTACATTGATCATGTTTTGCCAACCTTCATGTGGACTAACAGTTTTGGTTTCAAACAAAGCTTCAAATAGTTTTTCTTTTAAGTATTCTTTACAGAACTTCTTCTGATTACTCATGTGGATACCTTTCCCTAAATATTTTCCTCAACTTTTTCAAGAAGGGGTCATTCAAATTTGGTCCCATTTAAGTGAGATTTAGAGAAGGATAACTTGAAAGTGTCCTACCTATCAAATTTTTTATAATGTGTCTGCTCTCAAACCTTAACTAGGCACTTGCACTTGCACTTTGCAAGATGAGACTTAGACATTGCACTAGAAAATAACCCTCTCCTCTAAACAATAAAAAATAAAAAACTAGGGAAAACACCATTCTCTAATATAGAATTATCTTCTCCAACTTATATACATTAAAACTCAAAATATTAACTTTCAATTTTCAAACATTAAATTTCTAGATGATGTTTTTGCCTAATAATGATGTAGTTGCAACACTAGAACAATAACAAAATGTACATAAAAAATGCTAGGTTGTATAAGACCAAAGTCAGGAATCCAATGCGTNATAAAGACCTTCAACCTTAAATTTCTTTAAGATCTGTGAAGAACTTTCACAAACTATGCTCAACTTTTTGGGTCTCCAGCCACTGGAAATTTTAAGTAGAAGGTTTATAACTAACTTCTTTGTCCGGACATACTTTAGTTTTTGAAATGATTTCAGAAAGTTATCACTAAAAAGAACCTGTGGAGATTGCAAAAAAGAAATAAAAGAAACTATAATAAGTACATAAGAAAATTAAGAAAGAGTATTAATAATATATAATGAAAAGTATAGATATGAGGGTGCCAAATACCTTCCACCTAGCACTTTTAAAAAGTATGCTATCAGGATTAAGCAAATCATCAAACTGTTCAAATTCCTTCTTCACTTCTAATATTGCTTTAGCCAAATCCTTGTCCTCATCAGCTTCAAAGAAACATTGGCGTTTCTTAGCATCAACGACCAAGTCTTTCCAAATAGATTTACTATTCACTAGTGTTCTTTCATTTCCCAATATCCACAGACAGTGCCTGAAAGGCATTACAAGGCCAATTGTTATTTACAATACTTGTTAAAATGGAAGCAAAGACAAACTTCTTGAAAGAACTTACATAAAATATTACCTAGCCCTTGTAAGAGCAACATTAGTTCTTTGTAGATTCGATGTGAACCCAATCGATGCATGAGTATTAGACCTTACTGTCGATATTATAATTATGTCCTCTTCCCCACCCTGGAACCCATCTACTGACTTGACCTTTATTGTTAATCCATCAAGAGCATCAAACTTCCATCCAAGTCTTTCTTGAATTGCTACTACTTGAGCAGCATATGGAGATATTACACCAATGTGGTAATTCTGTTTGGAGCCAGTGCCAACCCATGCTGAATTAAAAGCAAAAGCCAAAGGAGGGAAAGAATAAATCAATATAAAAATAAATAAAACAAAGTTTAAGAACTTGTTTCTCTAGCAGAGGTGATTCCATCATGACAGATTGAGGTAAAGACATAAAAGTAATGGATATAGACATATGACTATTCTAAATGACAAAAACGTGTACTTTACAGTATTTTAAAAGATTTAATATGCTGACTTTCGAATTCCTTGAGACTTCATTATGTTCCAGTCCTAACATATGCTGAATTAACTTACTCTCGGGTTAAAATGTACATGATCTACAAGGATCAAAATGTATCTTCCTTGACAAGCAACAAGACGCATATATTATAAGTCTCAATAGAGTTTCCTACCTTTGCAATTGTATCATTTCTTACAGAATAACAAAGTCCATTTGAAAAAACTCATCAACTTCCTCCTGTTTGTATTTTCTAGGGAATTAGAGATCAATCAAATCAGTTTATACTGGCATCAAACGAATGGCTTAAATGTGGCAAAAAGTCAAGAATAAGATCATAGAGTAGAAAGAATGAAGTGCAATTGAACAAATAGCCCATCAGCAAAGACAACGGCGATTGTGAAAATAAGCCCATTAGCAACATAAAGCCTGATTGAACTGATTCTTCAAATTAAAGACAATCTCGAGGTTGGCATAGAATATGAGACTTCAAGAGGAGTTACCTTTGTATAAATTCTTCAGTATTTTCATCACAATAGAAACCTCAACCATGTTTCTCCAACTATGCTCAGAATCATCCTTCTCTTCCCTACCATCTATTACACTAATGAAAGAATAGGGACCAAACATCGGCCCTGGAAGATACTGTTTTTCATAGCTTTTTCCTTTAACATTTGGAGCATCTAAAATCTGGTTGTCATAAAACTTTGCATTTGGGAAAAAACTAATAGATGGATGCATTCGGTACTGTATACTGAGAAGATGCTTTGTGCAACCCAATGAGCTCAACCTCTCAAATAAACTTCTCCCAAAACCAACTTCCTCAGAAATCTACCAAAGAAAATTAAAATATTCTGAAAGAACATTAAATAGAAAAAAAAAAGAAAAAAAAGAAAAAAAAAAACCAATTCACATGTAAACAAAGGTATGAATGTGTCAAAAAAACCAAATAGCATTTACATACACTGCTTGTAATCATTGCTGGTAACTGGCGCTCATCACCAACAAGAATAGCATGCCTTAATCCCGGAAGTTGCAGGGGAATGGTCGACTCACACTCCTTTAATTGTGCAGCATCATCAATAATCAGAATGTTCAGTGGGTTCATTTCCACCGAGTGCAGCATATAAGAACTTGAAGCAGTGCAAAAAATTAAGGAAGCTGCTTTGAAACAAAAATCCATGATTGACCATTTGTTCATAGAGCGCGGAAGATCAAGTTCATTAAATGAACCCTGAAGTTTTTTTAAAAGAGAGAGGCATTCTTTTCTCCTTACATACAGCAGAAATGGTATATCCATAAATGGCTCAGAAATATCTTGACCTACTTCTGAATGTGAAAAAAACTCCTCCAGTGCTTCAGATTCCACATTATCTTTAAACAACAAGGTTTCAAAAGAATTAAGTAGGTCAATAAGAGAAAAAATATTTTGGTGATTGTGCCTGAGAATGTATTTCTTGGGTAAATGTGTATAAAAGACTTGAAGACAATTTTTAAGTGGTGATGAAGTAGCAACAAATCTTTCTCTCAGAAAATCAAGAAATGACTTGCACTTCCCCTCGCCACCATCACTTTCTATCTCTTTAATTTCTTCTTCATTTTTTTGTTCTCTCTCTTTGATCATTTCATTGTCCAAGAAGATGTGAAACTGAGAAACACAATCTTCAAGAAGATCAATCATTGAAGTAAAACAATGCCTCCAACCAGTCAGAGGCCCCAAGCACTCAGTAAGCCTTTGGATCCGATACTCCAAATATATAATTTCCATGTCCGAACCAACCTCAAGCCGCTTATTATTCCCAAATAAGAGAATATCTCCAAATGAGCAAAACAAAGCATCAATTCCAATTTCGGTTTCGAAGTATTCTTTCACCAGCTTTAGGACATAAGAGGCCACTTCTTTAATTGCAACATTTGTTGGGGCACAAGTAAGAGTCCTATGTTCCATTCTTAGAAGGGTGAAAAGCAGGGTGCCAGTGGTTTTTGTTTTGCCAGTACCAGCTGGACCCCATATAAGTTCCACAGACAACTTGTGGTTGCAATGCATCTTACGTAGACAGGCAAGAATAGCATTTTTTTGGGATTCATTCAGTTTTGAAGTAATACTTGTTGCCAAATTCTCATCCCAGCTGCCATCACTCTCTGCAGAACAGAGCTCACAGTCTTCCTCGTTCTGTTGTTCAACATGAGAAAATTAAAATAATTAAAGAAAGTCTTAGCAACAAATGACAGTAAAACAAGTATAAATTTAGAAAAACCAAAACAAATTTCCCTTATTGCAATTGACATACAGACAAATTAACGAAATACATGTCCAAAATTTGGTGCGGGAGGGACAGAAAGGACTAATAAACTCAAACCATATTATCACAACAGTTTAAAGGCACAACTGTTGTAAATTGGGGATTGGGGGGGGGTGTTGAATTCTAATACAAGCTTCTGAAAGAGAAAGGTAGGAACTTCCATTGGGATGATAAGTATATAAGCACTGTTGCTTAAGGATCAACTAAGAGAACATCTTTAGAGTAAGGCACAAAAAAATTATCTTCCTCTAAATTCTTCTAAAGTAAAATGTTTTGCCAAATAATAATTAAAACAATATCAGTATACTATAATCCATGTTAAGTATTCTTTTGTTTCCACATGCACCATATGTCAATCATAATGGGACAATTCCATTTTGCAACTGAATCTAATGCTCAGTAGTATTAAATCTTCAACATTCATACCCAAATTGCTTACCAAAGAACTAGTGCACAAGACTTTCTTAATGATATTCAGATTTCTACGCATGTGCAGTGCATTCCACATTCTCTTGTTAGTGATTGTATTTGTCAAGAAAACCACAAACAATGATTTCTTCCCACCATCAACATCAATATCTTTCAATGTCTTGACTTTAAATCTAGTAGACGTACCCTTATCCTTCTCAAAAACAGATGTAGAATTATCATCCTCCTCAAAAAAAGATGTAGAATTATCATCAATATCATCCTCTTGGATTTTAGTGACCATAACAAAAGCCAAAGACCTTTCTATTCTTTGTAAATCAGAAACATACTCTGGTTTAGCATCTGCTAAAATTAAAATATCTCCAGGCAACGTTTTGTAAGGCTCCTTGCTACGATCACTGAATCGGTTTCTCCAGTTATCAACCTTAAGGTCATACAAATTATTTCCGTATGGCTTAGATTCATCAAATGCAATTACTTCAGCAAAAGGTGCTCTTGATATAATGTCCATACTTGAATACAATTGTGCTCGAGTTTCTTCCAATAAAGGGTAAACATGTGAACGAAAATACTGGTGAACTGATTCAAAGGTCTGTGGAATCTTTTCAACCTATAAAGAATGAAAACAAAGGATTAATTCAAAAAAGACTAACAAAGAAATTCCATGGAGGTTTATACGCTTAAATATATAAGCTGCTAAGCTCACTTATATTCTCAATAAAATATCTAATGAGAATAGTAGATTCAATTTATAATAAGCATTCAAAATAAAGGACAGTTTACTATTAATAGCAATTTTACAAGATACTGACTTTCTTCTTGTAGTACATTCAATACTTCTTCCCCCAGGAAAATGATAAGAACAAGTATATAGTTTTGTCTTCCTAATCTATAATCAATCAATCAATCAATCAATATATATATAAAAGCAGAGACCTCATGCGGGAAAGCATGAGGTTCTGCCATGTGGCGCCTTCTTTGATAACCATTCAAAATTTTTTTTTTTTTTTTGGTTCAAGTTACACCTCATCTATTACTTATTACTCCTCATCACTCCTCTCTCTCAAGTCTCAATTGACAAAAATAACTTTTAAACTTTCAAGTATACCATTAATTGTTTAATAAAGAAAGAAAAAAAAATACCACAAATTCAGCACTTCTACGTCTAACCCTTCAATTGCCCGCCTCTTGCAATTATCTAAGTTATATAGCTCTTCTACATCTAACCCTTCAGTTGCCCACCTTTTTCAATTATCTAAGTTATATATTAATTAGTACACTTCCTTCTAGCCATGAGTCTCCTTTTACAACCACTTCCCTTATTTTCTTTTAATGTTTCTCTTTCTTTTCTTTTTTTTTTCTTTTTTCTAAAATCTTTAGCTACACGTTTTTTAGCAATCACGCTTCCTAGCTTCTAGCCATGAGTCTCCTTTTACAATCACTTCTCTTCTTTTCTTTTAATGTTCCTCTTTTTTTTTTTTTTTTTTTTTTCTAAAATCTTTAGCTACACGTTTTTTAGCAATCACATTTTTATAACTCAAATTCTTGATGTATTGTTGGACAGATTGTGCTTGAAATGAGTAAATCCTATGGCAAAATTGCGGTTTTGCATTCTAGAATCTATAGAGTTCAAACATGGTGAGTAAGGGCTTGAAATTTTATTCTTTTTCTCCTTTTGAAATTTTATTCTAGAAAAGTGATTGTGTTCTTGGCTAAGTAAGAGGAAACACTAATATTATGCTTTAACTAATATAAACTAAATTAATTTTTGTTGTTGTTATCAATCTAATATTAGAGTTTGCAATAGAGGGTTGGGTTTTAATTGTGTTGTTATCAATTCAATATTAGAGTTTGCAATTTTGACGTGTTGGGTGTTTTGTTGGAATTATTACAGACAAATAAAAAGAAGTGGTTTATGAAATCCTACGACAAGGGCAATGGCAAGGAATCCAATCATATCCACGTGCTCTCTCTCCACGCCTTTGCAAATACCACAAACATATCATCATAATTGGAATGTCCCTTTGAGGTCAATTTTATTTTTCCCGTTATTTTCTTTGGGATGTTATTTTTAATTTCAGTAATCAACTGGGTTTATTTTTATTTTTCGGGGACAATAATCATCATATGCAAAGGTTAAAATCTAGAGCATCTTATCATAACTATTACTATACGTCCTTTTCTTACTTTCCAACTTCCATTCACTTAACTGAAACTATATGGGGCTGAATAATGACTATCCTTGATTAAAATCTCATTTCAACTATTGCTAAGCCTTAGCCACCTATTGGTGCAGCCACCTATTGGTGCTACAGTGCTCAAAGGCCCTATAGGGAATTTTTGGTTTAACTATATATCATTGCTAGATATCAACACAACACAAATTTCATCTTTTGTGTGCATTTTAATTTAGTCTTCTTTCTCTTTTGAATTTAACTTGCTCTTTGTCAATGTTCATTCTTTGTTGTTAATTAATGATGCGCTTTTGATTCCATAAAACATTTGGATATTAATGTTTTCATTCTTAATCAATTTTGAGTGTTATTTGGATGTAGTTAAGCATCAATGTAGTAGACCTCATGTTAGTTTATGTGTTTCTTAATGTACTTTGTGCAAGAAGGTGAATTAAAAGGTTTGAGTTTACATGTGCAGGAGATGAACTTTATGCAATCTTCTGTAGAAAGTGGACCATTCAGACAATGACAAATAACACATTAAAGAATGTAAATTCTGTTCATGTTTTCCAGCTATAAGAAACTGAGGAATTTCATATTCGAAAGCTTTAAAGGGGCAACCGAATATAAATGTTCTTGGAATTACTTTTTAAACATTGTTGTTTGTGACTTTCAAATGACTGCATATTGCAAATTGTTATGTTGGTATTAGTTTGGAATACTTACAAAAAATAACAAAGAATGTTGCCAAATCTAAATTTCATAGATTTGGCACTAACTACACTCAATAGAATTTTTAATTTTAATATTGAGCTTTAATAGGATTTGATTATGGTTAGGAACTAGGGTTTGGTTTGAATTTAGTTCTATTATTAAAACTCTGTAAATTAAACATGACTAACAATAATTGTATTAATGAACGCAAGGGGTTAAAACATATTTTTTTTACAAAATATTTCAAAATGCACCGCGCATCGCGTGGGATATCGGCTAGTGTCTTTTAATTTAAAAAACATCGCCTGCTAGAAGAATCAAGTAACAGCTTAGGCTTTTACTCTAGCAGCAGAGTGTGCAACAAATAGGCATGTAAGATTCTACACTTTATTAGGTTAAAAGAGACCACCAAGTTTGGAGGATAGAATTTCTTAGAGGAATCTTTGTATTAGATTCTCAATTGAATATACACTTGACTATAGTTTGGGGGGAAAAAAGAAAAAGAAAAGGGAAACAACCCTTTTTGTTTTTAAAAAAAGCCATGGGTCCTAAGGGAGATTCGATGAAAATTCCGATCCCCACTCTCACAGAGAAATGCAAAGCTTATAAATTGGATATAAATGACGACATTACCTAACAGTGTCCTAAATTATATGTTCTTCAATGATAACTTACAAATTTATTTTAAAATAACATAATTATGCTATTCATTTGGAATATCGTAAAAGAAATAATATAATATAAAGCCATCAATTATTCATTCAAATCTATAATATACTTGTATGTAATTCAATTTAACCTTTTTTTTTCCCTTTTAAATTTTTATGCTAAATTTTAAAACATTAACACAAATGAAACACTTAAATATTCCATGTTGTATACATTATATATCATATAGTATATTTTGTCGCATTATAAACAAACTATGACTTTATATGTTTTGTTGAAAAACCTTATGTTGTAGACACTTCATTTCGCACCCATAATTCAATCTTAGAAAATGTAGTATGATCATTTCACATATCCAAGGGTACAAATGTAATTTGACCACTCATTAATCAATCACACTTCATGGGGATGATCTTGAGGTTTCAACGATCACAACCACGTATCCAATGCCTCAATTGAATAATCGGATTGGAAGATATTGCAAGATCAAATTTTAACGGTCAATATATTTTTGCATGAGGCTAATTACATAGGATTAATGATCATTAATTTTGATTGGATACTAAAAATGACTAATTAAAATTAATTAGATGGAAATTTGTGATTAGCTGAGTTCATATTATAATATGTGGCTTAGTGCAATGAATAAAATTTGGGGTAATTACACTAAACCCGTTTATGGTTTGGCCCAGAATCATTTTGCCTACCCGTGGTTTAAATAGTATCACTTTATCCACATGAGATATGTTCCGTTTGTTTTCCGGAACCACTTCAACCACTTCTGTTAAAATCAGAGATAAATAAGTATTTTTGCTCAAATTTTATGTCACTCTCCTCCTTAAAAAAAAAGCACAAAAATGCAAAAGAAACAAGATCAAAAAGTTGTATTGTTATCTCTCTCTCAATTCACATAAATCTTAAACATGAAGAACATATCCAAAAAAGTAAAACCCAGATCAACCTACTCAAATAACCGAACAATATTGCCCTTCAATCAACCGAACAATACACTATGACCTGTCTCAGGCCACTTACTCGAAACAAATGGAAAGCTGTACAGTGCTCCATAAGGCCACTTACTCGAAACAAATGGAAAGCTGTACAGTGCTCCATAAGGCCACTTACTCGAAACAAGCTAACCTGGTATCTGCAACCACTTGCCGATACATTTTCCGTGAAAAACATGTGAACATGGCATGCTAGTGACTTCGAAATCTATCTGAAACTCTTCCAAGCAGACGCTACATTCTTGAATCAAGTTTGAACTTGGCTGAAACCTAATCTTCTCCAAGGCCTCAATAGAAGATTTAGTCGCTGGAATGAACTTAGGCTCATAAGTCTCCATGGAGTCCAAGATTATGGTATCGTAATCGAGCACCAAATCCACAATAGGCACCTCTATGTCCATTGACTCCACGTATATTATGTCCACAACAATGGGCATCCTTGATGTCCCGGCCAATCCAGCAACTTGTTGTACCATAGTACCATGATCTTCCACTGGGATCTTGAACTCTTTAATCAAAGAGTACAAGCAACCACCATTGATATCTTGCAACATCACTTCATGTTTGAAAAAAAAAAAAAAAAAAAAAAGAGAAAAAGAAAAAGAAAAAAGAAGCACAAAAATGCAAGAGAAACAAGATCAAAAGGTGGTATTGGTCTCTCTCTCACTTCACATAAATCTTGAACATGAAGAACATACCCAAAAAAGTAAAACCCAAATCAACCTATACAAATAACCGAACAGTACTGCCCTTCAATCAACCAAACAATACACTATGACCTGTCTCAGGCCACTTAGAGCATCCACATCAGTTGGTGGATACTCTTCTATAATACAAAAACTTTTTCATTTTACACATTTTGGCTAAAAAAACTTCCACATTAGCTCATGTAAAACTGTGTAAAGTCTTCTAAAAATTTCCATGAGCTACAATAACCGTGCATATATATACGATTATTGTAGCTCGTCTATACATTATTTTAATAATTTTTAATTTCGCTCCTTTTTTTTTTTTTTCTCTCCTCCATCTGCACAACCAACGCCCTCATCATCTGCTTCTTCCTCTGATACACACACTCCCACAGACAAAATAAAAAATCAACCACAAAAATCAAAAATCAACCACAAAATCAACCACAGACACCACAATACCGAACACACCCACACACAAACACACCAACGGAGACAAAGAGAGTGGATCGGCGCTTGTTGTGGATCAACGTGCTTGGATCGAAGTGCTTGGATCGGCGTTCTTCTTGTCGTGCTTGGATCGGCGTTCTTCTTGTCGTGCTTGGATTGGAGTTCTTCTCGCCATGCTTGGATCGGAATTTCAGATGGAAATTTCAGATCGGCGTTTGAATTTCAGATGGAAATTTCAGCTTGGATCAAAGTTTCAGAGAGAGTGGATCAGCACTTGTGGCAGATCGGCGTGCTTGGATCGGAGTGCTTGGATCGGCATTCTTCTCCTCGTGCTTGGATCGGAGTTCTTCTCACTGTGCTTGGATCAGAGTTTCAAATTGGCGCCATGCTCCTTGCTTGGATCGAAATTTCAGAGAGTTTGAAATAGAGAGGAGTTTCAGAGAGGAGTGAAAATGTTGGAATAGAGAGGAGTTTCAGAGAAGACTCTAGAACAGAGTCTCGTGAGTGGAGAGAGAGGGTTTGAGATAAAATAATAAGAAGAAAAGAAAGAAAATGATTATTTAAATAAAACAGATGATAGAATAGATAAACTGATGTGGGTGATTTGTAAAAATGAGTGTGTAAAATAGAAAAAGCAGGTTTTTAATGTAAAAATGAGTGTGTATAATACACGAACTGATGTGATTGCTTACTCGAAACAAATGGAAAGCTGTACAGTGCTCCATAAGGCTACTTACTCGAAACAAGCTAACCTGGTACCTGCAACCACTTGCCGATACATTTTCCGTGATAAACATGTGAACACAGCATGCTGGTGACTTCGAAACCTATCTGAAACTCTTCCAAGCAGATGCTACATTCTTGAATCAAGTTTGAACTTGGCTGAAACCTAATCTTCTCCAAGGCCTCAATAGAAGATTAAGTCACTGGAATGGACTTAGGCTCATAGGTCTCCATGGAGTCCAAGATTATGGTATTGTAATTGAGCACCAAATCCACAATAGGCACCTCTATTTCCATTAACTCCACGTATATTATGTCCACAACAATGGGCATCCTTGATGTCCCGGCCAATCCAGCAACTTCTTGTACCATAGTACCATGATCTTCCACTGGGATCTCGAACTCTTTAAGCAAAGAGTACAAGCAACCACCCTTGATATCCTGCGACATCACTTCATGTTTGGAAAGCCATAACAATCTTTCAATATTGGATGTAATTTCTTCGTAGGAAGACACTGGTTCTTGGCTGTTGCCGATGTAGCTCTTCTATTAATTTTCACAAAACCCTCCCTTTTGATCATCTTTCTCTTGTATTTTTGTGCTATTTTTTTTGTTTTGAGAGGAGAGAGAAATAAAATTTGAGCAAAAATACCTATTTACCCTTGATTTTAACAAAGGTGGATTACGGAAAACAAACGGAACATACCTCAGGTAAGTAAAGTGACACTTTTTAAATCACGATTAGGCAAAGCGATTTCGAGTCAACCACAGGTGGGTTTAGTATAATTACCCCCATAAAATTTATTAGCTAATAAAAACAAACCACTATTAAATAATGTGATTTTTGAGTAATTATGCCAATGAAAATTGTTTAAAATCATAATTATCATTTTGAAAGATTCCTAATCATGAAAAATATCTCAAAATTTCGTCCAAATACATTTTTCAACTCAAAAAACACTAGAAAACATGAGCAAGCGAAACGGTTAAACTAGCAAACTATCACCGATGTGCCAAGTGGCACTTGAGAAGGGCTGATTTTCCCTAAATAGTTTTGGTTCTTATAAAAAAAAGAAAAAAGAAAAATGTGCTGATTGGCACTTCGTGGGTGCTGACTTTCTAAGCACTCAGCTTAAAAATTATGCTACTCACTCCTCTATAAACAGAGGGGAGCATCCTTCAGTCAAAGTATTTACGTCAACTCGTGCAAAAATTTTGGTATATTTTAACATAAGAACCTACTTTTTCTATTTTTCATATTTACTTTTCAAAACACTCCACTTCAGATTATCAATTTTACATTACATTTTATTAAAATATCAATTTTTCTTGATTTTATCAATTGTTTCTCTTTCTGCATACACAACAGCTACCATTTACTCTTTTCCTTTATTCTCGAGATGAAAGAATAAACAATTAAATGCAAAATTAATAGTGTTGGTGTAAATTTACACGGTTATTGTAGCAAACTTGTAAATTTACACAATTATACAAGGACTGATATGAGTCATTTTTAGGCAAAATTATGTAAATTTTACACATTTTTTTATTATACACGAACTGATGTAAATGCTCTCAAAGCACCCATTCTCCTAGTTTTTGAGAAGATCTACAAAAATATTGATCTTCAATAGTTCATGTTTCTCTCTTAGGCATTCTTGAGATTACAATCTCTTCATTAGTTTAGTGACTGATTTTGTTTTCCCAACTCTCTTGCTTTTCTAAGAGGAATCCCTTTTTGCATTTTAATTTTAGGGTAATTGCAAATCACACTCCTAAAGTTTGGGGATATTTAGATTTTACATCCTGAAGTTTCAATATCTGAATTTTACCCCGTGATGTATGGGGTGTTTGAATTTTACATCATAATATTTCAGAATTTGAATTTTACCCCCTAAATTTTATAGGTATTTAGATTTTACTCCCAAAAAAATTTGAGAGTGTTAGGATTTTTCACCCTAAAGTTTTAGAATAACACCTCCAAGCTTTTAGGGATAAAATCCAAATTCTAAAGTGTTGATGTCGCGAAAGCATGAAGAAAGCACACAAGACAGTTTTTCAAAAAATTTCCATCTCATTTTGGAAAATGAACCTTTTTTTTTCTTCATTTTTAATAACTAAAAAAAGGTGAGGCAAATTTAATGTGGGGCAACAAATGAAAACTTTAACCATTGACAAACTAAAAATATCACTACTTAAGAGCATTTCTAAAAGCATCGGTATCCACATATATTAGCTAAAATTTGGAGAATATGTGCTGTGTTAGTACTCCAGCAGATTCGATAAAGTCTTTTTTTTTTTTTTTGGCTCATGAACAGGAGCCCAATTGAACAAGAGCCCATCAAGTCTGTTGGACTACTATTCATTCTTCAGATTCTTATTTTCTATTATAATAATTAGGCACGGAATAAAAAAATGTTGAAAGATGTGTAGTTGTTAAAAAAGAATAAATAATAAATAAAGAAATAATATTTAAATGAAATAGAGAATCTGTTGAAAAATATATTTGAAAAAATGAGTAAATAAACTGTTCATTCTCCAAACAGTAC
This sequence comes from Quercus suber, assembly GCF_002906115.3. Taxonomy (NCBI): domain Eukaryota; kingdom Viridiplantae; phylum Streptophyta; class Magnoliopsida; order Fagales; family Fagaceae; genus Quercus; species Quercus suber. The sequence continues at coordinate 799,427 of NW_027069619.1, forward strand.
AAAAATTTGATGAATCTGCTGGAGATGCTCTAACACATCCTCTATGAGAGAGAATCAAGTTTAAATCACTCACCACTCATTATTGTAATTAAAAAAAAGAAAAAGATAAAACGAAAAAAAAAGAGAGGTCCACAAAGACAAACTATAGTAATAAAGAAAATAAAATAATTCAAAATTTTGGTAGGATTTTCCAAAAATGAAAGGAAATGCCAAAAGAAGCTTTTTGTAGTCGTAAGAGGAAACTGGTGAAATCGGCTTGGGCCTAAAATAATAAAGCCCACAGAGACAAAATAATAAAGTAAAGAAATAACAAAAATAACACACATATATTATTTAAAAAGCTGCTATAAAAATAAAACCAGCAGAGAAGAGACTGATATATTGTATTGTAATAAAGAAGTAAACCAAAAGAAGAAAGCAAACCTGGTCCTTGAAAAGGTCTTTATTTTCAATTTGTTCAAGGGACCAAGAGAGCACAATTTCAGTGAAGCCATCATCATTAGGAACTGCTCTCATCTTCTTTTAACTCTCTCCCTTCTCTTTCATCATCATTTCTTCTTACATCATCTCTGCATGCATTAATATATTATATCATCAAAAACCCATTTGGCCATTTCTCTGTAACCCTTTAATAAATTCATAGAAAGGGAGGCTTCTTAGCTAGGAAGGAAAGAAGTACGAGAAAAAGAAAAAAAAAAAAGAAAAAAAAGAGGAAACTGGGACTCTTTAGTACGGGCATTACCAGTTATCAAAAGAAAGAAAGGCATATATGTTAGCACCGACTTCTTTCTTTGGCTTTCTTTCAACCTAAGAGAATGGATGATGAGATAGACTTTCCATATCATTGATTAAACGAGTAGCGTATCTATCAGAGGATTCAAGATTCAGAAACAGAAACCTTATTGAAAAGGAAAAGCAAAGAGAGAACGTTTACAAAAGAACATTTTAAGGTTCTTTTCCTTGCCCACAAAGGAAGGAGCTTTCTTATTTGTGACTGTGACTCTTTCATAGACAGAGAGTAAAGGAAGGAGCTTCCTTATCTAGGAAGGAAACAAGTAAGAGAAAAAGGTTCCTGGGAATCTTTAATAAGGACATTATTATTATTATTATTATTTTGTTAAACAGAACGGGCATTATTATTATTATTATTATTATTATTTTTTATGAACACAGTGCGGGCATTACTGGTTATCAAAAGAAAGGCATATATATTTATATACGTTTAGGGTATATTATGTTTAGATACCACTTAGATCCATTTGAATATGGTTTATTTTGTTGAAAATTAAAAATATTATAGTAAAATAAAATTTTAAACGTGTGAACCTAAATAAAGAGATTTGTAGATTTCACACGAGACCCACTAACAAACACTCTCACGTGAAATGCGCACGTCAATAAAAAAATAAAAAAGAGAAAAATGCAAATGCAGCATTGTGGATGCCAATCCAAACATATACTTATTTTGTTGAAACTGAAAAATTATTACTAAAAGTATTATAGATAAATGTAAAAGTTAATTGAAATAGTATAATGGGCCCATGAATAATGCCAAAAAGTGCAGTGGAGCCCATAAATAGTAGCAAAAATAAACTGAATAATGAAATAATTTTAATTTTTAAGTGCAACCCAAACGCACACTTAGCACTGATGTCTTTGGCTTTGTTTTTCAACTTTAAAAAAGAGAATGGATTAAAGCATTGAATGAGTACCAGGCATTCAGATACCTTAGAGCATTAACATTTGGAGATGTAAAAAAAAAAAAACATATTTTACATCTTCAAACACTACTTTATCTATTTTACTAACTCATTTTACAATTTATCTTACATCCTAGTTTTTATTTTTATATACAACCCAATAAAATAAAATAAACTATCTAATAAAATGATTAAAAAAAGTATTATTCCCTCTCTTTTTCCCCACTTACTTTTTCTCTTCACACACAATCACATATTAAAATAATATATATTTTTTACAATCTGGATGAAGTGAGTTTTGAGTGGCTTAGGTTGTAAAGAGAGAGATTCTCTATGTGGAAAAGGAATAGTAAAGAGAGGTTACAAAATTATTTTAAGGCTATTTAGGCACAAAAGCAATGTCCTTAGTTCTCTTTTGTATCATATTAGCGTTTAGAAAACGCCACCGTACCATAAGCTATAAGCTTTAGAAAAGTGAGAGATTTGGGATATGTCCTTCATATTCTTTTGTATTGCATTAGCGTTTAAAAAATGTAACATTATTATAAGCTATAAGTTTTAGAAAAATGCGAGATTTGGGGTATAATTTTTGCTCACACCAAAAAATTGTTTAGTATATTGTTCTAATAATAAATAGTACAATTATAAAAAATGTGAGAAGAGCAAGGAAGAAGAAAAAGAAATAGGAAAAGAATTGGTTTGACTAATGTATTAGATACGGTGTGCACAAAAAAGATAAAAACAAAATAATATTAATTGATCCATTATTACTAACAGGGAAGACTTTTAGGCTTGTAAAAGTTTTAAAAAAATTATAATATATATTATTAAAATTATTAGTTTAATATGGCAAAAAAAATATTATTAATTTAATTTCATATATATATATTTTTTTTAATTTACAAAATTATTTTAAGGCTATTTGGGCACAAAAGCAATGTCTTTAGCTCTTTTTTGTATCGCATTTGTGTTTAGAAAACGCCACCGTACTATCTATAAGCTTTAGAAAAGTGAGAGATTTGGGATATATCCTTCGTTTTCTTTTGTATTGCATTAGTGTTTAGAAAACGCCACATTATTATAAGCTATAAGCTTTAGAAAAATGCGAGATTTGGGGTATAATTTTTGCTCACACCAAAAAATCGATTAGTATCTTATTTTGATAATCAACATTATAATCATAAAAAATGTGAGAAGAGCAGGGAAGAAAAAAAAGAAATAGGAAAAGAATTGGCTTGACTAATGTATTAGGTACGGTGTGCACAAAAAGGATAAAAACAAAATTATATTAATTGATCCATTATTACTAACAGGAAGACTTTTAAGCTTGTAAAAGTTTTTAAAAAATTATAATATATATTATTAAAATTATTACGGCAAAAAGAAAAAAGAAATAATTATTATTAATTTAATTTCATATATATATATATATATCTTAAAACGTTGTACAGGTATTAACCGATATTAAAATATATCATTCTCCTAACAAAACTGAAGCGTCTTCAGATATGAAAATTTGTTTTTTCTTTAAAAAAAAAAAATCATACTAAAAATGTTTTGATTCTTCCGGAATGATATTGGTTCAATTAGTTGATAAAAATTACTATTATACTTTTTCATTATAAAAATAATGCATTTAATACATAGTACATACTAGAATAGAATGCTTTCCATTTTAAATGCAGAAAATCATTTTCCTTAGTTACTAATTATTATAAATGTTATGACTAGCTAGTGTCTTGAAGTAGAATATAGATGAAAATCATATAAAATGGTTGTGTCAACTGTGTGTGAGGTTCTATTAAAAAAAAAAAAACTGTGTGAGTTTTGTGATTGCATTATGATATTGTCATCCAATGACGTAATATAGAAATATTTATCTGTAACACTATGGTGAGACTATGGTAGTCATGTGATGAATTGGTAATAATCTTTAATCATTACATTACATACATTTTTTAAATCAGTATTAAGGTTATAATTTTTTTTTCCCTGGGATACAATTTTATATGTTAAGTTTATGGTTTTTTTTTTTTTAATTTTTAATTTTTAATTTTTATAAATTTTCTTAAGGTATAAAACTAAATCAAATCCATCTTTTTTTCATGTTACCTCATTAACCATACTAGACCTAATTTAATTAATGTTTAAGGTTTAATTATAGTGTTGCTGGGATTTCGGATAAGTTTAAAATCCATTTATGGGCAATTAAAAGAAAGAATATATGGCCAATAGCTTTTTAGTTCAACTGGTTGATAACTTTTGATATCTTTAATAGATATATTCAAGATTCAAATCTCCTCTCTTGTGACTATTGAATTATTAATATATATATATATATATATAAAACCAAGAAGGTTTTGTACATCTATATATCATATTTTAAAGATTAAAAAAAAAAAAAAAAAAAAAAAAAAAAAAAAACTTTAAACAAAAGAAGGTAACATTATATTGTCATGACAATATAATGTTACCTTTGACGATCTTAGAAGACACACTTATTGTATTACACCCTAAAGATAGGATAAAGCCAAATTGATCTATTCTTAAACAGAAGCACTTTATCTATATATTGCTTATAGGATTTTTTGGAAGATTCATCTATATCCCTGTAGTTTATCAATAAACAGGATCTTATATGTGATAGGTGACTTCCCTCTATAGCAAATAATTCTTTGGGTAAATTACAACTTACCTATCTGTGGTTAGACTGAAATTTAAGTTACCTACTTGTGGTTTAAAATTTGACATTTTACCCACTTGAGGTTTGACCGAAATTTAAGTTGCTTACCTGTAGTTTGAAATACCATAATACAAGTGTTCCGTTGAAATTTTTTTGATCTTGTATTTTTATGTATTTTTGTGTTTTTAGAGGGGAGAGACATAAGAGTGGAGCAAAATTACATATTTAACAATGTTTTTAACAGAAGTGGGTTTTAGAACTCTAATTGAGCTAATTTCAGGTGAGTAAAATGTCAAATTTCAAAATACAGTTAGGTAACTTAAATTTTGGTCAAACCACATGTGAGTAAGTTGTAATTTGTCCTAATTCTTTCTGCACTCAGCCAAAAAACAATTATTTCACAACTTAAACCAAACAAACGTAAAGTTCTACCATATATGTTTGGTAATAGAAATTCTAAGTTTACGCCTAATTTTACGCCCAAGTAATCATTAGTCAACATTCCAAGTTCTGGATTATGTAGTATATCATTTTGAAAGTAAACCAAATATATATATATATATATATATAGAACATGATAAGAAGGGAAAAAAGATTCCTACAATTTTTACCCCACATAATAAAATGCTTATCAACCTAGCTTTTTATTTATTTTTATTTATTTATTTATTTATTTTATATAAAGGATCATTCCTTCATTTAATCATAATAAACATCCTGATTCAAGGCTTCCATAGCTGGTGGAGAAGAATCCTCCATCCAATACACATCATCATCTAAAGTGTTCCTAACATGTTGAACAAGAACACGTGCAACCTTATTCCCACCCCTCCTAGTCATGCTAAATCTAGCCCACTCTAAACACTAAACCAAATGTCGTATATCATCCACTACATAACCTAACAATGAGTAATTGATCCTTGATGAGGAAATGGCCTTCATTACATTTACATTATCTCCCTCTATAATCAGCTTGGTAAAGCCGGCATCCATAGTGAATTCAATTGATCTTCTACATGCCAACAATTCTGCTTCCTTACTAGAGTTCACCTTCGGTCCACTTGCTATCATCGCCGCCATAACCTAACCTTGCTCATTACGAACAATTGTGCCAAGTCCAGACCTGCCCAACTCTGAAAAAATTGTTGCATCAAAATTCAGCTTGTAAGCAGATGGTGGAGGAGGTTGCCAAGTTTCACTGCATGGTTGCTCCATCCGAATGACATTTAGCTAAGTTTGGGTTGTCTTTTATTCTTCAGTGTACTCTTCAGCTCTCCTGTTCAAGCTCTTCGGGTCCATCAGATTTCCTCCATACACCACATGGTTGCGCTAGTTCTAGATAAGCCAAGACTGAATCCAAAATAGCTCCACTTCCTCACTCGTCAACCTGTCAATCAAATACTCCATAAGCTGTAGCATGTCCATATGTATTAAGCTTTGCTTCTGCAATGTTCAAATGCTTCCTGCCCAGATGTCTTGCACCATAGCACACTCCTATATTGCATGAATGGTAGACTCTGATTCTCTTGTGCATATCGGACATTTCTCATCAGCAATTATTCTTCTCTTTGACAATTAACTCTTGTAGTAAAAATATCATTACATGCCCTCCAATCGAAGACTTTAATTTATTTGGGATTTTGAGATTCCACAGTGCATTCCAAAGCTTCTTTCCTGTGCTTCCACCTGATGATTCTGCCCTATCTTCCCCTTGAATCTTCCTTGTCACCTTGTAAGCCGATTTAACAGAGAAGCTTCCATTTTTATTGTAGCTCCAGATAATAGAGTTAGCAACATTTCTTCTGCTAAGCTAAATTCTACAAATTGCTTCAGCATCTTCCCTATGAAAGATTGACGTAATTAACTCACTCCTCCATGCATGTATCTCCAGGTTGATCAAATTTGAAACAGCCATCTCATCCAATAATTCATGATTAGGATCATGACCCTCCAACAATACCCAACCTGAAGAATAGGCAAGGCAGTCACCAAAATTCTCCAAACATAAAAGCACCCAGGTCATTCTTTAGCATCAAGGAAAGATGATCGAGGAAAATACCTTGCTTTGAAACACCTATATAATAAAAAATCATTACCATGAATCATCCTCCAACCTTATTTAGCCAACATAGCTAAATTAAAAGCTCTTAAATCCCAAAATCCCATACCACCCTCCATTTTTGAAGTTGATAATTTATCCCAACTTTTCCAATGAATCTTCCTTTCATTGCCTACTTGTCCCCACCAAAATTTAGCACACAAATTATCCAATTCATCACACAGCTTCAAAGGAAGTTGGAATACACTCATCGTATATGTGGGTATAGATTGAGCTACTGCCTTTATAAGAATCTCTTTACCAATTCTGGATAATAGCATGCCTTTCCATCCTTGCAGTTTCTTCTATATTCTATCTTTCAAATAGGAAAAGTTGTGATATTTAGCCCTTCCCATCAAAGTTGGCAGCCCTAAATAAGAGTCAAACTTCACCACCTCCTTGACCCCCAAAATCTGCAACATTTGTTGTTTTTGAATATCTATAGTATTGCTACTAAAGTAAGCTGATGACTTCTTCAAGTTTATACTTTAACTTGAAGCCCTTTCATAGGTTTGAATAATTTCTACTACAACTTCCCTTTCTCTTTGTGTTGCTTGACAAAATAGCAGAAAATCATCTGCAAACAATAAATTAGTAACTCTGGGTTCTCCTCTACAGATTGACACACCTTTAATCATCCCTTCCAATTCAGTTTTTGCCAACAGAGCAGTGAAGCCTTCTACACAAAAGAAACAGTTACGGTGACAATGGATCTCCTTGACGTATTCCTCTAGATGGATGTATCATGCCATATGATTTTCCATTCACCAAAATAGAAAAAATGGAGTAGTGACATAGCTCATCACTCTTCCTATCCACCCCTCTGGGACGCCCATCTTCTCCATAATTTTCTGCAAGAATTGCCATTCTACCCGGTCATACGCCTTACTAATGTCTAACTTCAAAGCCATAGTCCCTTTCTTACCCTTTTTCCTCAAATGCATGGTAGTCTCATAAGCCACCAAAACATTATCTGTGATCAATCTCCCTGGTACAAAGGCACTTTGAGTAGGGGAAATAATGTATGGGAGTACCTGTTTCAATCTGTTTGCCAGCACTTTGGAAATAATTTTATAAATCACATTACATAAACTAATTGGTCTAAACTCAGACATTTTCTATGGATTTTCACTTTAGGAATAAGGACTATGTTTGTGTGATTTATTTCAGGTAACATGTTACCATTATTTAAAAAATCCAAACCAGCAAAAACTACATCATCACCCACTATGTGCCAGAATTTTTGATAGAAAAGGACATTCATATCATCGAGTCCTGAAGCCTTTGTAGGTCCCATTTGGAACAAATCCACCTTGATTTCTTCTGTAGTAAACTCACTAGACAGAACCTCCTGCATGTCATCAGTCGCCTTGTTAGGAGCCACATTCAGGCATTCCTCCATCTGATCAGCTATACCTGCACTAAAAAGATTGTCAAAATAAGCCGAAGCTACCTCAACCACCTCCTCTAAATCCTCCTCCCACTACCCTTGTGAATTTTGTATTCCACTTATATGATTTTTCTTCCTCCTTTGTGTTGCTTTGGAATGAAAAAACTTCGTATTCTTGTCCCCATGCTTTAAACATGAAATTCCAGACCTTTGCACCCAATAAATTTCTTGTTTTTGTAGGAGCTCATCCATTCTTTTACTCACATCCACGTATTCAGCTCTACTCTCTTCACTAACCTCGGCTTCAAGCAATTTGTCGAGTCATGTTTAAAGCTCTTTAATGACTGCTTCATCTGGTTTTGCCGATCCCCACCTCAATAATTCCAGCCCACAAACTTGAATTCTGTTCTTAATTGAAAGCAACCCGTATGATCCACCACCATACTTGCCCCACGCCTCCTTTACAGCCTCTTCGCATTCATTAGAAAGCAACCAAGCCTCCTCAAATTTGAAAGCCTTCCCACGCCGCTACCTTTGCTGCTGAAATGATTGAACTTGTAGCATAATTGATAAGTGATCTGAAGTGTGTGTTGATAGATGAGTAATTGTGCTCATTTGAAATTTCACTCTCCAATCTTCATTGGCAACCCCTCTATCCAGTTTGATTTTTGTATTTGCTTCACCCAGTCTCTTATTGTTCCAAGTAAACAGATATCCCTTGTACCCAAGATCATGAAGTTGACAAGAATCCAATGCTTCCCTAAAAGCTTCAACCTAAGCATATTGAGGTGGTCTTGTACTTTTCTTCTCCAATGCATGTAGGAATGCATTAAAGTCTCCAATGACCATCCATAAATGTCTTCAAATATTCTAGCAACTACCATGATTTTTCCTTCTATTGTGCCTTCAGCCATCCATAGAAATCAGTCAAGACCATTTAAATCCATCCACCTTTGTTACTAAAGCTAATACATGGTTTGTAGTGTAATTAATGATCTCTAGATTAATAGTGTTTTTCCACAAAAAAGCTAACCCTCCACCTGCATTAGGATGTTTAACAATAACCTTATTATGAAAAGGTAGATTACTATACAAATTTTCAAAACCATCCTTGTCTAGTCTAGTCTCCATAAGAAAACAAACTGTGGGATCTTTTTCTCTCACAATCTTATGAAGGCTTCTACCTGTCCAAGGGTTCCCAAGCCCTTAACAATTCCAACTAATCAGCCTCATTACTCCTGCAAGGGTGGCTGTCCACCCCCGCCGATATATCAACAATATTTCCTTCCTCCTCCACTATTTTACCTCTTTTAGTATTTTGTTCTTCATACTGACCAACCTCACCATCCCTCATTTCACATTTACCTAGTACTGGTAGTGTAATAGCCCTAGCTAGTCCACTAAGCCCAAAATTCATTCTATTGATCCTAGTCCACGTGTTCTTGGGCTTAACAGAAGATGGCCTAGGTTCTCTCATCGTCTTAGTATCATTGAGAGGCATGTTCCTTTGAACTCCATCTGTCATGCTATTTGTTCTCCCTTTATCCGTTATAGAATAGGATATATCATCACCAAAACTTTTGTGTAATTCATCAATCTCATTATCTGTTAGCATGATTTCCTGCCTTGCCTTTGCTTCACTAGAATTGTCTCCCTCCATGTTAGCTTAGGGAACAAAATCTACACTCTCCATGTGCGTAATTTCCTCAACTAGATTCACGGGATCATCCTTATCCACACTTCTAGGATTTTCTGGACCTAACATCGTCACTGCCGCTGTCTTCATCAAGTCATCCACTGTCAGAACTGGAGTATTTATTGAATCATTGCCTATACCCTCCTCGGATTGGATTTGGGACCGGTATGTTGACTTGGCACGACCTTTGCACGACCCCCTACTACCTTATGAAAATCTCTGTATTGATACTCCATACTTCCACCATGTGCAGCACAGTGTTTAAGATCATGCCCTAATATCCCATAAAAATGGCAAAACATAGGAAGGACCAGTATGTTGACTTGGCACAACCTTTGCACGACCCCCTACTACCTTATGAAAATCTCTGTATTGATACTCCATACTTCCACCATATGTAGCACAGTGTTTAAGATCATGCCCTAATATCCCATAAAAATGGCAAAACATAGGAAGGACCGGTATGTTGACTTGGCACGACCTTTGCACGACCCCCTACTACCTTATGAAAATCTCTGTATTGATACTCCATACTTCCACCATGTGCAGCACAGTGTTTAAGACCATGCCCTAATATCCCATAAAAATGGCAAAACATAGGAAGTCTCTGAACCAGCAATAAACCCACCTTTTCTTAGGGGCTTTGTTATTGGTAATGCCACTCTTACTCTCATAAAAAAGTTGATATCATCCTTCCTTTTCCCCCATTCCACCTCCTTAGCCTCTCCCAATCTGCTACCAACTTCCTTCGTAACCTGGGGAGAAATCATATCAAATGGAGCCCCCCAAACTTGAATCCAGAGCGAGGCTTTCTCCATTTGGATATTTCCCACATTCATTCCTTTATTCCATTGTTGTAGCATACGAAGTTGGTTATCAAACGACCAAGGACCTCCTCTCAGAACCCTATTCATCTCAAATTCAGATTGAAACTTGAATTGAAATAGATTCGGCCCCACTTCTAAAATCTGTAGAGAATCATCTAGACCCCACGCCTTCCAAATTTTATTCTTTTCTGCCAGTTTATTTAAGGGTTTACACGTTAGAAATTTCCTTATCAGACTCACATGACAACTCTCAATGGCTTCCAACCGTCCTTCGTCAGATATAGCTATGATTTCTTCTTCCTCTGATGTTAGCTTCATTTTATCCATACTGTTAGCCACATCGTCTACCATCTTTGTATTTAAAAAAACAACACAATAACCTTCATTCAAGGCCAAGGAAAGGAGGAACTCGTATAAGCACGAGAGAGAGAGCTCCACGTAGGGAGACCTAGCTATTAAGTTGAATAATATTTCTTTCATCTTTTAGAGAAAGGTATATAAAACATGCAATTAATTATGCCTTTTCTTTTAGTTTGCTAGTAGCATTTTGGAAAATGTAACTCTTTCTTAACATTCCAATCATGACTTGATAACTCATGGTAGATCTGGATTATTCAAACACTATGCCAAACAACAATGAAACAAGAAAAAGGGAAAACCAATTGGGAAAATGTTGTGTGTGTGTCTATATATATATATAGACTTGCCTTAGTGAATTATTAAAAGTAGAGTAAATGAACATTATTCTCACACCATACATACCTCAATTAGAATGGTCTGAACTTTTTGTTTTATCTTCCTTGTGGAGGTGTACGTGTAAACCTTCTTGTTTGTTTGTTATACTTCATGTTGTTGATAAGTATGTTCATTTTAATAGTCTGGCTCTAGCAACCTTCACACACACACACACACACATATATATATAAGTGGAAAGGTTGGTGATTGGTGAGGGTGAGCCTTCCAAAGAGAACATATATATATATATATATATATATATATATAAGATCAAGGGTTTGGTGTATGTGAGCCATGCATGAACAAGATCACTTGCAATTTAAGTGCAGGAAATTAATGTTTTGGGCCCTGTTTGGTACACCCACTCAAACACATGTTTTCATTTTTTAAACAACATTACATGTATTTCTACACACTTTATTACCCACACATATTTCCACACACGTTTTTAGTTTTTAAGTGCATATAGCAAACATCCCCTTGATGTTTCTAAATTGATGGTTGTATATTTGAAAAAGAAAATGGTCTTTCGATTTCCAAAGCACCAAAATAAAATATAGTTGCAAAATGCAAAGTAATACAAATTGTTGGTCCAATCAATTAGGCCAAGACACATTTGAACAGGGAAACTAGGCCGGGCGTGTACAAATTTATGGTTTGCACGAGCTCCTCAAATTCAAATTCTCTTTTGTGCCTATGTCTAGTTTTGGTCAACTGTAGCACTATTGTCTTGTGGATTGTGATTATTTTTTGAAGTGGGATGATATTAAATCACTGGGGAAGGAGCAACACCCTTCCATATGTAAGTGCTTTGATGTAGATTTGGGTGTAGGTGTGGGTGTAGTGTGGTGACTCAGCAATTTTTGAAAAAATAGGGAGCAGGTGCGGCAGGATACGTTTATTAATAAATTATTAAATATATTTTTATTTTTATTTTCTATTTATTGCTTAGCATATTTTAAAATATACTAATTTGAGAGTAATAGTAGATAATAAAGTGAATAGTAAATATATAACCATTCCATGATGTTTAGAAATTAGAGAAAGAGAGAGGAGAGATCTAAGGGAGAGCTGTGGGTTAGAGAGAGAGAGAGAGGAGACGGAGAGAACGAGAGAGTTAGAGAGAGTTTGAGATGGGTTTAGGGTTTTTTTCTCTAAACTAGGATGTCAAAATGTCTTGACAAAATTTTTTTACTTTTTTTTTTAAAAAAATTTAAAAAACAATGTTATGACTGCCGTTCCAGACCCATTTTGGTTTGTTCAGTGAAATGGAATATTTCGATACTAGCCTATTTCAATATACCATTTCAAGATGTTTCGGGTTCCTAAAATATATATATATATATATATATTTTTCATATCGTATTACTTTTTAAGAAACATAAATGTTATATTTTCATACATTTATAAAACTTGTTACTTTAAAATTGATCTAACTAATTCTCTTAAGCCACTATATTATTTTAATTAAAATACTAATTAATTTTTTCAATGCAACAAACCGAGCAAATTGGCAAAATTCAGATAAGGTGGACAGTGGCTTCATCATTTCAGCTAGTCACACTGTCCAACCAACTCTATTTCCCAGCCATATTTCACTTTCTTTTTATTTTTAATTTTTTCCCTTTGGTTTTTTGTCACCCACACACGTCTTCTACCTCGATTTCTACACTTCCCACTTTTAATTTCATCACATCTTTAGATTTTTTTTTTGTCTTCCTCTTTTTTCGTAACTTCTTTGCTTTTTCAACCCAATAAACCCAGACTACCCAGTAACAGTGCATCTTCTCCACTTCTTACTCTCAAATATCTCATTGGGACTTTTTTTTTTTTTAGTTGGTGTAGTTGCACAAGTACGTTTGTTCCTCCTTTTTTTTTTTTTTTTTTTTAAAGGTTTTAGTTGTATAGATTCTATAGAATACATATTCATTTTGGTTTTAATAATTTTTTTTTTTTAAAGTAAAAACTTCATGCCGATCGAATCTTAAATTTCGGCCGGTATTTACCAAAATAAACCGATTTGGGGCCTATTTCGACCCTTTTCAAACCAAATCGGACCATATTGGCCTAAATTGGAAAACAAAAAAAAAAGGGACTCACCACAGACGCACATGTAGTCGCGTTGGCGGCCGCACGCCACGTTAGTGCGAGTCGAACGCAGGTGCAGCACCCTTGGAGCTGCACCCATGCTTTCCTGGTGCTTTCACTAAGCCTAGAAAACTGAGCAAGTTCATGAGCTACCCTATTAAAGTCCCTATTCAAGTGTTAAAAGAAATATCTAGCAAAGGTGTTTCTGGCTTGTTAGATCTCTTGGATGATGTGGCCAAAGTCATTCCTTGTTGTGTTATTGATGGCTTGTATGACTAAGAGAGCATTAGCTTCAAAGATAACATGAGTTAGATGCATTTCTTGGGCCAACAAAACACCTTGATCCATGGCCATTACTTCAACTAGCTCTGTAGGGTATTGGGCTTGCAAGAGCTTGCTAAGAGCAGCAATCAGCTGTCCATTGCTATCTTTGATAACCAAACCAATGTTGGACTTTTTGTCATGCTTCGATGTTGCCCTGTCCACATTGATCTTGTAAACCCGGGGGGGGGGGGGGTGCTCCTTGCTAGTGGGTGATGATCTATGAGGAAAGTCAGTGGTGGCAGCTTCATTGAAGTCCTTCATAATACTTTTTTGCTATTTGCCAAACCTGCCTAGGGGAGAGGTGGGTTTCATTGTGAACAACTTAATTTCTATTGTACCAAATTGCCCAAGCTAAAGCAATGAAAAGTTCCAAGTCCTGGGTGGATTTTTTTGAGAGCAAATGCAAGGCTAAGTCTAAGAAGGTTCTTTTGATTTGATGAGTGATTAGTGGAGTTTCCTGCTAATGGTCCCAGACAAGCTTGGCAAAGTCACAATAGAGTAAAGCTTGCTAGAGGTTCTCAGATTCTTTACTACAAATAGGACAGGCCTTATTGGTGTTAATTTCCCTAATGCCAATATTCGTTAGAGTGGGGAGCCCATTAACACAAGCTCTCCAAGCAAAAATATTAATCTTTGCAGGGAGATTAAGGCAACAAAGCTACTTCCAAAGTTGAATATTAGGGTCTCTTGAAGAGCATTCCCCTTCCTTCTTGGCCTCAATAAGATTATGAGCTATATGGTAAGCACTTTTTACAAAAAAACTTACCTTTTTTATTCTTAATCCAAATGATTTTGTCGTCTGGTAGGTTGTAGCTCAAGGGAAGTTTTTGGATTGTTTCGGCCTTGAAGGGAAGGAAAGCTGCTCTAAGTAAATCCACTCTCCACCATCTTGTGCCAGAATCAATAAGGGAGGAGACCATTGAGAATTCAAGGATGTTGCTTGGAGGGAAGATAACTTTGTAGGTAGATGGTACTGGGAGCAACTTATCCTCCCAAATGCAGATTAGCCTCCCATTTCTAGCTCTCCAATGGGTCCCTTTTTTGATAACTTCTGAGCTGTTATGGATACTCCTCCAAGAGTAAGATGGTGAGTTACCTAGCTTAGCATTGAGGATGTCACATATGAGAAAGTATTTGGCTTTGAGCACCCGAGCCACTAGAGAATTTGGATTTAAGAGGATCCTTCAGGCTTGTTTTGCCAACATGGCCAAGTTAAAGACCTGTAAATTTCGAAAGCCTATACCTCAAAGCCATCTTTGATTCTTGTTGCTTTTGCCCCACTAGAAATTTCTCATCATGCTTTCCAAGTCTTCATATAAGCCTTGTGGGAGTTGAAAGCATCTAATTGTGTATGTAGGGATTACTTGGACAATGGCTTTGATGAGAATCTCTTTTCCACCCGTTGAAAGAAGCTTGCCCTTCCATCTTGCCAATTTTTTATCCACCCTCTCTTTTAGGGCAGCAAACACTTGCTTTTTTGATCTTCTAATAAAAGATGGGAGACCTAGGTATTTGGTGTGTCTTTAATCTTGCATGGGACCTAAAGTGCTGAAGATTTCCTCCTTTGTTTCCTGAGTCGTGTTGGGGTTGAAGAACACATGTGATTTATCATTATTGATTTTCTAGCCCAATGCCGCTTCGTATATTTAGGGGATTGTTTTGAGTTCTTGGCATTCTTGCAAACTTGCCTTGCAGAATAATACGCTGTTGTTTACAAAGAAGAGGTGAGTGACCTTTGGACAACCTTTGTAGATGGAGATACCTGTAATGAGTTGGTTCCTAGCCGCTTCATGTATTAAGGTTGATAAACCTTCTACATAGAGTGCGAAATGACTTAAAGAGAGGGAGTCCCCTTGATAGAGCCCCCTAGTTAGGATGATGTTTCCATGAGCTACCCCCCATTAATGATGACTGGGAATTTTGTTGATGTTATGCACTGCATGATCAGATTTATCCATCTAGCATTGAAGCCTAATCTTTCCTTCACCTTTTGGATGATGCCTCATTCAACTCTGTCAAATGCCTTACTCATGTCTAATTTTTCTACCATAAAGCCATCTTTGCTCGAGGTTTTATGGTTCAGGTAGTGCATAAGTTCGAAAGCCTCAAGGACATAATCTATTATAAAGCAGTTAGAAATTTTGGTTCTTTGTGATGATTTGGGGGAGAAGGGTTTTAGGCGATTGGCTAAGGTCTTAGATATAAGCTTGTAGATTACATTATAAAGGCTAATGGGTCGAAACTAAGTCATTCTTTTGTGGTTACTTGTTTTTGGAATGAGGGCTATGTTAGTTTTATTGAGTTTTGCTATGGGCATATTACTATTAAGAACATTCAGAACCATATTAGTGACGTTGTTACCAACAATATTCCTTTTTTTTTTCTTTTAATTGTAACTTAATTTTTTTTAAAATTATTTTTATAAAAGAAAGTAGACATACCATCTGGTTCAGGAGTCTTTGTGGGGTGGATCTGTTTGAGAGTAGTAATTACCTCTTCCTTGGTGAAATCCTGTGTTAAGCTCACATTCATGTCCACAGTCACTTTAGTACGGATTGCTGCAGTCACATCTTCAAGGTGGCTTGGATGGGAGGTTGAGTAAATGTCCTCAAAGTATGATGTGATTGCCTAGGCTATGCTCTCTTTTTCATCACACCATCTTCCACTCACATCCCATAGGCCCAGAATTGAATTCTGCTTACTTCTCTCAGAGGCTTGGGTGTGAAAAAACTTGGTGTTTCTATCTTCATCCTTGAGCCAATGGGCATAGTCCTCTGTCCCCAATAGGTCTCTTCATCATCAAGGAGGCCATTGATTTCCCTCCTTAGTCTGTTGATTTATGTGCTCGCTTCTTCCTTATTGCCTTGATGGGTTAGCATGTTCAAACCATTCCTTTTTGCTTGGATTTTCTTTGCAATTTTCCCATAGACTGTTAAGTTCCAGTTTGACAACTTTGAAGCATAATTCTTTAGGTTTGCTGCCATGCCGTTAGGGATGCTAAGATCACCTCCCATTCCCCACTTTGCCTCAATAATGGCTCTGCAATCCTCCCTTTTTGTTCTGGACCATGATTATGATTTATATATATTTGATTATTTGAATCCTTGCTTTTAATTAAGAATCATTATCATTGGCTAAGAGTCTTGTAGCTTAATTGGTTCACACATTTTGGTGTGTTTATAACATTTAGAGTTTTAATCCTCTTTTCCCTATTGTAACTATCTAAGTATATTAAAAAAAAAACATATAATTAGATTCATCTAATGAATAATGACAGATAATTCATATTTTGAATAAATTACAAATAATAATTTGATATCATATCTTATGCCAAAAGCCTTGAAACTTAATTGACATCTTTATAGATTTATCAAAAATAATTTGATATCTCATAAACCATTTTATAAACATACATGTAGATATGTTTCACAACATAAGGTTAAAAATATCATTTAGACCATTAGATTGGGAAATGCTATCAAAATATCTAACGATCAAAACAATATCGTAAGAGCAAAAATCAAACCGTTCAATCATGAGATCAAGCCACATCAAGTTTCAACGGAAAAAATGTATTCTTGAAATTTAGGGCAAAAATCAAACCATTTGATCAAAAAATGTTTCAACGGACCAAAAAAAGAATGATTGAAATTAAAAAACCCTCGGAGTTTTCTCTCTAGTTTTCTACGGAAACACTGGAGGTGAAAAAAGTAGCTATCTTTAGCAAAAGGGTTGCCGTAAGGTAGACTTTTCTCCGTGCTAGCGGTAGAATAGGTGAGCTTTCTTAAGGAAATCATGGAGGAGATAACAGAGAGATGCGCTGGGATAAAACTGTCGTCGAGAGAAGAAGCTGAAGTTACAATCCACGAAACAGAGCCAATGGATGGACTCGTACTTATTGGGAAATTTTTTACAAAGAGGAGAATTAACATGGAGTTTGTGTATAGAGTGCTGAAAATGGTTTGGAAAATGGAGAAAACGTTTGAAGCTAGCGATCTGGGTGAGAACAAAGTTATGTTTCGCTTTCAAAAAAAGGACGACTTAGACAGAGTGCTCTTCCTCTGCCCATGGTCCTTTGATAAATACTTACTATTACTTCATAAGCTGGAGAGGGGTGAGGCAGTAAAAGATATCAAGTTCAACAAATCTTTGTTTTGGGTCCAAATACATGGACTGCCTACAATGTGTCAAACGAAGGCAGTGGGTTTGAGTATCGGAGAAACTTTAGGCGGAGTGGAGAGAGTGGATGCAAATGAGAAAGAGTTCTGCCTTGGGAACTTTATACGAATAAGAGTGCTCATAGATATCTCAATGCCGTTGTGTCGAGGTTGGAAGGTCCGTCTGGGTGAGCAAGGCCTGAAATGGGTGGATTTCAAATACGAGAGGCTTCCGATTTTTTGCTACTTGTGTGGAAGGGTTGATCATGATGAACAAGATTGTTTACAAGGGCTTCGAAGTAAGGAAATACTAAGGCCAGAGGAGAAGCAGTTGGCCCATGGCTTCGTGCGACACCGGAAAAACTCCAAAAACCGCTGACAGTTACAGCGGCGAGAAATGAAACTACGAGGGTCAGGGAAGTTGAAACAGAGTTAGGGGGGCACAGAATAGTGGGTTTAGCAGAGTGCTTGCCGGTTTCTGACACTCCTGGGGCAGACCAACCAGGTAGGACAGAGAGGAGGGTAGAGGCGAGGGCTGACATGCGAAGCGTCTATACTACGTCAAGTCACATCCAAGGAAATTTCCCGAAAATCCCACTGATTTCAAATTTCGAACAGCAGCTGCGGGATATCGATGCAGCTATCTCAGGAGTAGTTCCTGACGTAAACACCGAACCAGGCAAGGAAGGAAGCTTGGAGAAGGAGGAAATCTCATTGAACCGGAATGCGGACAGGTTGGAAACTAAAGAAGTGCCCTATGCAAATGGGCTGGCCACTGAAGACCAATCCCAAAATTTAAATCTTGGGCCCCAGGGTCAAAGTATGAAGAAGGAGCATCAACCAGGTAATGTCTTGGGCTTATCTCAACCTAGTTTTAATTTTAAAATAGGGCCTATTTCTCCAAAACAGCCAAAGCCCTACAAAACAAAAAAGATCACTGGAGGGAGCCAAAGGAAAAATAAAGAAAACAGAGTTTACGTTAGGAAGAATATGGGCTTGGGTAAGGAATGCATGGCAACTCAGGGAAAGAACGAAGGGGTTGAGATGTTGATGGAAGTTGATCAAGTTGGGGTGGGAACAAAAAGGAGGCTCCGGACTCCTTTGCATGAGTTGGTAAACTGTGATGACAATGGAAAGAAGGCAAAAACAGAGGGTGAAGTTAGGGAGTTCGGGAAGCTTTTAGCACACCACTTGGGATCGGCAGAGGCTGTTAACCAGCCCCGCCGGGCGCAATGAGTGCCATCAGTTGGAACTGTAGGGGGCTTGGGAACCCCCTAACAGTTACAGCCCTCCAAAAAGTGGTTTTGGAGAAAGATCCTACCTTAGTTTTCTTAATGGAAACTAAGCTGAAGGTCTCTGAGATGGACGAAATAAAAAGGAAAATTGAAAGGCAGCAGGGCTTAGTGGTCCCTAGTGTTCAACGTGGGGGAGGCTTGGCCCTATTGTGGAAAAACTCAATGAAGGTGGATGTCTTGTCCTACTCTCCTAGGCATATAGACGCCATTGTTAATGAAGAACAGGGGAGGAAGACATGGCGTTTTATCGGTTTCTATGGGCATTCGGAGACCGAAAAAAGGGAGGAATCTTGGAATCTATTGGAAGGTTTAAGTCACAGAAGCAACTTGCCGTGGGTTTGCATGGGGGATTTCAATGAGATTATGTATCCTAGTGAGAAGGATGGGGGTGGGGTAAGGCCATATGGACAAATGAGGAGTTTCCGTTAGGCCAATTTCTTTGTGTAATATGGCTTATAAAATTGCGTCTAAAGTGGTTGCAAACAGGATGAAAGTGGTGATGCAGGATATAATCAGTGAGAATCAAAGTGCTTTCGTTGCGGAACGCCTCATCATCGACAATGTTTTGGTAGCCCATGAGGTAATGAACCATATCAATAAAAGAAGAAAGGGCAAATGTGGTGAAATGGTAGTAAAGTTGGATATGAGCAAGGCATATGATCATGTCGAATGGGAGTGTTTGCAACAGATCATGAGGAAGCTAGGTTTTCATGAGAAATGGATTAGCATTGTGATGCGATGTGTGTCTTCGGTGAAGTATGCTATCCGGATCAATGGTCAACCTTACGGCCAAATCTGCCCAACCCGAGGGCTTAGGCAAGGCGACCCATTATCGCCTTACCTGTTCATCATATGTGCTGAGGGTTTGTCTGCCCTTCTCCACCGCGCTGCCCAAAGAAAAACTATAAGGGGTGTGGCTGCTTCAGCTGGAGGGCCTAGAATTTCCCACCTATTTTTTGCTGATGATAGCTTGGTGTTTGGAAGAGCATCTGTGAGTGAAGCTACAGAACTCCAAAGGATCCTCAAAGTCTATGAATTTTACTCGGGTCAACAATTAAACTGCAGTATAACCTCCCTGTACTTCAGCCCAAATACGGATGTGGGAATAAAGGAGTGTGTGAAATCCATGTTTGGTGCCTAGGTAATCAAACCTCACGAATCCTATCTCGGTCTGCCGTCTCTAGTGGGGAGGTCAAAGAATAATTCTTTCGCTCAACTCAAGAAAAAGGTGGCAAGCAAAGTATCAGATTGGAAGGAAAAATTGCTCACTGAGGCGGGAAAGGAGATCCTGATTAAATCAGTAGCCCAAGCCATGCCTGCCTACTCGATGAGCTGTTTTCTGCTCCCTAGTAAATTATGTGAGGAGCTTACAGGAATGATTAGACAGTTCTGGTGGGGACAGATGAAAAATGAGAAAAAACTGGCTTGGCTGAGTTGGGACAAGATGTGCATGCCGAAGGAGAAAGGAGGTTTAGGCTTTCGAGATTTAAAAAGTTTCAACCTTGCCCTTTTGGCTAAGCAGGGGTGGCGGCTGCAAACAAACTCCACTTCGCTATTTAGCCAAGTATTCAAAGCTAAATATTTCCCTAGGTGCAATTTTGTCGAGGCGGAGTTAGGCCCGAGGCCTTCGTATGCTTGGAGAAGCATAGTGGCGGCTCAAGAGGTTGTCCGTAGGGGTTTGAGATGGCAAGGGGGGAACGGTTCTAGAATCCGCGTGTAGCATGACAAGTGGGTTCCCAGGCCATGTTCATATAAGGTGTTAACGCCTGTGAAACCAAATATGGAAAATGCTCTGGTTTGTGAACTTATAAACAGAGCATCCAGTGAATGGGACGCGGAAAAGCTCAATAGCTGGTTTCAACCTGAGGACAGGGAGATAATTTTGAGCATTCCTCTAAGCACAAACGACACCAATGATAGATTGGTTTGGGCAGAAAATCGAAGCGGCAAATTCACTGTAAAAAGCGCATATGCGTTGGCTTTGGAGGAGCAGCAAAACTCAACCACAGGGGATTGTTCCAACGGTTTGGCTCGCAGGAAGATATGGAAAGCTTTATGGCAGCTAAATGTTCCACAGAAAATTAAACACTTCGCATAGAGAGCGGGTCGGGACATTCTCGCCACAAAAATGAACCTGGCAAAATGAAAAATCGCACCGAGCGGTATGTGCGAGTTGTGCGGAAAGGAGGATGAGACGGTCAGTCATTTGCTTTGGTTCTGTGATCACGCCAAAGGGGTGTGGATGTCTAGTAAGTTGGTGTTCCCATTTGAAATTTCCCCAGGTTGGAGTTTCTTGGATGTGGTGGAAAATTTTCTGAGGTGGGTTGATATCAGTCCGGGGCTGCTTGAGAAGGTCATCACGGTCTGTTGGGGTATTTGGAAGAATAGAAATGTGCTCCGTTTGGGTGGCAAAGGACAGGCAGGCCGCACCATTTTAAGAGGTGCTATGCACTTGGTGGGTGAGTTTCATGCAGCAAATGAATCAAAACATGAAAATCGGGCTGGAGAGGCTCCAGTGGTGGTTTGGAAACCACCAAGCAGTGGTCACTACAAAGTAAACACTGATGGGGCCGTCTTCTCAAAGAGGAAACAAGCTGGTGCAGGGGTAATTATAAGGGATGACACGGGGGAGGTGATTGCTGCGCTAAGTAAGAAATGGAATTATCCTCTGGGTGCAGTTAAAGTCGAAGCAAAAGCCTTGGAAGCTAGTATAAACTTTGCCAGAGACGTGGGGGTCAGAGATGTGGAGTTTGAGACTGACTCGCTTGAGGTCTATAATGCAATTCAAGGGTTGGCATCTCCGCCAGTTTCAGTGGCAAATGTGTTAGCTGGGCTATTGAACCAAGTCTCATCCTTTAGACAATGGAAGTTTTCTCATACCAAAAGGCAAGGAAATGTCCCTGCCCATGTGTTGGCTCAACACGCAAAAGATGTTGTGGGCTATATAGTCTGGTTGGAGGAGTGTCCTAACATCTTAGAGCACGTGTGTGCTCAGGACAAACTTGTATTTAGCCACTCTGCTTGTTAATAAAAGCTTCAATATTTCCCATCAAAAAAAAAAAATTAAAAAACCCTCATTATCCCTTGGCATAGTATGATCATTAAGTGGTTAAATAATGCATATTAAAACTTAAAGCTCTTAATTATCCCAAAACACTAATCATAAAATTGAAGGAAAATCAAATTGAGAGAAAGAGAGGGGAGGGGGGGGGGGGGTAAGTAGTCAAAGTGTTGATTGACCCCAAAACTAGGTGCCAATCAAGAAACAATTTCCTATTGACATTATCATTTTAGCTTGATTTTCCATCTCAATTAATCTTTCTGCTATGTACTCTTATCCTATCACCTAAGGGGATAAATATGAATCATACAACTCTTGACAATGAAGAGGTTTAGTTGAACTCAAATGCTTTGACACATCAAAAAATTATTTTATTTATTTTAACAACCTATTTTACAATACACCCTACATCACTATTTTTTTTTTACCATTTAATTAAATATCTTTCTTTGTTCTTTTTAATTCTTTTTTTTTATTTCTTTTTGTTGTTCCCAATGGCACCATTGAGGAGATTAAGAGAGAGAAATTTAAAATATTTTAATTAGGCTAAAATACAAAACCCACCTCTAAGGTTTTTCTAGAATTCATTTAGCTTATCTAACTTTATTTCATTCATTTTAGTTCTCCAAGTTTCGATTTATTCAATTAAGGACTTCCATCAACTTTTTTAAAATATTTTTAGAAAAAAAAAAATCTGGAAAATTTTCTTCAATCATTAATTGAATTTTTTTAATTAAAAAAAATTGAAGAAAATTTTAAAAATTGGAAAATTAACCACAACCTATAACAAAAGTTGATGAAAAGTCTTAATTGAATAAATTTGAAAATTAAAGGATTGAAATGAACGAAAGCAAGGTTAAAGGACTAAAATGAATTTTGGTGAAATATAGAGGGTGAGTTTTTTTTATTTTTTTTTTTTTATTTTAGCCTATTAATTAATTCTAACAATCATGAAGAGAGATAAGATTTGAATAAAAAAATAAAAAATATTTATATCATTTCCCTCCATATGCTACTAATATTAGAATTCTACTGTAGCATGTGTTAAATTTTTTGACATTTGGCACCTATCATGTATGTGTTTTTTAGTATTTGGTGTGCTAAATACTAAAAATTTAGCATTTAACATACCTAATGCATGCTAGTACTCTTATAGAGAACTACTGAGAAAGAAGGTTGCAAATATTAGTGTGCATTCCTCTTTTCTTCTGAAAACATATTCTCAACTCATGAAATTTAGGTTTAGAAACCTTTTCCCACTCACCCAAAATGATTTTAAATACTTTGAATCATTAAACACAAAACCCTAGTTCATAATAAGATCTTTAAATATCCTCCAACCGATGAACAAGGAGGAACAAAAGCACAATTACCTCTTATGAAACAATGAGGAAATCCATGATGAATTCAAGGAGAGGAGATATTTTATATGCCTTGCAAAGGAATGTAAACTCAAATTCGAAGAAAATCTCAATTTTTTCATTGTGAGAGGCGTGCATGTAGGTTTAACATTCTAACCTATTTAAACTTTTATGCACTAATTTTGAATTTATGCATTATATGATTTCTTTTGATTACATGTGCTAAAGTAGAATGAATGTCAAATCTTGCTTAGAATAGGGTTTGTGATGCTCAAGATAAAATATGATTTTTATGAAGAACATAATTTGAAACAAACCAAGTGATACACATGATTGACATGCAATGATCAAATCTGATTTTTGTTTTGAATAGTAGCATGTTTATGAGTACGACTCGAATTTTCCAAGATCATATGAATTATGTCTATATGATTGAATGTTATGACATTTTTGGAATAGTTACATGACATAACAAGGCCATTAATTCCTAAAATTAATGGTTGACTCATCACATTGAAACTCATTTGACCATGTTCAGGTTGTTCTCATGATACATAATCTATAATCAAGTTTATATAAATAATTTTTTTATGCATGTATGCATATAACCATATTATTATATGCTGAAATCAAACCTTATATTTGTTAGCTTGTTCAAGAATACATTATTACATTTTAGTTTAGCCTTGTTTAAATTTCAACTTGAACTTAGGCATGTTTATTAAATAAATGAACATGAACAAGTTTTCCATTACTCGAGAACAACTTGATTCATTTACCGCATTTCTTTTCTTACTCTCACTCACCCGCTCTCTACATAAGGAAAGATTTTTTTTTTTTTTTTCTCACCAAAAAATGTATATTTTGATGAGTGGAATGGGAATCAAAAAAGTATATTTTGATTGGTTGCTCTGTTTTTTGTTTATTTATTTATTTTCAAAATCAACAAAAATTATACAATTTCAACAAACAAAAATTTTTATACCCGCTGAAATTTCCCAAAAATCCGGCAACAGGTCCATGACCGGAAAAATACAGCAACAACTGAAAAAAATAAATAAAAAAATAAAGAAGACCCAGTTTGGTGGTCCTGTCCTAAATCTTGGTACTTGGTAGTTGTTGCGGGTCCGGGTCAGGCCACCACGTCGAGTGAGGGCCATAGATTGGCAGTGGAGAGAGAGAGAGAAAAAAAAAAAAAAAAAAAGATTCGTTTCACAACAAAAAAGAAATGACTGGAATAATAGTTAGTAATAAGTATTTGAAACAAATCAGTCATTGAGAAAGAGGTTGGTCATTACAACAAACAGATACATAAAAAAGTTAGAAGTGCAAAGATACCATCTTCAAATAAGAAAACCATGTTTGAACAGAATCTGTAGGAATGAATGATGCAAACATCAAATAAATCTGCCTGTCATTAATGATGATGCTCCTCGCTTCCACCTGCAAAATTAATTTGTGAAATAAAATGTTGAGATTAATATTTGCTCATCCACTTTCCTTTGGAATTAGATATCATATAACTTGAATCAATATCTAATTACCTGAGATGAAGGAAAAATGGACAACATGTATCTACTAGCATCCATTTCACAATCTACTGATTCCCCGGAGCATCTCTAGATTTCAACAATTCCTTTGTGGGTTTTTTCTCCTCAGTTCAAAGGAAGCCTTTGCATCAGAGGCAATAGTTTCAAATTCATTGCCACAATTTTGATTAGGAGAATCCTTAACACATTCAGAAACAGTACTTTCAGTATGTTGTCCCTGCCTATGTTGACATCCCGGTACAAAGATGGCATCTGGCTGAAAATTTGAGCAGTGCCATCTTGACTGACTATTAAAGAGGATTTCCTATCTTTCTAAATGCTTCTGCAATGACATGGATTCTCGTATCCTCATGATCATTTTCTAACAATCTCATAAGACTCTCATAAAAGCCTTGGTAGATGGGAAGTAATCTCTGTCCTACCCAGCAGTGATAAAGCAAACCAAAATACTTCACATGGTTCAGACAAAGACACATGTAACAACAAACAATCTCAGCACTAATAGCAGATAGCTATCCGGTCCAAAAAATATTAGCTTTTCCAAACCAATTGATGGTATCCTGCTCATGATACAGAAGCTGCTCAACTATGCAGGACACAAACTCAAGGTAACAATAAAGATGATTCATCCACTTTGGCAGCTAGAGAATGTATTTAGGTTGGCTTTCCTTCCCGGTGTATAAGCCATTCAACAAAAAAAGATTTTGAAGGAAAAAGATTCCTCAAACTACATACCCAGATTAGAAGGAGCTCAACAAGATACAAGAAACATCCAGGGAGATGTAATCATTAACAATTGCCCAGCGAGCATTATAAGTATCTTCTAAAGCTTTATGGAACTTGTGAACAGATAGACTTCTTTTTGAGCTCATTCCCTCCTAACGTAAGAAAGAATTCTCCCCAGGGTGAATTTCTGTCAAACACTTCTGCGATCTGCTTATATAGTTTACTGGATAGTTTTCCGGAACCAAAAGTTCCTATCGACTTTTCCAACCTGTGCATTGTTAGCTTACTAGTTGAATAATGGTATTAATATAACTTCTTGGAGTACACTCTTATACTGCTCATCTCCCCGAGAAAAATCATATTCTCAGTCAACAATTTTCGCCAATCCAAGGGATATATATTGACAATATTGTCCAAAAATAAGTTCATAGATAGATCAAGAAAGAACTTCAACGTATCAATATGCTGCCTGCAATCCACAAACCTGGTTTCCATCAGAGATTTTTAAGCACAACATATGAACAACAGGAAAGGTTTGGCTGTATAGGGACAAGCATTCTGGGTTGCAAACTCGTAAAGGGCTTTCAGTTTTCTAACACCCAACCAACAGAAAATATTTTGAACACCAATATCTTCGAGCAGCCGTGCAAATCTGAGAGCACCATGCTAACCAATTTCCCCTTCTTATGAAATAATGGTCATCGATTTCTCTCAACCAATAGGCATCAGGTTTCAGTAGAAGGTAGACAACCTTTGTATCTATAAACTGTTTGTTCACAGCCAAGTAACTCAGACAGAACTCCCCAGAAACATCCTCATTTCCAGGACACCCAAGAAACCCAAATATATTCCAAATCTTATTCTTCCAAAAATTCCAAAAATAAACCAATGTTTCAACAGATACCTGATTTTGAGAAAGCCTGTCTTTGGCATGCCTGTCAAGATAACCAGCCACATCTCCCCATGAATACGCCGAGGTACTCAATTCAAGTGAGAATCCAGAACTTTTCGAGCACATAATATTTCACCTCTAACACTGTTATGTCTCTGGGAACTCTGAAATTTTCCATCAACTCAGGCAAGCTACACTCTTGGTAGATAAAATATTTGCCTCCGTGCAAACAAACTCAAAAAAGTTGTCTGAACCATTCTTTGCAAATTCTTTTGCTTTAGTCAAAAGCTTCTCTTTTCTTGGAAATGCTTCAAGGGCCAGCCTTGACTCCTAGGTGCCCAAAGAGAGTTGGCAAAAACATATAAGAGGATAGCAAAGATGCATCTTCATAATTCCCGTGTTCTCTAGCAGATCAGCCTCAAGCAGTATCCCCTAGCATTCTTGCTATTTTTGCAGCCTCCAAAAGTTGCCCCATTCTTTTTCCATGAGAGAAGCTCATCAAGGTAACCCAAAGACTTTAAGAAAGCACGTATTGAATTTTAGAATGAAAAGCTTTGACAAACATCATCATTTTTTCCATATTTAATCTCATGGTAATAACGTCAGCACTCTCTAGAAACATCTGTGAAGTTTCTTCTATGCAGAATTACTATTTAACAAACATTTTTGAAAGAGATTATCTTTCCAGTATTGTAAAAACTGGAAACCCATGTCAAATAATTTTCCACCACTGCAAACAGACAAGCACTTTGTGAATAAGTTGCACTTGCATATAATTGAGCAGCAGTTTATAACAACCTGCCCTAGTAAAACATTCTGCTGCATCTTCCAACTTAGAATTCCCAAACTTTTCCAGATAAATTGTTCCTGCAATTAGATAAAGTAACAAAGTAAAGAATTATTCTTACTAAAATTGATTTATTAAATTAAGCTAGAGTAAAAATTTAGTACAAGATTCTGCATGTATTCAGCACCCACGAAATCATTAATGAGTATTGTCAATTCTTCATTTAAATATATATAGGGTTCTAATGAAAAGAGAATTATATGGAAAAAAAGAGTCAACATGCAAACCATCTATACAAAATGGAAGAAGTTACTGACTTCAATGCCTCAAATCACACAAGAAAGACTTCAACTCAAGAACGCCTTTTTCATTGGTAAAATCAGACTGCAAAAATATACTTTGTTCAAATACTAAATGATATTTGCCAGTGGTATTAGTCTATTAGAGCTTCGTTGATGCACATGCTACCGGTTCGCTACACATGCAACAAAGTTTTGGATTAGCCATCCCTTCATGATTGAAATCAGGCTAACCACTTACTATAATGTTAAAATCAATACGGTGAACCAAAATGTTCAACCTTCTTCAAAGTTTGTTTTTTAAATTTTTTTTAATTTTTTATTCTCTTTATCCAACCATATCCAACATTCACTTACACTCTAATTCTACCGACTATTTCTTGTAAATATGTGACCTTCAGGTTATGCCTGGCTATTACATAAACCACAATTGAAAAGTGATGTATGCACTATCGGTCACACCGGAGATTTAATTCTTTTTGGGGGAATTAACGAATCAAATGATATTTTGACTTGCGATCAAGCCATAGATACTAATAAGCAAGGAGCTATCATAGTATGTTTTAAAATGTAGAAATTTGTGATGTGAGAGATAGTGAAAAGAGAACAAAGAAGACACAAGCACATGAGAGTATAAGGTCCTTCTCCTACATCCATGCGACAAGAGCCAGAGGGCTACATTTCCTCATATGCTTTTTTTTTTTTTTTTTTTTTTTAATAATTACAATGGAATCCATATTTATAATGGAGATACAAAAGTCAATAATAATTTGAATTTGAATTGCATATTAATTGCTTCAATCCCACGATTTTCTCTAGCAATCAATCTCTTGATTAACCAATCTCATAATTTTCTCTTGAAGTCAAAGTCTTGATTTGGCCTTCAATTACATGGAAAGCGAGTTTTACTTTCCAACATAAAGTTACAGAGAAATATTCTTTGTTAATAATATTACAAAACAGTTACATACGCTAATTAGAAAGAAAAAAAAAAAAAAAAAACATATGCTGCGAATGGCAAAACATTGACCATCAAATGTTTAAAGTTACAAATAAAAACTTGAAATCACATAAAGTAAAGCTTATACTCATTGGCCTCATAATAGCATTGGGCAGATAACTCAGACTTTCCAATGGAATCAAATGTTTCAGCAGCTTTCATTAGATTTATATGCATCAATTGGGAATTTCAGCAACTCATATGGTTAGCGGCTGCTCGTAGGCCAGCAGCCATGGCCCATTTTTCCCAATATCTCTCTCCAGCTCTTTCAAAGCACATTCTTGCCATCTCATAGTTATTCTGATAAAAGAGCTGTGCAAGGAAACACAAATATTTTTAAATACTTGAATTTGAAGGACTATTCATTCATGCCCCTATTAGTCTAAGACAGGTTTCACATATGAAAGGCAAGTGCATGACAACAAATTGGATGAAAAAAAAAAGGGGAAGAAAGAAAAACAATAGTGACAAACACAATAATATTATAACTTAAAAAGTGTAATTTTCAATTCAAAAACATCATCAGATATTTCAACTCCATATGCAAAGAGGTCAGACCAAATAAAACATGTGTAATAATAATAAAATCAATATTGAAAACTAAAACAACCTTGATGCCACGGGACTTCCATTCCTCTTGGCTGCTTGCAACTTGCATCTCTTGTGCAAGTTACTCATTGAATTCTCGGACTTGAACAAACCCCAATTTCTTCCAGTAAATAAACATGGGTTCAGAGAGTTCTCCGACATTCTCAAAAATCCACAACTTCTGCCTCGTACGAGTAATAGCTACATACAAAGGCTTTAGTTCAGAGCAAAGCATATTATGTTTGCCCCAGATAAAATTAGGAAATGACGTCAGAGAAGTTGAGTCAAGGAGATCTTTTTCTATGATATACTTGTATATTACTCTCCATTGATTTTTTGAAGGCGATGAGCCAAAAAAGTTATACAAAAACACATCCTACAATACAATAGAAAACAAGTTGGAGGAAAAAAAAAAAAATCAATTAGGTAGTTAAATTTTAAAAATTACAGAACAACATTGTGAAAAATGAAAGTGAGAAATTTGATTTTATTGAGGGTGCAACTGAACTTTCGAAACTGACTTGTGTGATGCCCAATATTAGAATTAAATACTGAAGACTGCCATAATCAGAAAGATAAAATGAATCAGATACCATAATCCCATCAAAGAGAATTTCTCACAGCCAATTATAATTTTAATTTTTAATAATACAAATCCTTCAGCAACATTTTTACATAAATATCTGAAAAGAGCAACTTGCTTCATGCTAAGATCCTGCACCTCATCAATATATACAAAATCTATATTGTCATCATCATATCTACTAACTTTAAGTCGGTTATGAATATCAATCACCAAATCAGCTAAGTCAAATTCACCCCTCTCCATCTTTTTCCTTTCATATTGTAGAAAAATATCAAAAATTATTTCTCTTTCCTGCCTGCTTAAAGTGGATACCCGGAGCTCAGCCAATAAAAGGTCATCCTCTAGACCAAGTTTATCATCACAGCTCTCTCCTGCTGGCAGCCCACCCTTTATGTGAGACATTATCTCAGTGAAAACAGTAGAAGAATCAAATTTCTTGGTTTGTTCACTATTAAATCGGCGCCAGTAAGATGACCTCCTTTGTTCTAATAAAAGTTTTTAAGGCCACTGATTTTGAAGCTCTTTCCCTGCCATGAGAATGTCCAATTGCCTCAGGGAATCTTCCAAAGAACAAATTGCCTACTGTTCCATCAAGCATCATCAAAAACTTATGGAAAGTTAATACAAGGGGATACAATTTTGTTGGAAGATCAATAAAAGAATCTGGTATATCTGTAAATTGTAATATCTCATCAATTTCATCTAAAACAGTTGATGTGCTTCCCTCTGAAGCATCCCCAACACAGGCAAACCTGTACATGTAAAAGGAAATAGTCAAAAACAATATAGCCTTCATCATGCTAATGCACAAAATTTGAATATAATAGTAATATCCAACACATAGGAATGTCGATAAAGGAGAATAAAGGACAGTGTTTCTGTTTCCTAATACAATATTAATAAATGAACTCCTGAAATATGAGCAGATTCAGCATTAAAGACAGTAACACTGCTTTAAGTTTGTCCTAATGATTTACTTATTCATGCACCTTTTTAAGTGACAAATTTGCTGGTTAATAGCATAACACAGTTTTGGGCTAACTGTGACAAAGATTTGGTGCAAGGCGGCTCCCTTGGTCCCTCCAACTCTTTTACCATCCTCTTTTTTCGGGAAGATTTCCACCGTGGAGCAACTTTGTGGTTCATGAAATCCTTCTGAGGCTATATGATGAAGCTGCTCTTTCTGAAATAGTTTCGTAGTTAATACAGTAGTTTTTCCAGTTCCTGACCTTCCAAGAATGAAACAACTTCTATCGAAAAGGATTACTTCCGTTTCCTGGTCCGACAACTCAAATGGAAAGTCCAACTCCTTACCATCACAGCGAGAGAGCAAGTGGCTCACTACACCGGAGGACAATGAGTAGAATTTCATCAGTGTCAAACTGTCACTCACCATGGAGTTCTCAACAAATGTTCTGCTACCAAAATAAACATCATCTGAATCAGCCATATCTCCAGTGTAGCTACTATTCTTGTAACGAACAAAGTCGAGGGAAGTTACCCAACTCATGGGAACTTCCAAATCCCTACATATAGGAAAATAAAATTTGTAAAAGAAAATGATAAATAAAATAGAGAACTTTTTTGCACAAAGCAATTATTACTGTATGATTTAGAGCTATAGATCTACCAGAATACAGAAAATGTACATACCCATCAAAACATTTCGTCTTACAACGATTAAGATAATCATTTGTATACTTTCCAAATAAAGCATCAAGACGTATAGCCAATTTTGGAATATCCTCCAAAGGCAGAATGTCCCAGACCTTCAACACCTGTATGTACCATGATTCTTTCATTATGTCAATTGAGCAAATAATATACAGGTCTTTAACCTTGAATTGCTTCAACATCCCTGATGTGTTGTCATGAATTAAGTTATGTTGTGCAAATAGCACCCACAAAGAGGTCAGACCAAATAAAACATGTGTAATAATAATAAAATCAATATTGAAAACTAAAACAACCTTGATGCCACGGGACTTCCATTCCTCTTGGCTGCTTGCAACTTGCATCTCTTGTGCAAGTTACTCATTGAATTCTCGGACTTGAACAAACCCCAATTTCTTCCAGTAAATAAACATGGGTTCAGAGAGTTCTCCGACATTCTCAAAAATCCACAACTTCTGCCTCGTACGAGTAATAGCTACATACAAAGGCTTTAGTTCAGAGCAAAGCATATTATGTTTGCCCCAGATAAAATTAGGAAATGACGTCAGAGAAGTTGAGTCAAGGAGATCTTTTTCTATGATATACTTGTATATTACTCTCCATTGATTTTTTGAAGGCGATGAGCCAAAAAAGTTATACAAAAACACATCCTACAATACAATAGAAAACAAGTTGGAGGAAAAAAAAAAAAATCAATTAGGTAGTTAAATTTTAAAAATTACAGAACAACATTGTGAAAAATGAAAGTGAGAAATTTGATTTTATTGAGGGTGCAACTGAACTTTCGAAACTGACTTGTGTGATGCCCAATATTAGAATTAAATACTGAAGACTGCCATAATCAGAAAGATAAAATGAATCAGATACCATAATCCCATCAAAGAGAATTTCTCACAGCCAATTATAATTTTAATTTTTAATAATACAAATCCTTCAGCAACATTTTTACATAAATATCTGAAAAGAGCAACTTGCTTCATGCTAAGATCCTGCACCTCATCAATATATACAAAATCTATATTGTCATCATCATATCTACTAACTTTAAGTCGGTTATGAATATCAATCACCAAATCAGCTAAGTCAAATTCACCCCTCTCCATCTTTTTCCTTTCATATTGTAGAAAAATATCAAAAATTATTTCTCTTTCCTGCCTGCTTAAAGTGGATACCCGGAGCTCAGCCAATAAAAGGTCATCCTCTAGACCAAGTTTATCATCACAGCTCTCTCCTGCTGGCAGCCCACCCTTTATGTGAGACATTATCTCAGTGAAAACAGTAGAAGAATCAAATTTCTTGGTTTGTTCACTATTAAATCGGCGCCAGTAAGATGACCTCCTTTGTTCTAATAAAAGTTTTTAAGGCCACTGATTTTGAAGCTCTTTCCCTGCCATGAGAATGTCCAATTGCCTCAGGGAATCTTCCAAAGAACAAATTGCCTACTGTTCCATCAAGCATCATCAAAAACTTATGGAAAGTTAATACAAGGGGATACAATTTTGTTGGAAGATCAATAAAAGAATCTGGTATATCTGTAAATTGTAATATCTCATCAATTTCATCTAAAACAGTTGATGTGCTTCCCTCTGAAGCATCCCCAACACAGGCAAACCTGTACATGTAAAAGGAAATAGTCAAAAACAATATAGCCTTCATCATGCTAATGCACAAAATTTGAATATAATAGTAATATCCAACACATAGGAATGTCGATAAAGGAGAATAAAGGACAGTGTTTCTGTTTCCTAATACAATATTAATAAATGAACTCCTGAAATATGAGCAGATTCAGCATTAAAGACAGTAACACTGCTTTAAGTTTGTCCTAATGATTTACTTATTCATGCACCTTTTTAAGTGACAAATTTGCTGGTTAATAGCATAACACAGTTTTGGGCTAACTGTGACAAAGATTTGGTGCAAGGCGGCTCCCTTGGTCCCTCCAACTCTTTTACCATCCTCTTTTTTCGGGAAGATTTCCACCGTGGAGCAACTTTGTGGTTCATGAAATCCTTCTGAGGCTATATGATGAAGCTGCTCTTTCTGAAATAGTTTCGTAGTTAATACAGTAGTTTTTCCAGTTCCTGACCTTCCAAGAATGAAACAACTTCTATCGAAAAGGATTACTTCCGTTTCCTGGTCCGACAACTCAAATGGAAAGTCCAACTCCTTACCATCACAGCGAGAGAGCAAGTGGCTCACTACACCGGAGGACAATGAGTAGAATTTCATCAGTGTCAAACTGTCACTCACCATGGAGTTCTCAACAAATGTTCTGCTACCAAAATAAACATCATCTGAATCAGCCATATCTCCAGTGTAGCTACTATTCTTGTAACGAACAAAGTCGAGGGAAGTTACCCAACTCATGGGAACTTCCAAATCCCTACATATAGGAAAATAAAATTTGTAAAAGAAAATGATAAATAAAATAGAGAACTTTTTTGCACAAAGCAATTATTACTGTATGATTTAGAGCTATAGATCTACCAGAATACAGAAAATGTACATACCCATCAAAACATTTCGTCTTACAACGATTAAGATAATCATTTGTATACTTTCCAAATAAAGCATCAAGACGTATAGCCAATTTTGGAATATCCTCCAAAGGCAGAATGTCCCAGACCTTCAACACCTGTATGTACCATGATTCTTTCATTATGTCAATTGAGCAAATAATATACAGGTCTTTAACCTTGAATTGCTTCAACATCCCTGATGTGTTGTCATGAATTAAGTTATGTTGTGCAAATAGCACCCAGGACTCAAATCAATAACAGTAAATAAGCGGAAATTAAATAACAAGCACACAAAAAACACAAGAATTTACGTGGTCCGGCAAACTGCCTACCTCCACGGGGACGACGGAGAAATTTCACTATAAAACTTGGGAGATACAATAGTGCACAAGAACACTTTCAAGAAACCCAAATCTCAATTACACCCTAGCACTCTCTCATAAAAACAATAAGAATAGAAATTGACTACCTCTCTAATTCTTTATTTTCTTATGCGGCTGCTGCTCACTAGATTAATTGGAATTACTCTATTCACACAACTGCCCTTTTTCTCGAACCTAATATATATATATATATATATGTCAAAGTTGGCTAAAGAGGTTTCCTATTACTGCTTGTATTTGGCTTATAAGACCGAATTGGGCTTGGTAATTCAAGCCACACAGGGCCCAATACCAACAAATCTCCACCTTGGCTTGAATTGATCAAGCTGCACTAGCAAACTTCTCCATCGCCTCCACCTTAGCCCCTTAAGGGCTCACAAGCTGCAAACACCAATCAAGTCCAAGCAGTGCTTGAACTTGTCTGTTGGAACTGACTTTGTCAACATACTAGAGGATTCCCAGATCTTATTCTTCTAAAGTGACCCCATCTCTTCTACACCACTGTAAGACAATGGATCTCCATTGCTAGTTATGAGAGCAAAACTAACCATGTCTTCAAAGCCATATCTCTGAGGTGCTTTGTGAACTTGCTTCTCTCTACCTTTAGCAATTGAATAAGACTCTTCTTGTTGCTGTTGTGGATCAATCTCAGCATCACTTTTATCACTGGATGAACTATTCTCGTCAAACTCCACCTCAACAGTTAATTTCTCCTGTGGACTATCATCACATGTCTTTGCTTCATTCTGTTTCAACATAAAGGCTTCATCAAATATGACATCTCTGTTGGTCACCGTTTTCTTTGAGATTGGATCCGAAAGTCTGTAGCCTTTAACACCTTTTTCAAAACCAAGAAATACGCATTTTCTTGACTTCGAATCCAATTTAGAACGCTTTTTACTCTGCACATGCACATAAGTTGGACAACCAAAAATTTTTAGACTCGAATAATCAACTGGTCTACCTGACCAAACCTCTTCTAGAATCTTGAAATCTATGGCTGATGATGGAGATCTATTAATAATGAAGCTTACTGTGTTAACTGTCTCTGCCCAGAACACTTTAGGCAACCCTGCATTCAATCTCATGCATCTGGCTCTTTCTGTTAAGGTTTTGTTCATTCTCTCTGCAGCCCCATTCTGCTGTGGAGTTCCTTTAACTGTGAAGTGACGAATAATACCTTCCAATTCACAAAATCTTATGAATTCTTTATCTTTATACTCTAGTCCATTATCTGTTCTAAGGTATTTTATTTTCCTTCCAGTCTGATTTTCAACCTGTGCTTTCCACTTTTTAAATATGCCAAACACATCAAACTTATGCTTCATAAAATAAATTCATACCTTTCTAGAGTAGTCATCAATGAAACTAACGAAATACTGAGCACCGCTATGAGAAGAAACTGATACTGGACCCCAAACATCTGAATGAATGTAATTAAGAACACCCTTACTTGCATGAGAGCCTGTCTTGAAACTGACTCTATGCTGCTTCCCATACACACAATACTTGCAGAAGTCTAGCTTGCATGTCTTCACCCCCTTCAGTAACTTTCTTTTGTGCAACTTTAACATACCACGTTCACCAATATAGCCAAGTCGCATGTGCCATAATTTTGTTTTAGTAATTTTCTTTTGTGCAACTTTAACATACCACGTTCACCAATATGGCCAAGTCGCATGTGCCATAATTTTGTGTCGTCAATGCTGGACTCCACCGAAGTGGTGACTGCAACTCTTCCTACAACTGTGTTCCCAATCAATCTGTAAAGCGTGCATACTTTCTGTCCCTTCATAACCATTAAAGCACCTTTAGTAATCTTCATGATTCCACCCTTTGATGAGTATGAATATCCCAAATCATCCAATAGTCCTAAAGAAATTAAATTCTTTCTAAGATCTGGAACATGTCTGACATTACTAAGAACTCTCACAACTCCATCAAAAATCTTAATCTTCACGGTACCAATCCCAATAACCGGCATGTAGCATCATTACCCATTTGGACCATACTACCGTTGTAAGGCTTATACATGTCAAACCAATCTTTCTTTGGAGTCATATGATACGAGCATGCTGAATCTAAAACCCAAGATTCCGATAGAACATTGTTACTTGATGAAACTGAAAGTAAATCTGCACCAACTTCACTGTCGTCAGATGTTTCTTCAACAACACTAGTTGATTCTAGGGGCTTCTTTCCATTCTTCTTCTCCTCTAAATGCTCTTTCAACTGTTTACATTGATTCTTGTAGTGCCCTTTCTTATGACAATAAAAGCACTCTACATCTTTCTCTGCACGTGATTTAGACTGTGATCTGTTCCTGTTGGAGTTCTGTCCTCTTGACCTGCTTCTACCCCTATTACTTGACTCAGACTTTACAATAAGTCCTTCAGTCTGAGAACCATCACCATTTTGCTTTATCTTTATGTGTGACAAGAGAGCACTAGTCACCTCGAGTACTATAGTCTCTTTCTTATACATCAACGTAGTCATTAGATGATCAAAAGAAGTAGGAAGCGACGCTAATAAGAGTAACGCTTTATCTTCGTCCTCATAAGTCACCCCAAAACTTGACAGTTGGGTGTTCATCATATTAAATGTGTTGAGATGCTCCAACAGATCAGAACCCTCCTTCATATGCAAACTATACAGTTGCTTCTTCACGTATAACTTATTCATCAGATTCTTTCTTATATAAAGACTTTCTAATTTTTCCCAAACTTCCTTTGTGGTCTTTGCTTCTAGGATGTTGTGAATGACCTCATCACCAAGGTTAAGACGAATAGCGCTAGTTGCTTTCTCATCCATCTCTACCCATTCTACATCCTTCATCGTTTCCAGTTTCTTCCCCTTCCCAAGCAAGGCTTTATGAACTCCTTGTTGAATTAGGAGATCCTTCATCCGCCTTTGCCAAAGAGAAAAATTTCCCTTACCACAAAACTTCTCTACATCATACTTTGTGCTTGACATTTTTACTGTATTCAAAAGATTGTATCCTAAACAACCTGACTCTGATACCACTTGTTGTGCAAATAGCACCCCAAGACTCAAATCAATAACAGTAAATAAACGAAAATTAAATAACAAACACACACAAAATACACAAGAATTTACGTGGTTCGGCAAATTGCCTACCTCCACGAGAACGACGGAGAAATTTCACTATAAAAATAGGGAGATACAATAGTGCACAAGAACACTCTCAAGAAACCCAAATCTCAATTACAACCTAGCACTCTCTCATAGAAACAATAAGAAAAGAAGCTAACTGCCTCTCTAATTCTCTATTTTCTTATGTGACTGCTGCTCACTAGGTTAATTGGAATTACTCTAATCACACGGCTGCCCTTTTTCTCGAGCCTAATATATATATATATATATATGTCAAAGTCGGCTAAAGAGGTTTCCTATTATTGCTTGTATTTGGCTTATAAGACCGAATTGGGCTTGGTAATTCAAGCCACACAGGGCCCAATATCAACAAGTTAAATTTCTTATTCTTTGGTCTCCAGCCACTGGAAAGCCTCAGCAATAGATTAATAACCAACTCTTTCTTTTCAATTGATCTCAGTTTTTTAAATGACTTCCTGAAGTAATCACTAAAGAGAACTTGAAGAAATTAAGAAAAAAAATTAAAATACAAAAGTAAACAAATATTCCACACTAGGTAATATAATAAGGGTTAACCATGAGATGATTTGTACCTTCCACCGAGCACTTTTAAAAAGTACACTATCAAAATTAAGCTAGTCATCATATTCATTCTGCTCCTTCTTGACCTCCAACATGAGTTTGGCCAAGTTCTCATCTTCATCAGCATTATAAAAACACTGACGATCTTTAGCATCGCAGACAATTGACTTCCAGACAGATTGACTATTTAAAAGGGTTGTTTCATTTCCCAAAATCCAAAGACAATGTCTGTGACAGCATAAAAAATGTAGTGAATAACAACATAAACATAGGAAAGTTAGAAAACATCTTGTTAACAATGTGCATTTTAAGCCCTACCTGGCCCTTGTCAAAGCTACATTAATTCTACCATGATTGGAAGCAAAACTAATTGATCCATCACTGTTACATCTTACAGTAGATAGGATTATGATATCTGCTTCTCCACCTTGGAACCCTTCAATTGACTTCACCTTTACTGCAAATCCATCAAGGTTTTCGTACTTCTTCCCAATTTTCTCTTGGACTGCAATAACTTGCGCAGTGTATGGAGATGTAACACCAATGCTAAGCTTCTGCTTTGAGCCATTCCATTCTGTGAAGGAAAATTAATAATATTAGAGGAAAGAAGAACATAATGCCTCAACTTGATGAACTATTTTTCAAGAGAGGAGAGATAATAAGCATGGACTAGTGGTGGTTATGTATAGAGAAGAAGCTGAAAGGATGTAGCTAAATCTGTGTTGATTTTACTGTAATGTTCTAGTAGATAAAATAGCTATTATTAAAATTAATGAAACTTTGATATTATTCAAGAATTGATTTAATAATCTTCAATTATTAGTTTAACTGTTTCCTTATTAACACCATTCTATTCTCAGAATAAAATAAAAACATTGCAGTTGAAAGATGAGAAATATGACAAACTCAAAAGGGCCAGCTTTGTTTGCATTATTTAGTTGACTACCTTAGTTTGACAATAAAAATCAGATTCATGAATTCTAAAAAATAGGACGATAAAACCACATTCAACTTAGAGACATTAACACCTGTCTAACCAATTAAATACCTTTATACAGATTATTCACAACTTTTATTATAACAGCAACTTCAACCATATTTTTCCAGCTATGGTGAACACCATCCAGTTCTTCTATCCCACAAGAAATATTTATGAAAGAATATGAGCCAAATATTTGACCCGGAAGATAGCATTTTGCAAGACCACTTTTAACATTTGGTGCATCCACAATCTTATTGCCATAGAATTTGGAATTGGGGAAGTAACTTATAAGTGGATGCATCCTGTACTGGATATTCAAAAAGTTCTTTGAATGGCCCATAAGACTCAATCGTTCAAATAAACTTCTCCCAAAGCCAGCTCTGGCAGAAACCTATTACAAGAGCAAAATAGCAAAATAAAAATACATTAAATTCATAGATAAGACATACACAATCATACATGAAAAAGAAAAAAAAAAATGATGTTAAAAACTTCCATTAGGAAAACTCATGATTTAACTTAGTAAGAAATATGACCAAGGAGCATTTACTTACATTGCTATTAACCATTGCAGGTAACTGACAGTGATTACCGAAAAGAATAGCATGCCTAAGGCCAGGCAGTTGTAATGGTATGATCAATTCACACTCTTTCAATTATGCGGATTCATCAATGACCAACAATTCCAGTGGTTTCATATTAAGTGAATACAGCATATGAGAACTAGAGGCAGTGCAAAATATTAAGGAAGCTGTCTGAAAACAGAATTTCTTCACTGAACTGGGATCCATAGCACTTGGAAGATCAAGTGCATCAAGAGCCATCAGCAGGACCTTGAGAATGTAAATGCATTCACCCCTTTTCATGTTCAGCAAGGTTGATATACACTTAAAAGAGTTATGACAACTCTCAGTATTCTTGGGATGAGAAAATTGCACCAGCAGCTCTTCACAATTTATGTTATTCTGAGACAACAAAGTTTCAAAAGTATCAAGTAACTTCATAATTGAAACCATTGCTTCAAAATTATGATACAATATGAAGCTGCGGGCTATATGAGTACAGAAAATAGAGATCGATCTTCTTAGCAATATGGCAATTGATCTGAATCTTTCTATTACAAATTCAAGAAAGGTTTTACATTCTCCTTTGCTATAATTCTTCACAATGTTGCGCTCTTTCTTTTCCATCAATTCACCATCCATGAAAATATGGTATTGAGAAACGCACCCTTCAAGAAAATCAATCATTGAACAAGAACAATGCCTTAAACCTGTCAATGGTCCAAGCACCTCTAAAAGCCTTTCAACACGGTAATTCAAATGTATCTCTTCAATGTCTGAAGCAACTTCCAACAGGTCTTTGCTCCCCATAAAGAGAATATTACCCAACGAACATAACAAAGCATCACTTATAGATCCAGCTTCGGATGAAGCTTTCACCAGTTTTAGCAGATGACATGCTGCTTCTGTAATTGCAACATTTGTTGGTGCACATACAAGGGTCCTACAACTCATTCTTTGGAGAATAAAGAGCAAGATACTTAATTTCATTGTCTTCCCTGTCCCCGGGAGACACCATATAAGTTCAACTGATGACTTGTGATAACACTGAAATTTATGAAGAGAAGCAAGAACTGCCTCCCTTTGTGAATCATTTAGCTTAAACAGTAAAGTTGTGTAGATTTCTTCATTCTGGATGAAATCTTTTTTCCCAGACCATAGTGAACAATTTTCCTCGGCCTGTTATTCATAATTAAAATGTCATTTTAAGTTTTTATGTACTTAAGAGTACCTGATGCAATACAAAAGCTAAACATTTAAATTTGACTGCAAATTCAGAGAAAGAAAAGAAAAATGAAGGAAAAATGGAAGAAAATGTTATATTTAGAGTTATTGAATAAGAAATTACGTAAAAGAGTACCTTAAACCAGAAAATTGGGAAAATGTATTTATTTGTTTTTATTTTTTTAGTAAATATGATAGAATTTGAATATATGGCATTGGTTCCACAATGATTATGCTGTATCATCAAAATAAGACAACAATTGAGTTTTGGTGTAAACAGGATGACCAACAATGTATTAGTCCAAGTAATACATAAGAATAGTGTTAGGTAGTAATTAATAAAATTCCTTCCAGAATAATTTTTAATCTCCCCTCTCTGATACTAAAAAAAGTATAATTGTATTTAAATAGATTAGGCTTATATATCCACTGGACAAAATGAGATTTCCAAACATCTTACCACATTATTTGTGTAGAGCACTTCCTTGACGATTGATAGATTTCCAAACATGTGCAGTGCATTCCATATATTTCGGTTTGTTGTAATGTTCCTCAAGAAAACCACAAACTGTGGTTTATGGATGAAAGACTGGGCTTCAATGCAACATGATGCTTTGACTTTAAACTCAGTACATGTCCCTTCAGTGACTAATGCTAAAGTCCATGTTCCTCCCTCTTGTTTTAAGCCAGAAATAGTTTGAGGCTTGCTATCTGTGAAAACTAAAATGTCTCCCGAGAACATTTTGTATGGCTTACTACTGCTAGACTTGTACATCCACTGGTCAACCTTAACATCATATACACATTCTCCACTTTCCTGAAGGGAGTTTACACCAGCATAAGGTGCTGAGGATATAAAGTCCAAACTTGAAGAAAGTTCTGCACGTGTTTCTTCCAAAAGGGAAAAGATAAATGAGCCAAAGTACTGTTGCACCGACTGAAATGATTCTGGTATTTTTTCCACCTATAAGAATGTAATAAAAGTTTTTGATTCAGATTTCATTATAGAGCAATAGTTTTATTAGGCTTCTCAAGTTCTCAGTAGGGAGATAAAGGAAAAAGATATAATAGGCGAGTAACACAAATGGACAAAAAGAGCCACACTATTTTAGGGAAAATGCTAAATCTATTAGCTATTATCAATTTTATTACTAAAATGTTACATACCCAACAATGAATTTAAATGGTGTCACACAGAATTTATTTATAAAAAAAAATGTTGTCACATTGTTAACATATTAAATAAGTCTCTTCATTACTTATTTTATATAGGATTTTGTTAACAAATGCCATAAGATATATATATATATATATATAGGGTTGGGTTCAAGTCACACCTGGTGTAATTCTAAGTAATGTTACACCACTCAATAATTTTTAATAGGATGCGAATATTGACAAATCCACCATTAGATTACATTATCTTCGTATATTCTTCATGCTTGCAAAATTTCGAAGTGGTCAAAGATTAATAGTCATGTCATCAATCAATTGTTAAAATTCAAATTTTTGTCGTTTAAAATAATGCATAAAAGATGAGTTTATAGATCAAATGGTAAATAACATCCAATTGATATGAAAATTATCATGCATGTTAAGAAAATATAGAACATGTAATTCAATGGTTGGATTTTCAAAAAATAAAGTCAAAAAATTATCATGCATGTTTTATTATTTTTATACATTTTTCAAAAAATAAAGTCAAACTATGCACATATTTAAAAAAATCACACACAACTATAATGAATTTGTGTGTGTAAGCCAATGTATTATTAACATGTGTATTTTATTTTTCAACAAGTGTGAATTACAGTTAATAATTGAACATTTATTAATCCTTAACATGGACCATTTTATGTTATATTCTAAACTAAATCAATTTTTAAGACCTATACAGTAAACATAAGCTTTACTATTAGGAAGAAGGATACCATGTTAGAATACAAGTAACCATCCTTTAACATGGGGTGGGTATGTGAGAGGGTGGTTACATGTATTGAATATGTGGTCTACCTATAAATGAGAAGGAATTTGAGAATTCAATTGGAGGTAATGTTTTTACCTAGTGGACCAATTCTCACTATGATGTCAAATTGCTTTAGTTCTAAGATATGAATTAAGTAGATAAGGTGAATTTTTGAATCAATACATATAATGACTCAACAAATTTTGCAATAAATTTTTTATTTTCTAATAATACACCTAGAATATTTTTCATTGTAAATATGCAGTCATATGACATATCAATATTAGTATAAGGATAAAATTGGATCATTTTACACTTTTCAAGGATTTGGTTACTACTACTTTGAAACTTTGGGAATCAAATTGAATCGTCAAGTGAAGTTTAAAAACAAAATGTTGTGTTTGCCCAATAAAAAATACCGCCCATATCTCATGTATAGATCTAATTATCCAGCCACAAATATTTATTTTACAAAATTTATTTACAGTTGCTTTGAAAAATCATTGATTGATTAAAATGAAATAAAATCGAAATTCAACTGAATTTAGATTAGAAATCTAAGAACTATATTAATACATGGCCCTCT
Organism: Quercus suber; assembly: GCF_002906115.3. Lineage (NCBI taxonomy): Eukaryota > Viridiplantae > Streptophyta > Magnoliopsida > Fagales > Fagaceae > Quercus > Quercus suber. Next base: position 842,866 of record NW_027069619.1, read on the forward strand.
TTTTTCCTTTACAAAAAGTTTGTGTTTATTGATAATAGTCTAATTTGCCTTTGACAGCACAAAACATATAAATACTGAGAAAAAAAATGTTTAAAATCCTAATTCGCACTAATCACGTGATTAGGTCACAAAATACCGAAATTTACCAAAAATTGCAAAATTGAGTTAAATGCAGAATCATAAACTACTGACCTTAAGGGTCATCCCAAAATAAGCGGAACCTTATTTTGACTATTGAGCAAAAAGTTATTAAGGAAACAAAAATTATTATAAACGGCAAAATTGCAGTTTTCATAGCCTAAATGAAGGAATTCGCTATTTTCAAGGAGTACCTCATGGCAAAGCCACTACTATTGCTCATAAGGTCATTTCGTTTCAGCTCGCCAAATTTCATGCGATTCCAACTCCGAGGCCCATGATTTCTACTAGTGCTTTTTTGTCTTGCGTGTTGATTTTAGGCGCGCGTGAGAATCTAGGAAAGCCATGGCGGTCTGTTCTACATCAGTCTCCCCTACTTGAACCCCAAGTTCCCACTATCTGGTGTGTTAGGAGGATAGTACTCATCTAAGTCAGCAACACTGAAGGTGGAAGAGATATTTATGTCCGGTGGAAGAGCAAGCACATAAGCATTGTTGTTGATCTTCTTTGTAATCTAGAATCACCCATTTTTCTTGTCCTTCAATGTACTGTAGGTACCAACGAGAAACCTCTCCTTTCTAAGGTAGACCAACACTAAATCCCCAACATTGAAAATCTTCTCACGTCTCATCTTATCAACTGCCTCCTTATACTTGGCATTAGCAGCTTCTAGTTTTTGTCTCACTTCCTCTTGCATTGCCTGAATACAGTCAACCATATTCTCTACAGCTTGACTCACTACTAGAAGCTCAGGTAAGGGTACCAAGTCCAAAGCATGTTTAGGGGGCACACAGTAGACAATAGCAAATGAAGACTTACCAATGCTTCTGCTGACTGAGTTATTGTAAGCAAACTCTGCTTACACTTCCACAAGGTTCACCAAAAGTGACTGATGAACTTAGTATTCCGGTTAGAGGTGATGGACTTTGGCACTACATGCAAGCGTACAACTTCTTTAAAGAACATATTGGCCACTCGAGTAGCAGTTGAAGTCTTCCTGCATGATATGAAATGGGACATCTTCGAGTACCTATCAACCATAAAAAAAAACAAACGTCATACCTCGCTGGGTTCGAGGAAGACCCAGTATAAAATCCACGGACACATCCTCCCATAGTGCTTGTGGAGCTGGTAATGGCATGTATAAACCAGTATTTTGAGATTGTTCCTTGACAGTTTGGCAGATTGAACACTTCTTCACATGATTACCAACACTCCTTTTCAGTTGTGGCCAATAATACCTCTCCTCCACAAGGGCTATTGTCTTGTCTCTACCTATATGTCCACCCAAACCTCCACCATGCAGCTCCCTAATGAACTCTTAGGAATGCATAATTGATTACCTCGAAAGAGGAAACCATCCTGAGTGTACATATTATTAACAGCAATATGAGTTTATTGACACTTATCCCAAATATCACCAAAATCCTCATCACTCTCATATAGCTCCTTGAGACAATCAAACCCTACAACTTTAGTACCTAGTATGGTCAACAAAGATGCTTGCCTGCTGAGTGCATTTGCCACATTATTAGTGACACCAGACTTGTGCTTCAATGTGAAATAGAAGCGCTGTATATAAGCTACCCACCTAGCATGCATCCGGTTAATGCTAGCTTTACTATTGATGTGCTTTAATGCCTGATGATCTATATATAACACAAACTCCCTTTGAATCAAGTAATGCTCCCAATGATTAAGAGTTCGTATCACAACAAAGAACTCCAACTCATAGGCCGACCATTTACTCCGAACTTCACATACTTTCTCACCGAAGGATGCTACTGGCCTGTTGTCTTAGGAAAGAACAGCGACTATCTCGACCACAAATGCATCACACTCCACCTAAAATATCTTCTCAAAGTTGGGCAATGCCAAAACTAGACTTCTCCTTTATTAAGGCAAAACTTAGTTTTGCCTCCTTTCCCCATGAGAACCTCCCCTTCTTTAGACACTCACTAATAGGGGCTACGATGCTACCGAAATCTCGAACAAACCTTCGATAGAAAGTTGCCAGGCTATGGAAGCTTCACACATCACTCACTATGTTTGGGGTTGGCCAATCTCTGACTGCATGTACCTTGTCCTCATCAACATGAATCTCATCCACACTAACCACATACCCTAAGAACAGCAACTTATCAGTCAAGAAGCTGCACTTCTTCAAGTTGATATACAACTCATTGGCCTTCAACACTGTCACTACTTCTCGCACACGATTATAATGAGCTGCTTTTGTCTTATTGTAAATTAGGATATCGTCAAAATAAACTACCACAAACTTCCCAATAAATGGTTTCAATACCTGATTCATAAGCCTTATGAAAATGCTGGGAGCATTAGACAATCTGAAAGGCATCACCATCCACTCATACAACTCATCCTTTGTCTTGAAAACTATCTTCCACTTATCTCCTGGTCGGATCAGAATCTGGTGGTACCCACTCTTGAGATCAAGCTTAGTGTACCACTTGGACCCACTTAGCATATCAAACATGTCATCTAGTCGAGAAATAGGAAATCGATATCTGACTGTGATCTTGTTAATGGCTCAACTATCCACACACATACACCAGCTCCCATCTTTCTTCGATGTTAATAATGCCAGTACTACACAAAAACTCATACTCTCCCTATAGAATCTAGCCCTCTAGAGGATTTATCTTGTAGGGTCACAGATTTGGTAAACTAGCTTTAGGAGCTAAATCAATGGAATGCTGGATGTCACGCATGGGTAGTAAACCTACAGGCATCTCCTCTTGGAACAGCTCTTCAACAACTCTTCAGACTCCTTGATGGCTTAATCAATGGTTGAATTGCTCAGGTATCTCTACAACCTTCTTCGGCTTTCCATCTGTCGCCACTACTGCATAAACCTGCCTTAACTCCTTATACTCCCAATCAAATTCATCCTTAGTAGCTTTAGGCACACTAGCTTCCTTAATAGGGCCAAGGACAATTTTTCTGTCAATCTTAAAGAACACATATACATTATCCTTACACCTATGAGTAGCATCTACATCATACTGCCAAGGTCTACTCAATATTAAATGACATGCATCCATTTCAACAATATCACAAACTACTTCATCTACGTAACATTTACCCATAGAAAATGTAACACGACATTGTTAAGTAACAAGTGTTTCCCTACCTTTCTTGATCCAACTTATTTTGTACGGAGAAAGGTCTTTTTCTGTCTTCAGCCCCAGTTTGGAAACCAAACTCTTCGACATGATATTCTCTACACTGCCACTATCAATAATCAAATCACAAACCCTTTTACTTATGGTGCATTGTGCTCGGAAGATCTCATTCCACCGATCACTGTAATCCACCCTTGGTGTGAGCAACAACCTCTGAATCACTAAAGACCTCCCTAATGGCTTGCCTTCCTCATCTCCTTGAATTTCATAACGATCACAGGCATATAGATTAGCATCATTATACACCTCGCCATCCTTCTGTTCACCTTCTACCTCACCTTCTTCTGCCACCACTAGATTCACTACAACTCACTTAGGGCAACTACTAGATTGATATCCTGGTTCTCCACACCTGTAGCACTTATTCCTAGTTGGCCTAGCATAGGGGTTGGCATTGGCTATCGACTGGGCTGCGGAACCTGCTACTACCACTATGCACTGATTAACACCACTTTTCTCCCAAACCACGGGTTGTGATTGTGGCATAAACATGGGTTGTTTACCTTTGCGGGAAATGGAACTGGATGACTCCAAACTACGGTTGGAAAACTTTAAACCTGGCTTGAGATGCTGATATTCTATTTTTTTGGATAGGGTTACAACCTCATTTAAAGTATATAGGGTTTGTAAGGATACCTGATCTCGAATTAAAACTCATAGCCCGTGTACAAATCTGGATATCCGTTGATCTTCAGTTTCCTCCAAATCATTGTGATTTGCCAACCTGTCAAAGTCCTCCATGTACTCATTAATTGTCCGCATACCCTACTTGCAATCCTGATACTGTCTAAACAGCTCCTGCTGATAATTTGGTGGTAAGAACCGATCTGCTATTAATCTCTTCATCGTCCTCCTTGATTGTATCGAAATCTTTCATTCATGGGTACTGTTTAACTAAATACGATCCCACTAGGCAAATGCTCCCCCCTTCAATTTGTATGCCACCAAACACACTTGTTTGTCATCTTGAGTACCCATATAATTTAAAAACTTTTCCACCTCACTGACCCAATCCAAATACTCTTCAATGAAGACATTACTATTAAAGGATGGTAATTTTACTTTCATCTGATAGTCCCTTTGCTCTTGATAATCTCAGTCATTATCCCTCGTAGGACCACGATGATTCCCAAGGACTCCTTCAGTATACTCATCGTCCTCACTGTTCTCTTTATTGTAGTCTTGTTGCCTGTTCCAATTTAGACCGTGATGGGGAGGGCCACACACTCAATTATCATGTCGCTCTTCATCATCACGATTAGGGTTTCAATTAAGCAAAATGGCAAGTGCTTCTTGAATATGGTCCAGGGTCTATTGGGTTGAATCACGAAACTGTTGATTTTCATCACAAAAATCAAGGAACTCAACCCTAGTGAGGGTTGGGTTGTTGACGTCGTTACCGCTGTCATTGTTATGGTGGTCAACGTCTCGCCGGTTAGCCATCAAACCAAGGTAAGTCAAAGCTCTGATACCAATTGATATCATGAAAGTCTGAAGAAAACACATACAATACTCTTTTGATGAAACAAAAACTAAACTATTAACTTCTAGTAGTAAACGTCAAATCCACGAGAGGTTTCCCTGAATCTATAAGGGGGTTCCCTTAATCCACAAGGAGATAAACTAGAATCCACCAAAAAAAAAGAATTTGAAAAAAAGTATGTGTTTATCGATAATAGTCTAATTTGCCTTTGACGGCTACAAATCATATAAATACTGAGAAAAAAGTCTGAAACCTTAATTCGCACTAATTACACGACTAGGTGATAAAATACCGAAATTTACCAAAAGTGGCAAAATTGAGTTAAATGTAGAATCATAAACTACTAATCTTAAGAGTCCTTTCAAAACAAGTGGGACTTTATTATGACTTTTGAGCAAAAAGTTATTAAGGAAACAAAAAATACTATAAACGGCAAAATTGCAGTTTTTGGGGCCTAAATGAATGAATTTGCCATTTTTAGGGAGTACCTTGTGGCAAAGCCACAACTATTGCTCAGAAGGCCATTTCGCTTCAATCTACCAAATTTCATGCGATTTAAACTCCCAAGCTATGATTTCTACTAGTGCCATTTTGCCTTGGGTGTTGATTTCAAGCGCGCGTGAGAGTCTTGGAAGGCCATGACGGTCTGTTCTACACCAAATGACAGAGTATAAAATCTAAATACCCTAAACTTCGGGGAATAAATTACAAATTCTAAAACTTCGAGGTGTAAAATCTAAACAACCCCAAACTTTAGAGGTGTAATTTGTAATTTACCCTTAATTTTATGCAAGTATATTTTCTTTCTTGTTCATAACCTGTTTTGTTTATATTGTCTATATGTTTAGATCTAAAATAGCTCAATGTAATTTCTAGATCTAGGATTTTCTTTTGGCTAAATTGATTCGTAGATCTACTATTTTACATCATAAAAATTGTTACTTTGCAATAAAATTCTAGATCTGACTTTCCCTACATTCAAAATTTGTTTTTCAATCATTAAATTCCAGATTTGATTTTCCCTACATTCAAATATGTTTTCTTTTGGATAAAATTTCATATCTAATTTTCCCTACATTCAAATATATTTTTCTTTGCATTAAATTCTAGATCCAATGTTTTACATCACAAAACATGTTTTCTTTACGTTTAAATTCCAGATCTGATTTTTTTTTTTTTCTATATCAAAATTTTATTTTCAATCATTAAATTTCAGATCTAATTTTTTTACAATTCAAATAAGTTTTCTACATTAAAATACAGATATGATTTTTCTTCATTCAAATAGGTTTTCTTTCAATAAAAATTCCAGATTTGATTTTCTACAATTCAGATCCATTTTCTTCAATTAATTTTCTGCATGTTTTCAAATCTCAAAATCCTTTTTGTAAATTAAGCTATTTTTAAAACAGATCTATGAAATACTTTTCAGTTCAAAGATTAATCTTAGATCTAAAAAGCCTAGCAAATGAATTACATGAATTTTAAATGCATGCAATATTTAAATTCAAAGTCAACACGAATGTGTGTTTTTTACAATTTAAGCCTTGTGGATATGTGATTGGTCATCTTTAGTCTAGAAGATCAGTTTTTACCAAATGAGGTGGGTGTTTAATACCTTACCATTTTGTAATTTAATCCCTTAGCCTAGATTTTGGGTTCTAGATTAGTTTCTTGTCCAATGTAATTTTTCGTTTTGATAGATTGTAACTAGGAAGCAAAACAATATATTTTTCTTTAGATTGTAACTAGGATCAAAGCTTTGTAATATTTTTACCAAAATGTAATTTTACTTTCAATGCAAATCTAAATGTTCAGTTCATTTATGTTTTTCTTTTCTTTTTTTTGTTTAAATAAAATAAGTGATGACTCCATTTTACACCCTCGATCTAGGGTAAAAGCATTTCTCAATGTAGTATATTTTTTGTGTTTTCGTATGATTGGTAGCATCAGGAAAAATCAGTTAACGAATAACTATCTATAGTTGATAGAAAACCCTATAAAAATATGACTTATTTTTAATAGATGGTTTTCCTGAAATTTTTTGGAATACATCCCTATCTCACCACAAAACATTTCCACCAAAAACACTAAAAAATATGATAGTTTTCCAAAAAATTTCCATCTCATTTTGGAAAATGAACTTTTTTTTTTTCTTCATTTTTAATAACTAAAAAAAGGTGGGCAAATTTAACGTGGGGCAACAAATGAAAACTTTAACCACTGACAAACAAAAAATATCACTACTTAACACATGGAGAAGTTAAAAAAAGAAAAAAAAAAGTTTAGCCAAGAGTCCAATGTACTCCTCTAGTACTCTATGAAAGAGAATCAGGTTCAAATCACTCACCCCTCATTGTTGTAATTAAAAAAGAAAAAAAGAGGTCCACAAAGACAAGCAAAGAAAATAAAATAATTCAAAATTTTGGTAGGTTTTTCCAAAAATGAAAAGAAATGCCAAAAGAAGCTTTTTGTAGTCGTAACTCGTAAGAGGAAACTGGTGAAATCGGCTTGGGCCTAAAATAATAAAGCCTACAAAGACAAAAATAATTAAGTAAAGAAATAACAAAAAATAACACATATATCTTCTTTTGTAAGCGTCAATTTCTTCATTTAATGCTTCATGGAAAATTAAAAAAAAAAAAAAAGCAATATATTATTTAAAAAGCTGCTATAAAAATAAAACCAACAGAGAAGAGACCGATATATTGTATTGTAATAAAGAAGTAAACCAAAAGAAGAAGGCAAACCTGGTCCTTTGAAAGGTCTTTATTTTCAATTTGTTCAAGGGACCAAGAGAGCACAATTTCAGTGAAGCCATGATCATTAGGAATTGCTTTCATCTTCTTTGAACTCTCTCCCTTCTCTTTCATCATCATTTCTTCTTACATCATCTCTGCATGCATTAATATATTATATCATCAAAAACCCATTTGGCCATTTCTCTGTAACCCTATAATAAATTCATAGAAAGGGAGGTTTCTTAACTAGGAAGGAAAGAAGTACGAAAAAAAAGAAAAAAAAAGGGGGGGGGGGGGGGAGAAGGCATAACCAACTTTCTAAATCCTCTTAATATATATATATATATATAAATATAAACTAAATTTTAAACTATTTTGATAACTCTTTTTTCACCCCACATGGCATTATTTCATTAGCAACTCACGCCACATCAACAACTTTTTGAATTTTGGGTAAATCCCTTTTAAAGCCCAAAATAAGCTTATATCTTATCCAAAAAAAAAAAAAAAAAAAATCTTCGTGGATTGGGCTAACATGGCTTACAATATCCTTACTTCAAGAGGTAGATTCATGGTCTACATTTCCTCTTCATCAATTGGGATTATAACCCATGACATCATCAACATCAACATATGGATTGGACTCAAGCAATGAATCAAAACTCACGGCCCATATTACCTCTCTCGTATTCATGGAAAACGGCTTCTCCAACAAAGGCCCATATTTACACAAAATGACAACAAAACTCAAGGTACATCATCTCATCTTCGACTTATGATCCAAGCTCATGAGTCTCTTTGGAAAAATTTTGGGAGTCATGGTTTGGAGGGCCAAGAGGTATGTTCAGTAAAGCTCCAGCGGTTTAAATTTAATAAAAGAAACATGTTGCTTGGTGTGTTTTTTCCAAATCCCTGAACTTTGACGAGTCAGTGTGTAGCAGGTAACATATGGTAAGCCTCTCTTATCACATAGTACTTAAAATGATAAAACTCTCTATTGCTCTTTTCCTAAATCCTAATATTCATCACATGACAAACACTCAAAAACTCCAGCCATCTAAGTGTTGACAAAATAACTATTCATTCAATCTCTAGTTGTTCCTATATGAATTTGGAAACCTAAGTATATTATTCTACATAAACTTATTACTATTTTCAGCTAAAATTCAACTCAAACACATGCTAAATTTGATTCGTTATCTTTAATCTTCAAATATAAAATAGTCATAATATCTTTAATAGTCAGTTGCCATCTATTATAATCAGTCCAAATATTCTCCTGCCAGTTGCTAGAGCAGAGTATTAAATACTCTTCTTGCTCTCTAAGATTAAGTCACAACACAGTAAGAATTTCTAAAACTTCATTAACTATTAATTAATCATTTTATTACTTACTAAAAATGTGTTGTAATAAAATCTTGGACTAAAAATAGAAATACCCAAAAGAGGAAGCCTTTCCAGCAGAACACTAACAGTGTGTTCACCACCTGACAGCTAGCTGAAAGTGATATCACCAGTCATTTAATGCTCAATCCCAAAAGCCAGCTGCTATACCCAAAATAGCAAGATATCCTTAAAAGAGATCTTACCATTTTTAGCCAAACCCATGCCTGACATCATCTAGCTGACCTCATTTACTTCAACCCCAAGCAACAGTTTTTTTATGACAGCTATGACAACTTTTTATGATAGCTGTGATAGCTTTTTCAGAACAGTTGTAAAAGCTGACCCAGCAGTCTTAACATTATAGAATTTCCTCTTTTGGCTAAACAAAACCAACTAAAGAAACTATATTTTTCTTGCTAAAATCCTTTCCTTTTTAGCTGGTCTTTCCTCCAGCTGATATTACCCAAAATAGCAAAAACCACTTAAAGCTAAACATACCATTTTCGGCCAAATCCTAGGATGGATTTTTTGAAAATTTATTGCTGATTGGGACAGATTTTTGGTTGAGATTCTTTGCTAAATACCTCCTTAAACTCAGCTATAAATAGAACACCTCATCAACACACCCATAGAAAAGAACAACTCTCTAAAAAACTTCTCCATTCTCTCACCCTCTAATTATCTTCTTAAGCTCTTATTGAAGTTCTGAGCTTCTGACTTTTTGGTTTCCAAATTAAGAACTAAACCTTTCAGCCCTTAGCTCATAACTGCCCTTCATAAGCCCTTATCCATCCTCCAGCAAAAAAATCCTAGCAACATTGCTAAACACACTACAACACTATTACTCTTCTTATACTCATTCTCTCCCTCTTCATATTCAGAAAATACATTTCTCTTGCTGCTCATATCTCCAAATACCTAAACACATCTCCATATTCTTCTCTTACAAAATCTTTCCTCTTGGAAAGCAATCACTCTAACTTCTCCAGCAGCTATAATCTCATATCTTTATTATCTTTAACCTCTATATCTTTTATACTTCCATGTATCTTACAAATTACATATCTCACAAATTATCCATACATATTCCTCATATATATTACAAACTCATCTCTTGCCAAGTATCCATACTTATTATCAATACAAACACTACATCCCACAAAACATCTATATCTTTTACCATCTCCATACTTTTCAAGAGATATCAAACACTCATATCAAAAGCTCTTCTCATGGAAGACATAAACTTCTAATACTAAAGCCCTTCTCCTACAAGGACTAAGATCTCATATCAAAGCCTTTTTCCTAGTAGGCACAAATACTTCTTATAAAATCCCTTCTCATGGAATGCACAAACCTATCTTACAAAAGCCCTTCTCATGGAAGGCAATACCATTCATAAGTTCACAATATCTAAAAGAGCATTATTAAAGGGGAAATTCATTTAAGTGCATGATAAAAGGGACAAACTTGACCAGCCTTTACACATAGCTGGACATACTTTCTTTCACTCATGTTGCCCCCATTTTTTCCCTTCAATCTTGAAGTTATCATGGCAAACTGCCTCTCCATTGCTGGAGTCATTCTGTTGGAATATTATTAACTGACTGATGCTATACAGCTGGAGTTACAAACCATACAAAGATAAGTCACTACGTTTCCATATCTTTAAATTTACATTATTGAATACGTGGATACTTTACCTTTAAATACATATTACTTTATTTCAACTATTATTTCAACTAATAATCAAAGTTGTTATATCAAACACATATTATTTATTTATTCAACCATTATCATGATTCCTAGACTTTGGGCTTTACCCATTTTGTAGGCTTAAAAATATCCTAGAAGCCATTGGATTACGTGGCCAATGTTGAGTTTCAGACGCAATTCCCCAAACATATTCAGGTCTAGCAAGGTTATCCCTTCAACAGACAACACGTGGCTGCGCACCGAAAAATGGCCCCCAAACAAACTACAACCTTAAAGTTTGGGAGTATTTTGATCTACACTTAGAAGTTTCAGAATTTGGATTTTACTCCTTAAGTTCTATTTTGTTTACATCAGCTACCCCTCTATCCATATTTTTCATTAAGTGTCACAAAAACTTGCCACGTGTATTTAGTTTATTCAATAAAATGATTTGATATAGCATAATAAAAATGATGTATTAACATTTTATTAGATGAATTAAACATGCGTGGCAACTTTAAAAAAGTAAAATTCAAATTCTGAAACTGGGGTAAAATCTAAACACTTCCAAATTTTAAGATTGTAGTTTGCATAAAAGAGGGAGTTAGACCCCCTTTTTTGTGGTCTCTAATGACAAGTAATGGCTAGTGCTAGGGTTCTGATTTTAGGGTTTTGTACCAACCAATGTACTTTCCACAAGTGTCAAGTGCCTGTTCAAAGGCTAATTCATGGTCTATAAATATAGTCTCCATATCAGTTTTTTATCATAGATTTTTTTTTTTTTTTTATACTATTAGAGAGATTCACAAAATTCTTCAAGATTGCTAACTTGAAGTATTCTTACTTTAGTTGTATTATAACCTCAATATTTAACCATTTAACTTTATCATCATGCAACTGGGAGAAACAATGACCTATTTTTGTATCTTTAACCACTGATGCCTTCGTGAAAAGCATGCGTTGAAGCGGTCAAGTGTTTCATTATTGTTGCTTTTTCCTTATTGAAAAATTCATTACTTATTCAAAAATGAGTAAAGAGATTCTTGGTGATAGGAGAACCTTTTTTTTTTAATTTTTTTTATTTATATAAGATTGAAATTTTGTGTGAAGCCTATTTCTGGAGATTTGAACTCTAGTCCTTACTCTTCACACCCTACAAACATTTATATTTGTGAAGCGACTATCGCGTCAAAGGTGCGCGGTGGTAGAAGAACTTGGTTTTAATAAGCAAAGAAAAGGTAGCAAAACTTTTTCCGCATTCAAAACCAAGTTCTCATGTCCTACTTGTAAAAAAAATTGCATATAATTTTATTTTTATTCAATGTAAAACAAATTGCACATAATTTTGTAAATTGTTTCCAATACATGTATAAATCCACTTTCCAAATACACAAACAGTTTAGGTCTCAATTAGGAATGGTAATGGGTCAGGTTTGGGCTGAGTTTTTTCATACCTGGACCCGACTCGCGGGCCAAAACCTGCGGCCAGGACCTGGCCCATTTACTAAATGAGTTTTTTTCCCGCGGCCCGAACCCGCCCTGCCAGGCCTCGCGGGCCCTGCGGGCCCCATTAAGCCCTACCAGATCAAAGCCCATTTTGTTGCCCAATCAAAATATATATATATATATATATATGTTTGCCTGACACTGATTTTCTCAGCAACCAGACAATAGGGGACACTCAAGAAAATCAAGATCTGGACAGATCAGAAACCCTTTTTTTTCATTACAAAATTTTCCCACATCAAAAGTATAAACAAGAATTAACATATAGAGCCTACAAAATCAAATCAAACAAGTTGATCCTATTGTGGGGGCCTTTTGGTGTTGCGGGTTGGGCTGGGTTGCTTCCTGCGATGATGAGCTTGAGTGTTCTGAGTAGGAGAGTTGAGATTGGCCCAACTGTAACTCACTTTGGGTCGACTTGTGCGCAAACTAGGCATTGTCTGGTAGGAGTGCACTTATGGCAGGCAGAGCTGTTTCAAATAGGTTATGGCAGGTAGATATAATAACAGCAGAGAAAATAGAATTTAGTAACCTTTTCTTAATGGAAAATGACCAAGTAATCTCTATCTTTATGACAATCACAGTAGTAGCAATGGCAGTGATAATAATAGCTTTTACAAGAGAAATAAAAAATTAAGCGATAATATGAGTTAATCGAAAATGAACGTCAAGTCGAGTTTGGGTCCGTAAGGGCAAAGACCAAGGAGGAAGAATGCCTCCTTTCAATGAAACTAATCTCCTAGGAAAAAGATCCTGCCGTGGGGATTAATGACTTTGAGGGAAGCAGACCTAAATGGTTATTGCCCAAAGGAATCTCTTTTGTTTTCTTATCTCAGAGAAAGTAGGATTTCGAGGGGAAAAGAAGGAAATCGACCTACTGGTGCATGCCCATTGTATTATCTCTCTCTGTTTTCTTATGTTTTTCTCTGCTTTGTTTTTTCTATTGTTTTCTTTTTACTTTCTAATACTCCCCTGTTTTTCGATCCCCTTTACAAGGCACGGCGAGGTTCCTTTTATAGGGCCTGCCGTGACTGGATTTTACCACCTTACCCCTTAACCGCCTTTGTCTGGTCTGGGCGTACTTGTCAACCACCAAGGAGTTCGTTTGTGTACTTACCCCTACCAGGCGGAGGCAAGTTTGTTTTATTTTGTTAGTGCGCCGTGGCATTCTTTCCTGCCACGATGTAAATGCTTTTCTCTCTCCTTCCCTCATGGCATGCACCTGACGATACCCCCTCAACCTTGCCTCTTTTGGGTGGTCTGTCATCCCAGCAGGACGTACCACCCAAAAGGGCTTGGGCAGGAACTGCGGAGTAGGTATTTTTCCCTTTCCCCACCACCAAACCACACCCCCCTTACCTCTTACCTCTTACCTCTAACCCATGGCCCCACCATGCTCTATATTGGCTGGGAACAGGCTGGTGGTGCCTAGGCCTTACGCGTGCTTTCCTGTCATGTATGTTCAAAATCTGCCTGCTGCTCATGCATTTGCCGCGGTCTGAAGCTTTGCTTGCACAGTCTACCGCACCTCTTCTTTCTTTTATATGGGCTGTTTTAGAATTCACTGTTCCTTTATGGGCTTGGCTTCATTTTGATACTGGGTTTTACATTTCTCTTAGCCCATTTCTTGATTGCTATCATGTCTTGCCATACTATTCTATCATTCCTGCTGTAATGGCTTGGTCCTGCTGGTCTTTCTGTTAGACCTACCGTTTACTCTTTTCCCCCAAATGGCTTTGCATGGCCATGGGCTTTCTTACTTAGGGGCTCTTGTGTCCCTCTTTGTTTTCCCTTGGGCATCCTCGGCCCATTTACTCGTTTCGGGCTTTCTCGGCCCTTTTCCTCACTTTGTGTTCCCATGGGCTTTTACTTACTTCATTGGGCTTCCCCGGCCCAATTACTTCATACTCATCCTTGGAGTTTGTGGGCTTGCTAACAGTCCCCTACTTTCTTTGCTTACATTACTTTGAGCCTGCCGTGGCCAATTCTTTCTTTTTCATATCATACACTGCCCATGGGTTTGTTACTCTCTCTTTCCGGGCTTCTTGAACCCATTTGCTCCCTCAAGACCCATTTATTCATCTTATGGACCTGTGACCTATTATTCCTGCCGCTTGAGCTTAATGGTTTTATTTTATACTTCCCACTTCTATTTGCTGCCTGTATTGCTGGGTTGGGCATTCTTCCTTTTTTTTTTTTTTTTTTTTTGTGTTTTACAAAAATGACCCTCAACATCTATTAAACAAAAATAACACCTAAACTGGAAAATATAGATTTGATTCTTTGAACAAAATGAATGATTTTCAGTGCAAAAGCTTGAGTTCACTACGAGGTGAAAAAGATGAGAGAGTTGTGGCCTTGTGAGGTGGAGGAGGGTCCTGCGAGGTGAGGTTTGTGAGGAGAGGTGCTTGATCTTTTTAGGTGCTTGTCGGCAAGGTTGCTTGAAGGAGAGTGGTGTCACTGATAGAGCTTGGGATGGCGGCGAAGGCTTGTGACGACGACGAAGGCTTGGATCAGCGGTGAGAGGTTGGGTAGTTGGCCGAAGGTGAGATTGTGAGTGAGTGAGATTGTGATTTGTGAGGGAGACTGAAAAGAATAAAGATTAGAGAGATAGGCTGTGTGAGCTAAAATGAAATGAGGATGATGAATATAAATTTTAGGGTTTATAACATTATATATATATATATAAGGTAGTTGGCCGAAGGTGAGATTGTGAGTGAGTGAGATTGTGATTTGTGAGGGAGACTGAAAAGAATAAAGATTAGAGAGATAGGCTGTGTGAGCTAAAATGAAATGAGGATGATGAATATAAATTTTAGGGTTTATAACATTATATATATATATATATAAGGATATTTTAGTAATTATAAAATTATATATAACCGAGTCGGGTTGGATCCGGGTTCGGGTCAGATTTTTACAAAAACCCTGACCGGTTTGGGTTTTTTTTTTAAAAAAAAAAAAAACCCAAACCTGACCTTATTCTTTATCGGACCGGGTAAAATCCGACCCATTAGGGTTGGGCCAGGCCAAGTACCCATAGGTTAGGCAGAAATTGCCATCCCTAATCTTAATTGCAATTCATGAAATACAATTCAAAGAAAAAAAAAAAGGTTGCTCACTCAATGGAAAAATTAATCATGCACTCTATCATTGGTTGTGGTCCTTATGGTAGATAAGGGATACCATCATCTTAACGTTTCAAGCAAACTAAAAACTTCCACAAAAATCTTCTTGATTACTAAAGAGAAGAGAAGACTCAGAGAAACTTCAAGTTTTATGCTTTTGGATAGTTCAGTATAATGAATACCCTGAAGCAAAGATCAAGCTGGAAAGGAATGGAACACTATTGTACGATATTTAAACCATCTCTCAGGCTAATACCAGTGTTGCAAATCCTTATTAAAGGATTTAATTCTTCCTAGCTCTCCATTCTTTCATCTTTTTTCAACAAGTAGAGATGTTATGATCCTAGTATCCTACATTAGGTGAGTTCTACTCATGGGTTCTTAAATGAAGTTCTACTCTTGGGTTCCTAACATTTAAGAACTCATGAGTAGAACTTACATTGAAAACGGCTCACGGGGAGGGTGCCTAAGAGCTTACACACACATGGTTAAGTTTCTACTTAATCCACGTGAGACACTAGGATCATAACTGGAAAATTTCATTGTACCACCTATGAAAAGAAAGCTATATAGGTATATGAATAATGCAAAAATATTTGGATATGCACATGCTCATTCACGAAATCTATTATTATACATGTAGGTTTTTATTTTATTTATTTATTTTTATATAAATATTGTTTTGTTGTAGTTGTTCCTAATAGATGTGCTTCTACTATTTCTAATCCATGCCATAACCGAATCCTCCATAGAAACTGCTTTAACTTTGTTGCACTGAAAACTATATAAGATTCATAGAAGCCAGTTTTAATAATACTTATGTAAGGCTGTTAGGATTTCAAAGCTTTAACTTAATTTTGATCTTCACTGTTTAACTAACACAATTTTTGTTTGAATCTTACTACAGGCACTATAAGTAAAACGGACTACTGCAGTGGGCCAAAAGTGCCGCTAAAGATACATTTGACCTTTAGTAGTGGGTGCTATTGGGGCGGTTCTTACCGCCATTGTTGTGGTGCCACTATAGATCTATTGCGGTGGTAACAAAAAGCATTGCAATAGATCTACAATTTAGCGGCGGTTTTGGTCTATTATGGTGGGCAGAAAATTGCCGCCATATGAGGTCAGAATTTGAGTCAATTGACCTTTTAGCGGCGGGATATGTGCGCCACTATAGGGCTTCATGTACAATCAACCATATGCACATTTTAGCGGTGGTTACGCCCTCCGCAATATGTGTGAAGCTTTAGCGATGGGCTATAAACGCCGCTATAGGGCTTCAATTGTAACATAATTTTTACCTTTAGCGGCGCTTTTTGCCTGCTGCTATAAGTTAATTTTTTTCCCCTAGGTTTTATAACCATAGTCCTATTACAAACAGCCTGTAATAATTTTACAAACAACTTGTAATGATTTTAGGTCTATTGAAACAATACCACAATACGTGCCAATTTTAGTTCCCATGGGTTTCAATTGGGTTTTAAAACCACTATTTGCCAATAACCTATTCAAAGACATGTTTCAAAGAACCTGTAATAATATTGGCTCTATTAACACAATACCACAAACATAACTAATTAACAATATAATAAATGTTTTCAAACTAACATAATATTAACATAGAAATATATTATCAAATACATAACATTGTCTATTACCATCATCATAAGATTAACAAAAAAAGATGTGGTCCTTTGAATAAAACAACTGCTCAATATAAGCTAATACCATAATCAAAGTTCCAAAGTATTTAAAAATATCCTCCAACACTTGTAAAAAATGCAGTTGTAGCAATGAAGTTCCTTGTACACAAAAGAGTCCCCAAACACCAAGATAAAATCTATAAGCATCTTTGGTGATGGGATGCAGTTGATGATTTTTGGATAGGTGGAGATTGTTGGACCAGAGGAACATCCTACATACAAATTACGATTACTCAATAAGTGCATCTAAACGGAATAGAATGATAAGAAAATATTGCCAAGGCAAAAATTGGGAACAAGTTCAAACAGTGTCCTATATATATATATATGATTGTTGATGCTCATTTTTATGAAGCCCAGCAGGCCCAAGGCCCAGAGTTGCGGGCAAACTGAAAGAAACAGCAAAAAGAAAAAGAAGGCATATGAATAGTTCAAGGGTCCATGAGATGGGTCCAGAAGAAGCAAATGGGCTTGAATAGGCCTGGAAAGAGAAAAGAAACAAATCCGTGGAAAGGATGAGGGAAAAGGAAGAATGGGCCACAGCAGGCCCACTACAATAAGAAAAAAAAAAGAGAGTAACAGGCAAATGGAGAACCCATGAGCCCAAAGGATAAAGTTTATAGAGAAAATTGGGCCAAAAAAGCCCAAAGTAAGTTAGCAAAAATCCATGTGTGAAACAAAACCAATGGGTCAGGGATGCCCATAAGAAAAACAAGGGACATTGGAGCCCGCAAGAAATGAAAAAGAAGCCCAGCAAGCATACTGGGCTACTGAGAAGGAAAGTACACGGCAGGTTCGAAAGGGCCCAGCATGATTGAGTTGAGCAGCAGGAATAGCAAACCTGGCATGGCAGGAGGCGCAAAGCCACAAAGCAAAACGCCCAAACTAAAGGGAAGCCCACTACAGAGCTCAACCCTCTAAAGAAAGGGACAACACATGGGCGTTGACCTGCCGGGAAAACAATCCACATCAGAAAATGCCAAAAAACGCACGGCAGGATATGCGCGCCCATTTTCAGACCTCGGCAAATGAATGAAACATCAATAAGGTAACGCATGCGAACGACCCAGGCATCATCAGCCTATACCCAGCCACTATGGGAAAGGGTGACGTCATGGGTGAGGGCATGGTCTGGCGGTGGGGAGAGGAGCGGGAACCCATTTTGCGTTTCTTGCCCAGACTCTTTCGGTGGGCACAGTCCTGCTGGGATGACATGCCACCCAAAAGAGGCAAGGGTGGGTAAGAACCGCTGGATGCATGCCATGAGAGACTGAGAGAGAGAGGACACACTGGACAAAGTAGAAAAGGAAGCTTCGTTGTCTGAAAGCCACGGGTCAATGGTGGATCAGAACCATTTGACTCGGTAAGTGGATGGCAAAAGGCTACGATAGCAGAATAAGGCCATAGAAAGGCTAGAACAGTAAAATCGGCCACGACAGGCCCTATATAAGGGACCCGTGGCTGTGTGCAATGGGGCAACAAAAAGGGGATCAAAAAACAGGGAGAAAAGAATTGAAAGAGAGAAAACAGAGAGAAAAGAATCAGAAGAAAGAAAACAGAGAGAAGGAAATTCTAAGAAAGAAAAAACAGAGTGCTTATGGCAGGCATGCACCTAAATCGGTTAATCCCCCCCCTCTCTCCCTCAATAGCCTTTTCCTCAAAAGACAATGCAAAATCTATACTTTGGCATATACCATTTGGGGCTGTCCCCTCAAAGCAATTAATTTCACCAAGTGAAGTTACTTGCGTTGAGGGAGTAGTTTTCCGTTCCGTGGTTGGAATCCTGCAGCAATACTAAATATGGCAAACTCGTTATTTTACTCCACTGATTTTGCTCTAATATTTTGTTTAAGCATTTTTATTTAAAAGCAAGGCCTTTAAATCATTTATCTTGTTTGTTGCGGAAGAAACAATGAATGCATTTTTCTTTATGTTTTCTATTTTATGTCTGCCTGCCATAACTTGTCAACAAAAACTATGACTGTTGTGAGCTGTTAAATGGACTTCGGCAGACGTGGCAAAGATTGTGCATAAGCCGGGCCAAGGTGTGCTCCAATTGGGCCGGTCCCAACTCCTCACCCAAAAACTACCTGGGCCTAATACGGCAGGGCTTGCCCAATACCCCAAGCCAGGCCCACCCCCCTTACAATTGGCGACTTCACTGGGGAGTTGGGAAAGAAGTTAGGGACAAAATACGAGATCCCTCGCAAATAATGCCACCAAAGTCTAGAGTGACGCGAAACATGAGCGCCATGCCATCACAAGCAGAGTCCAGGCCAACCACACCTAGCCAACAGTAGGTTAACCAAGCAAAAGGCGCTAATGGAATAGGAGCTGGTCCCCAGCCACCACCAAGGGATCCCGCTGACAACACCAATACTTTCATTGAAATGTTACAATTGCTACAACATTCTCATCAACAAATGATGGAGGAAATCTGTCAGCTAAAGGCAGAAAAGACAAAAGAGAAGGGGAGTCAGCATGTTCCAGATCATGCGACAGACAAGGAGGAAACACTAGGCCCTCAGAATACGGAGCAACGCTTCATCACCATGGCAGAGGTGGCAACTCTCCTCGAGCAAGAGAGGGCTAGAGCGCCTAAAAAAAGGTTTTATGCACGCAGACCCCGTTATCCATTAAAGGTGCTCAGCAAGCCATATCCTGAAAGGTACGAGCCACAGGCTTTTGCCCAGTACGATGGCAGGAGAGGAAGTGCTGTTGAGCACGTAAGCAAGTTCATAGATACTCTTGGCCCCTACGCGGCAGACGAGGACTTGTGTCTGCGGGAATTTTCTAAATCACTATGCGACCGAGTGTATACCTGGTACATTGGCCTAAAACCAGGATCCATCCCGACCTGGGATGACATGGTGGATGTGTTTTGTACTAAGTACTTTCATGGAGAGGAAACAGTAACGCTTGCAACCTTGCAAGCAACCAAGCAAAGGAGCGGCGAAGATTTGATGGAATACATAAAAAGATTCAGGGACATAGCGCTTGGCTGCTATGACCATTGTGAAGAAAGGACCTTGGTAGAAATGTGTATGACTAACATGATACGGGAGTACAGAGCAGTCTTGGAGAATCTAGACATCTCGCAGTTCGTACAGTTGTTACAAAAGGCCAGAAGGATAGCCCAGTCAGTAAAGCCAAGCGCTGAGAAAAGAAATGCTCCACAAGCAATGACGGTGACTACCGGCGAGCGAAGAAGGAAGACAGAGGGGAAGGAATATGATACTCCCCCACCCATACCATGCACTCCAAAGGAACTAGACGTGCTTCTGGATAAATGGATAGCAGACGGGGTTTTTAAGCCCAATCAGGTCTCGAAAGAGCCCACGGAGGAAGAACGAAAGGACCCACGCTTCTGCCGCTTGCACAAATATGTACAACATCCTACCGCAGAATGTTGGGCGTTTCGCAGACTGATACACCGCAGGATCAAAGAGGGGACCCTGGAGTTGTCCCAGTCAGAAGTCCAAACAAACTCACTCCCAAACCATAAAGGGAAAGGTGTGGCAGCGGTTGTAATTTGCGAGGACCCAAGAGGGGATGAAGAAGAGAATCTAGCTCTGCCTGCCACGGCTATCACCACTCTACAACAAAGTACTAGGTTCAAGAATTTGTTTGACCAATTGGGGTTCACTATGGGAGAATGAAAGGTAGCCATAGAGGCTTTGGTAAGTATCGCCTCTGGAGCAGGGGTAGAATGTTTAACTACAGAAAGCACAGGGGACAGGGCCCTCTTACAAGAATCAAGTGAAATCACCTTCAGCAATAAGGACATGGAAGTGGAATATCCAGATCACAGAAGGCCGCTTTTATTAGCGGCATCTATAAATCAAGTCCCTGTAAAGAGAGCCTTGGTGGACACAGGCGCTTCTGTGAATCTCATCCTGTTAAGCACTTTGCAAGCAACGGGAATTTCGGAAAGAAAAATCCAGGGGTGCCCAATGGAAGTAACAGGCTTTAGCGGAAGGGGAGAGTTTACCGCAGGATACATTCAGCTATGGTTAAAAGTAGGCCCTATAGCTTCTCTAGCTTGATTCCATGTAATAAAGACAGAGGTTTCATACCATGTGCTGCTAAGGAGACCCTGGCTGCACAAGCACCGGTTAGTCCCATCCACCTATCACCAGTGTGTAAAAGGAAGGTTAAATGGTAAGATGATACGCATAACGGCAAACCAGTCACCGTTTGAGCGAGCAAAAGCCCATCTCGTGGAAACTATGTTCTATGACCAATGGGCACCATCCAGAGAAAGTTCATTAGCAAGGCCACTTGGTACCTTTGTACCTAGGTGGGGAGACATTCAGAGTGATCCAGAGCCCGATTTGAGGAAGTTGTTAGCACGAAAGAAGAAAATAAAAACAGCAACTGCCGCAGGAACAGAAGATGCACCACAATGCGTCAGAATCCGAGGTCCTGATGGCAGAATTATTTACAAGTTATGAAGGCGCGCGGGGCCCACGAGTGAGACACGAGCGGGCCCCAAGCAAGAGTGGCAACACAAGAGTCCGGTGTGTTGCGCAATTCAAGATAGTTCAGAAGAAAAAGGTAGCGAAGAAAGTCACGAAGAAGCTATGGCAGAAAAGGATCCTCAGGTTATGGCAGAAGAAGAATTAGAGGAAGTCAACCTGGAGTCTGACTCACAGGAACCAAGACCTATTTCAGTTAGTTCGAGATTGACGGAAAAGGAAAAGTCAGAGTTGGTACAATTGTTAAAAGAATTCAAGGATGTTTTCGCGTGGGACTACAGTGAAATGCTAGGACTTGATCCAGGGCTAGTAGTGCACACACTGAACGTTGATCCAGGAGCTAAGCCAGTAACCCTGCCTGCCAGGGTATTTCACACGGAAATAGAAGGGCAAATAGTCAAGGAGATACAGAAATTGTTAGCCGCAGGATTTATTAAACCCATCTAACACCCGTGATGGCTATCCAATATAGTGCCAGTAAAGAAGAAGAATGGGTAGATAAGATGCTGTGTGGACTTCATAAATCTCAACAAAGCCTGCCAAAAGGATGAGTTCCCATTGCCAAACATGGACTTGTTGATAGACTTTGCGGCAGAAAGTGCTATGTTCTCATTCATGGATGGATTCAGCGGGTATAATCAAATCAGGATGGCGCCAAGGGATGCGGAGAAAACTGCCTTCAGGACACCCATGGGCAATTTTTACTATACAGTAATACCATTCGGATTGAAAAATACGGGTGCAACTTACCAACGGACAATGACAACCATATTTCATGACATGATGCATAAGGAATTGGAGGACTATGTGGATGACATAGTAGTGAAGTCAAAGAAAAGAGAGGAACACTTTTACACGTTGAAGCAGGTGTTTGAAAGATGCAGAACCTTCAACTTGAGAATGAATCCCCTCAAATGTGCATTTGGGGTGTCCTCAGGAAAATTTTTGGGCTTCTTGGTCCATAGCAGGGGAATAAATGTGGATCCTGCCAAAGCCACAGCCATAGTAACTATGAAGCCACCAGCCACATTGAAAGAATTGAAGAGTTTCTTAGGAAAAGTATCATATATTCGGAGATTTATCCCTGGATTAGCATCAATCACTTCCGCTTTTGCTAGACTACTCAAGAAAGGGGTAAGCTTCGACTGGGGAGAAGCACAGCAGGCAGCCTTCAAAAGGCTACAGCAGATCATGATGAACCTCCCTACTGTGCAAGCCCTAATCCGTAAGAAGCCATTGCTGCTCTACCTAGCCACCAGTTCACATGCCGTAGGGGTGTTGATCGCTCAGGAAAATGAAATTAACGTAGAACAGCCAATATACTACATCAGTCGCGCTCTAAAAGATGCGGAAACTCGCTATCCAAGAGCAGAAAGGGCGTGCCTAGCCGTTGTATATGCCTCCCAAAGATTGCGCCATTACTTCTTAGCTTATGAGGTATGGCTGATGACAAGTCCCACGCTATCAAAGCTTTGTTGCAACAACCAATCCTCTCTGGCAGGTTATCCCAATGGTTGTTGCAGTTATCACAGTACGACTTGAGAATGGGGACACCCAGGGCAGTGAGAAGTCAAGCAATAGCGGATTTGTTGGCGCAGTTTCCGGGAGAAGAAGAATTCCTGCTGGATGATGAAGTCCCAGGAGAAGTAGCCACGGCAGAAGAAAGGAAAGAACAATAGATAATGAAATTTGATGGGTCCTCTACTACCCAGTTCGGAGGGGTGGGGGTAGTCTTGTATCATGAGGAAGACAAGGCAGTGGCACTGTCATTTAAACTAGAATTTCCTTGTTCAAACAATACAGCTGAATATGAGGCCTATTTAACTGGGCTAGCTACAGCTCTTGAAGTCGGGGTCAAACATTTGAGGGTACTAGGTGATTCGAACCTAGTGGTCTGCCAGGCCAAGGGAAGTTTCTCTAGCAAATGGGCTTGAATAGGCCTGGAAAGAGAAAGGAAACAAATCCGTGGAAAGATGAGGGAAAAGGAAGAATGGGCCACAGAGGCCCACTACAATAAGAAAAAAAAAAGAGTAACAGGCAAATGGAGAACCCATGAGCCCAAAGGATAAAGTTTATAGAGAAAATTGGGCCAAAAAAGCCCAAAGTAGTTAGCAAAAATCATGTGTGAAACAAAACCAATGGCAGGGATGCCCATAAGAAAAACAAGGGACATTGGAGCCCGCAAGAAATGAAAAAGAAGCCCAGCAAGCATACTTGGGCTACTGAGAAGGAAAGTACACGGCAGGTTCGAAAGGGCCCAGCATGATTGAGTTGAGCAGCAGGAATAGCAAACCTGGCAGGCAGGAGGGCAAAGCCACAAAGCAAAACGCCCAAACTAAAGGGAAGCCCACTACAGAGCTCAACCCTCTAAAGAAAGA